>NC_092336.1:276842500-277160000 GCF_046630445.1 Rutidosis leptorrhynchoides
ATATTGCTTATCGTGTCGGAAACATATAAAGATTAAAGTTTAAATTTAGTTGGAAATTTCCGGGTTGTCACACATTCTATGGTTGAATTATCGAAATCGAATATGCCCCTTTTTATTAAGTCTGGTAATCTAAGAATTAGGGAACACACACCCTAATTGACGCGAATCCTAAAGATAGATCTATTGGGCCTAACAAACCCCATCCAAAGTACCGGATGCTTTAGTACTTCGAAATTTATATCATATCTGAAGGGTGTCCCGGAATGATGGGGATATTCTTATATATGCATCTTGTTAATGTCGGTTACCAGATGTTCACCATATGAATGATTTTTATCTCTATGTATGGGATGTGTATTGAAATATGAAATCTTGTGGTCTATTATTACGATTTGATATATATAGGTTAAACCTATAACTCACCAACATTTTTGTTGACGTTTAAAGCATGTTTATTCTCAGGTGAATACTAAGAGCTTCCGCTGTTGCATACTAAAATAAGGACAAGATTTGGAGTCCATGTTTGTATGATATTGTGTAAAAACTGCATTCAAGAAACTGATTTCGATGTAACATATTTGTATTGTAAACCATTATGTAATGGTCGTGTGTAAACAGGATATTTTAGATTATCATTATTTGATAATCTACGTAAAGCTTTTTAAACCTTTATTTATGAAATAAAGGTTATGGTTTGTTTTAAAAATGAATTCAGTCTTTGAAAAACGTCTCATATAGAGGTCAAAACCTCGTAACAAAATCAATTAATATGGAACGTTTTTAATCAATAAGAACGGGACATTTCAGTTGGTATCCGAGCGTTGGTCTTAGAGAACCAGAAATTTGCATTAGTGTGTCTTATCGAGTTTGTTAAGATGCATTAGTGAGTCTGGACTTCGACCGTGTTTACTTGAAAAAAAAAAAGATTGCTTAACAAATTTTGTTGGAAACTATATATTTTTAACATGTGAATATTATGTGATATATTAATCTCTTAACGTGTTTGATATTATGTGATAGATGTCTACCTCTAGAACTAGTCCCATTGACTCACCTAATAATAATGAAGAGTCAAATGTAAATTGGAATGATTCGTGGACTTATTCACAAGTTCCCGAAGAGGAACCTTAAGAAGAGTCGGAACCGGAAGAAGAATCGGAACCGGAAGAAGAATCGGAACCGGAAGAAGAACCAGTGGGGGAAATAATAAAATGGTTAAGTAGAAGAAAATCCTCAACCAACCGACCAAAGTTAATTATGGTCAACGGTGTTTCCGCCAAGGAAGCAAAATATTGGGAGGATTACCAATTCTCCGATGAATCGGATCCCGACGAGGATTCCGATGATGTTATAGAAATTACCCCAACTAAATTTAAAAAGGCAAAAGAGAACAATAAGGGAAAGGGCATAAAAATAGAGAAATCTAATTCTAACCCTGATGAACTTTATATGTATCGTCAACACCCGTATTTCTTAAGTTGTAACAATAACCCGGGAACCTCTAAACCACCAGGTTTTTCTAGACCAATGTGGAAAACGACGACTCGTATTAGGGGAACATCATATATCCCTAAAAACTTAGCAAAATGAACCAAGTTCGAAAAAGAAGAAACGAGTGAGTCGGAATAAGATAGTTGTATTTGTGCGGTGTAATATATGTAATATAGTGTGCTTATGCGTTACGATATATGTAAAAATTGCTTGTATTAATAAGTATCTTTTATGAATCTAACTCTTGTCTATTTTACAGTATAAAAACACAAAATGGATAGACAACCCAATATTTTAGAAGACTTACCCAGAGAAATGATTGATGAAATCTTGTCTAGAGTCGGTCAGAATTCCTCGGCACAACTATTTATGGCAAAATCAGTTTGTAAGACATTCGAAGAACGTTCCAAGAATGCCTTGGTTTATAAAAGGCTTTCGTTTGAAAGATGGGGGATATCACATTGAGAAACCCATAAGTTACGATGTGTTTACTTTGAAGCATATATTGCGGGGAACCCAAATGCTATTTTACGTAACGGGTTAAGAAATTATTTTGACTCAATGTATCCGAATATAAGACTTCATGATTTAGAAAAAACGGCTAACATGAAACATAAAGAAGCATGTTATGCTTATGGGTTAGTAATGTTCACTTCTCACCAAAGTGAGAAAAAGAACATCGGGCTACAACTATTAAACAAAATGTTTCCACAAGTGACGGAGTCGGTAATTGGGGTAAGAAATGAGGTTTTTAGGTTATTACGAGACTGTTGGTCATTACGTAACCTTCGCCCTTTTGACGACGTTACAACACGTTGTCATACTATCGGTCACAACGGTTACGTTCCGCAAGACCAAGGATGGGAAGTGGTATTAGTAAAACCAGAATGCATGACTTGCTTCTGGACGTATGAATTACGTGTCTTTGTTGCCTTTGCTGAACGCCTTATTTATTAACTAGAATTATCTTTGCAACTACTTTGTATCAAAGTTTTATGTGCTATATTTCATGCTATATGTAATATAGTGGTATTGTAAGTTTGCAAGTTATTGTATAAAGGTTTGAATATGATATATATTTTTTTTTGTTGTGATTAGTTTTTCATATAGAATTGTAGTAGTTGAAATGGTATGTTAGCTACTAAGTATGAACTTAACGGGTAGGTACTACCCGAATTAAAGAGTATAAAACGCTAATATGAAGAAAGAGCTTTTATAAATAAGTTCATATTACGCTACGAAATACTATTGACTACTTTTGATATTCTATATGATTAACTCGTTTCATTTGACTATTTTGAAGGAAATGGCACCGACTACTCGACACACCTTGAATATGAGTGAAGAGGAATTTCGTGCCTTTCTTGCTTCAAACATAGCCGCAGTACAGGGTGTGCTACATACCAACAATAACCTTGGATATAGCAGTACAGGAAATCGTGTAGGATGCTCCTACAAAGAATTCACTGCCTGCAAACCTTTGGAATTTGATGGAACCGAAGGACCGATCGGATTGAAACGGTGGACCGAGAAGGTCGAATCGGTGTTTGCCATAAGTAAGTGTACTGAAGAGGACAAAGTGAAGTACGTTATGCATACCTTCACAGGTTCTGCGTTAACATGGTGGAATACCTATCTAGAGCAAGTGGGACAAGATGATGCTTACGCACTACCGTGGTCAGCATTCAAGCACTTGATGAACGAGAAGTACCGTCCCAGAACCGAGGTCAATAAGCTCAAGACAGAACTTAGAGGGTTACGAACCCAAGGATTTGATATTACCACGTACGAAAGACGATTCACAGAATTGTGCTTATTATGTCCGGGAGCGTTCGAAGATGAGGAAGAGAAGATCGACGCGTTTGTGAAAGGATTACCGGAAAGAATCCAAGAAGATATAAGTTCACATGAGCCCGCCTCCATACAACAGGTATGTAGAATGGCTCACAAACTAGTGAACCAGATTGAAGAAAGAATTAAAGAACAGACTGCTGAAGAGGCCAATGTGAAGCAAGTCAAAAGAAAGTGGGAGGAAAACGGTGATAAGAATCACCAATACAACAACAACAGCAATTACAACAATAATCGCAACAACTATCCCAACAATCGCAACATCAATCGCAACTACAACAAATGGTCCAACAACAACAACAACTACTACAACAATCATCCCAACAACAATAATAACTGCAGCAACAACAACAACAATCAGAAGCAGCTATGCCAAAGGTGTGAAAAGTATCACTCGGGTTTCTGCACCAAATTTTGCAACAAGTGTAAAAGAAATGGTCATAGCGCGGCGAAGTGTGAGGTCTACGGACCAGGGGTTAACAGAACGAAAGGAACAAATGGTGTCGGAACGAGTAATGGCGGAGTAAGTAGTGTCGGAGCAAGTTATGCCAATGTAGTTTGTTATAAATGTGAAAAATCGGGCAACATTATTAGAAATTTCCCGAACCAGGAGAACACGAATGGACAATGCCGCGGAAGAGTTTTCAATATTAATGCGGCAGAGGCATAGGAAGACCCGGAGCTTGTTACGGGTACGTTTCTTATTGACAATAAATCTGCTTACGTTTTATTTGATTCGGGTGCGGATAGAAGCTATATGAGTAGAGATTTTTGTGCTAAATTAAGTTGCCCATTGACGCCTTTGGATAGTAAATTTTTACTCGAATTAGCAAATGGTAAATTAATTTCAGCAGATAATATATGTCGGAATCGAGAAATTAAACTGGTTAGCGAAACATTTAAGATTGACTTGATACCAGTAGAGTTAGGGAGTTTTGATGTGATAATCGGTATGGACTGGTTGAAAGAAGTGAAAGTAGAGATCGTTTGTTACAAAAATGCAATTCGCATTATACAAGAAAAAGGAAAACCCTTAATGGTGTACGGAGAAAAGGGCAACACGAAGCTACATCTTATTAGTAATTTGAAGGCACAAAAACTAATAAGAAAAGTTTGCTATGCTGTTCTAGCACACGTCGAGAAAGTACAAACTGAAGAAAAGAGCATCAACGATGTTCCCGTCGCAAAAGAATTTTCCGATGTATTTCCGAAAGAATTATCGGGATTACCCCCACATCGATCCGTTGAATTTCAAATAGATCTTGTACCAGGAGCTGCACCAATAGCTCGTGCTCCTTACAGACTCGCACCCAGCGAGATGAAAGAACTGCAAAGTCAATTACAAGAACTTTTAGAACGTGGTTTCAGTCGACCAAGAACATCACCGTGGGGAGCTCCTGTTTTGTTTATCAAGAAGAAAGATGGTACATTCAGGTTGTGTATCGACTACAGAGAGTTGAACAAACTTACCATCAAGAACTGCTACCCACTACCGAGAATCGACGGCTTACTTGATCAACTATAAGGCTCGTCTGTTTATTCAAAGATTGACTTACGTTCCGGGTATCATCAAATGCGGGTGAAAGAAGATGATATTCCAAAGACTGCTTTTAGGACGCGTTATGGTCATTACGAGTTTATGGTTATGCTGTTTGGATTGACTAACGCACCAGCTGTGTTCATGGACCTTATGAACCGAGTGTGTGGACCATACCTTGACAAGTTTGTCATTGTTTTCATTGATGACGTACTTATTTACTCAAAGAGTGACCAAGAACACGGTGAACATTTGAGAAAGGTGTTAGAAGTATTGATGAAGGAAGAATTGTACGCTAAGTTTTCAAAGTGTGCATTTTGGTTGGAAGAAGTTCAATTCCTCGGTCACATAGTGAACAAAGAAGGTATTAAGGTGGATCCGGCAAAGATAGAAACTGTTGAAAAGTGAGAAACCCCGAAAACTCTGAAACACATACGCCAGTTTTTAGGACTAGCTGGTTACTACAGAAGGTTCATCCAAGACTTTTCCAGAATAGCAAAACCCTTGACTGCATTAACGCATAAAGGGAAGAAATTTGAATGGAAGGATGAACAAGAGAAAGCGTTCCAGTTATTGAAGAAAAAGCTAACTACGACACCTATATTGTCATTGCCTGAAGGGAATGATGATTTTGTGATTTATTGTGACACATCAAAGCAAGGTCTCGGTTGTGTATAATGCAACGAACAAAGGTGATTGCTTATGCGTCTAGACAATTGAAGATTCATGAACAAAATTATACGACGCATGATTTGGAATTAGGTGCGGTTGTTTTTGCATTAAAGACTTGGAGTCACTACTTATATGGGGTCAAAAGTATTATATATACCGACCACAAAAGTCTTCAACACATATTTAATCAGAAACAACTGAATATGAGGCAGCGTAGGTGGATTGAATTGTTGAATGATTACGACTTTGAGATTAGTTACCACCCGGGGAAGGCAAATGTGGTAGCCGACGCATTGAGCAGGAAGAACAGAGAGCCCATTCGAGTAAAATCTATGAATATAATGATTCACAATAACCTTACTACTCAAATAAAGGAGGCGTAACAAGGAGTTTTAAAAGAGGGAAATTTAAAGGATGAAATACCCAAAGGATCGGAGACGCATCTTAATATTCGAAAAGACGGAACCCGGTATAGGGCTGAAAGGATTTGGGTACCAAAATTTGGAGATATGAGAGAAATGGTACTTAGAGAAGCTCATAAAACCAGATACTCAATACATCCTGGAACAGGGAAGATGTACAAGGATCTCAAGAAATATTTTTGGTGGCCGGGTATCAAAGCCGATGTTGCTAAATATGTAGGAGAATGTTTTACGTGTTCTAAGGTCAAAGCTGAGCATTAGAAACCATCAGGTCTACTTCAACAACCTGAAATCCGGAATGGAAATGGGAAAACATTACCATGGATTTCATCACTAAATTGCCAAGGACTGCAAGTGGTTTTGATACTATTTGGGTAATAGTTGATCGTCTCACCAAATCAGCACACTTCCTGCCAATAAGAGAAGATGACAAGATGGAGAAGTTAACACGACTGTATTTGAAGGAAGTCGTCTCCAGACATGGAATACCAATCTCTATTATCTCTGATAGGGATGGCAGATTTATTTCAAGATTCTGGCAGACATTACAGCAAGCATTAGGAACTCGTCTAGACATGAGTACTGCCTATCATCCACAAACTGATGGGCAGAGGGAAAGGACGATACAAACGCTTGAAGACATGCTACGAGAATGTGTTATTGATTTCGGAAACAGTTGGGATCGACATCTACCGTTAGCAGAATTTTCCTACAACAATAGCTACCATTCAAGCATTGAGATGGCGCCGTTTGAAGCACTTTATGTTAGAAAGTGCAGGTCTCCAATTTTTTGGAGTGAAGTGGGGGATAGACAGATTACGGGTCCGGAGATAATACAAGAAACTACCGAGAAGATCATCCAAATTCAACAACGGTTGAAAACCGCCCAAAGTCGACAAAAGAGCTACGCTGACATTAAAAGAAAAGATATAGAATTTGAAATTGGAGAGATGGTCATGCTTAAAGTTGCACCTTGGAAAGGCGTTGTTCGATTTGGTAAACGAGGGAAATTAAATCCAAGGTATATTGGACCATTCAAGATTATTGATCGTGTCGGACCAGTAGCTAATCGACTTGAGTTACCTCAACAACTCGCGGCTGTACATAACACTTTCCACGTCTCGAATTTGAAGAAATGTTTTGCTAAAGAAGATCTCACTATTCCATTAGATGAAATCCAAATCAACGAAAAACTTCAATTTATCGAAGAACCCGTCGAAATAATGGATCGTGAGGTTAAAAGACTTAAGAAAAACAAGATACCAATTGTTAAGGTTCGATGGAATGCTCGTAGAGGACCCAAGTTCATCTGGTAACGAAAAGATCAGATAAAGAAGAAATACCCACACTTATTTCCAGAAGATACGTCAACACCTCCAACTGCTTAAAATTTCGGGACGAAACTTATTTAACGGGTAGGTACTATAGTGACCCGAACTTTTCCATATTTATATATATTAAATGAAATTGTTATTTACATGATTAAGTGTTTCCTATATGTTAAGTAATCAAACTTGTTAAGACTTGATTAATTGAAATAGGTTTCATATAGACAATTGACCACCCAAGTTGACCGGTGATTCACGAACGTTAAAACTTGTAAAAACTATATGATGACATATATATGGTTATATATATAGTTAACATGATATTATGATAAGTAAACATATCATTAAGTATATTAACAATGAACTACATATGTAAAAACAAGACTACTAACTTAATGATTTTGAAACGAGACATATATGTAACGATTATCGTTGTAACGACATTTAATGTATATATATCATATTAAGAGATATTCGTACATCATAATATCATGATAATATAATAATTTAAAATCTCTTTTGATATTATAAACATTGGGTTAACAACATTTAACAAGATTGTTAACCTAAAGGTTTCAAAACAACACTTACATGTAACGACTAACGATGACTTAACGACTCAGTTAAAATGTATATACATGTAGTATTTTAATATGTATTCATACACTTTTGAAAGACTTCAAGACACTTATCAAAACACTTCTACTTAACAAAAATTCTTACAATTACATCCTCGTTCAGTTTCATCAACAATTCTACTCGTATGCACCCGTATTTGTACTCGTACAATACACAGCTTTTAGATGTATGTACTATTGGTATATACACTCCAATGATCAGCTCTTAGCAGCCCATGTGAGTCACCTAACACATGTGGGAACCATCATTTGGCAACTAGCATGAAATATCTCATAAAATTACAAAAATATGAGTAATCATTCATGACTTATTTACATAAAAACAAAATTACATATCCTTTATATCTAATCCATACACTAAGGACCAAAAACACCTACAAACACTTTCATTCTTCAATTTTATTCATCTAATTGATCTCTCTCAAGTTCTATCTTCAAGTTCTAAGTGTTCTTCATAAATTCCAAAAGTTCTAGTTTCATAAAATTAAAAATACTTCCAAGATTGCAAGTTTACTTCCAAGTTTTCTAAATCCATTCCAAGTAATCATCCAAGATCAAGAAACCTTTGTTACTTACAGTAGGTTATCTTTATAATACAAGGTAATAATCATATTCAAACTTTAATTCAATTTCTATAAGTATAACAATCTTATTTCTAGTGGAAATCTTACTTGAAATTGTTTTTGTGTCATGATTCTGCTTCAAGAACTTTCAAGCCATCCAAGGATCCTTTGAAGCTAGATCCATTTTTCTCATTTCCAGTAGGTTTATCCAAGGAACTTGAGGTAGTAATAATGTTCATAACATCTTTCGATTCATACATAAAAAGCTGTCTTATTCAACGTTATAAACTTGTAATCACTAGAACATAGTTTAGTTAATTCTAAACTTGTTCGCAAATAAAGTTAATCCTTCTAACTAGACTTTTAAAATCAACTAAACACATGTTCTATATCTATATGATATGCTAACTTAATGATTTAAAACCCAGAAACACGATAAACACCATAAAACTGGATATACGTCGTCGTAGTAAAACCGGGGGCTGTTTTGGTTGGGATAATTAAAAGATAAGAAGAACTTTGATTTAAAAGCTATACTTCTGGAAAAATGATTTTTCTTATTAACATGAAACTATATCTAAAAATTATGGTTAAACTCAAAGTGAAAGTATGTTTTTCAAAATGGTCATCATGATGTCGTTCTTTCGACGGAAATGACTACCTCTTTCAAAAACGACTTGTAACTTGTATTTTAGACTATAAAGTTATACTTTTTCTGTTTAGATTCATAAATTTAAGTTCAATACGAAACCGTGGCCACTGGAATCACTCAAAACGGATTAGAAACGAAGAAATGGCGAGTAAAACAAGATTGATAAAAACTACTCATGGTACCTACGTGAAAGTTAGTAATAAATCTATTCCAACCATAACCTAATCAACTTATATTGTATATTATGTAATCTTGAGATACCATAGACACGTATACAATGTTTCGACCTATCATGTCGACCCATCTATATATATATTGCGGAACAACCATAGACACTCTATATGTGAATGTTGGAGTTAGCCATACAGGGTTGAGGTTGATTCCAAAATATATATATAGTTTGAGTTGTGATCAATACTGAGATACGTATACACTGGGTCGTGGATTGATTCAAGATAATATTTATCGATTTATTTCTGTACATCTAACTATGGACAACTAGTTGTAGGTTACTAACGAGGACAGCTGACTTAATAAACTTAAAACATCAAAATGTATTAAAAGTTTTGTAAATATATTTTGAACATATTTTGATATATATGTATATATTGTTATAGGTTTGTGAATCAACCAGTGGCCAAGTCTTACTTCCCGACGAAGTAAAAATCTGTGAAAGTGAGTTATAGTCCCACTTTTAAAATTTAATATTTTTGGGATGAGAATACATGCAGGTTTTATAAATGATTTACAAAATAGACACAAGTACGTGAAACTACATTCTATGGTTGAATTATTGAAATCGAATATGCCCCTTTTTATTAAGTCTGGTAATCTAAGAATTAGGGAACAGTGTAGAAACCCGAACTAATCCTCCCGGACGGAGTCTTCAACAGTTGGTCCCATTGCGATGATCGACTCCAATTAAGGTCTTTAATATAAGCTATTGCTCAGCGGAAGACTTAATTCGTACCTGAGAATAACATGCTTTAAAAGGTCAACATAAAGTTGGTGAGATATATAGGTTTGATGCTAGCAGCGTTATAACAATGGACCACAAGAATTAAAGTTTATACATAATACACTCCTCGTGTATAGAAAAGACGTTGAGCACTTGGTAACCATACTTAACTAAAAGTCACAGCAGCATATTCTTAAATAAACCCTACACCGTACCAAGTGTAGTAACGAGACGAAGTACTGTACAACCGTTTAAAACTGGTCGTCCAGCCCGGTTGGGGTTGTCAGGCCCGATAGATCTATCAACAGGATTCGCGTTTACGCTCCTCACGTAAATATTAGCTACCAAGTATAAAGAAATATGCCATGGTACAACTCAACGTAGAATTTATTTTTGATCACTTGTGTCCATAACGTAAATCATTTATAAAAACAGCACATGTATTCTCAGCCCAAAATATTTAGAGTTTAAAAGGGACTATATACTCACCATACTGTATTTTGTAGTAAAAATACATATAACATCATTGAACACGTATAAGGTTGGCCTCAGATTCACGAACCTATATCAATTATATATATATATATATTAATACACATAATTGTAATCGAACAAATTTATATATTATATTTTAAATTATATATCTTATATATTTAATTTGTAATAACAATATTGTTAATATAAAAATAATAATAATAGTGATAATAGTAATACTAATATTGTTAATAATAATAATAATAATCTTAAATGATAATTTTAGTACTATTGATAACTTTAATAAAAATGTTAAACCTTAGTAGTAATGATATTTTACTAAAAATGATAATGATAATATAATTAAAATGATACTTTTAATTTTAATGATATAATGATAACTTTTAAATAAATAAAAATGTTAACTTTGATAATATTGTATAATAATAATAATAATTCTAAAAGTAATAATTTTACTAACAATAATAAAAATGATACTTTTGATAATTTTTCTAATAATAATAATTCTATTAATACTTTGAATAGTTCTATTAATAATAATAATAATAATAATAATAATAGTAATAATATTTATAATAATAATAATGCTAATTATTTGTAATAATAGGGAAAGAAATAAAATAAGAGAGTATACCCTTCTCAAGCCTTCTCAAGCCTTTTATAAAAAAAAAGTGTCCCAAACGAGACTCGAACCCGCGACCACTAGTTAACCCGAACCAACTCTTAACCACTCGATCATGTCAGTTTTTCTGTTATTGTTAGAGTTTTAATTTAATTAACATAGTTTCTGTTTCTTTTCTTCTTCTTAAATTTTAAGACTAAACTTTATCTTCATCCATCCTAATTTCTATTATCATCATTTCAGTTCATAGCCATACCACAAGAATCGAAATTTTGCCTATAAACAAATTCATGGTTCAACAAACACTCGGCCCAAGGAAAAGATTGAGTTTCGGCCTACTTCTACAAACATGTTAACGGCCCAACAATTAAGCAATCCTAAACAATTATAATCCAATTCGATTTTATCCAGTAACGTCCCATTCTTAATTGAAAACCGGTGTATATTGTTAAAGTCTGAGAACTTCCTTTTCTCAAAAAAAAATCAACCCGATCTCCTCATGTTACCACTATTCTATGTCTTGTACCCCTCACTTTAACATAAAGCTTTTTTTTTTTAAACAATCAAGTGGGAATTTTAAAAGAGATTGTCGGTTAAGTAGTGTCTTTTACCCCACTTGATTAATTTATAAAATGCCACACATATATATTCTATAACCTTGATAAAACCCAAAACTATTAACTAGTATTTCTTATTTCTCCTATTGTTTTGAAAGCTCCACCAACGCACCCCTTATCATTGTTTCCTTATCATTATCTCGTTCCAACAGGAGTAGAAGTGAACATCGATGAGCAGCTGGATCGCAGTAGTTAGGTAGTAGTAATTAGTGATGGTTTTGGGTGGGTTTAAGGTTTGTGGTTATTCGATCAAGACAGAAAAGTTTCAAGTAGTAGCAGTTCATTTTATGGGTGTGTTCGATCAAAGAAGATGATGGTTCTTCGGCTGCTAAAATAGTAGCGAGAACAGCTTCAAATGATGTTCGATGATGATGATAAAAGATGGTTTGATTTAGTCATTTTTCAAGAGATGAAGATGGCGAGAAGTTGTGTGTGATTATGGTGATCGAAAGTTACAGATAACAACGTAATTAAGATGGTTGTGATTCAACATAGAATTAGAAAAGTGAGAGGATGAGAGAGAAGATCATGGAGGTTTATGGTGATTATAGATGGTGATAGTGGTGGTTTATGGAGGTTCCCATTTGAAAACAAATAAAGCGAGTAACAGTTGCAAATTAGGATCATGGTTTGGTGATAAGGTTGGGTCGATGTGAGTTTTCGATGGATTAAACAGAAAATATATATATATGGTTGTTTTAACAATGGAGTCATTGGTGGTGGCGAGTGTGAGTGAAGGTTGTCGGAGATGGTGGTCGTGGTATGTTCACGATGGGTGGTTCAAGGTGGTGGATGTTATTTTAGACTGAAGGTGGTGGCGTTTGGTTGTTAACTTAATCGTATAAGAGTGTTTGTAGGGTGGTGATTGTTGGAGAGGGTTGTGGTATATAGATGAGTATGTAATGGTGTAATGACTCTAATGAATGAACAAGTTTGTAGAAGTAGAAAGATGTAAAAGAAGAAAGAAGAAATGGATGTCTCAATAATGCCGTGAATGCCTATGTATGCTTGTACATATCATAATATAGAATGAATGGAAAGTGGGCTCACAAGTAACTTTTAATTTCAATCATAAAACAATAATATGTAATCATACAAATTTAGTCGACATGAAAAATAATTAAATATTATAATAATAATTATAAAACATTTTAAAATAAAATGTGCGATTTATATTAGCCGTCTTCTACTATTTCAATCACGGACTGAAATTCACACTCCTTTACTAATCAGTAGCGGATAAAAGTACACAAAAAAAAATTTCCAATTCAAAGTGGACCTCTTAAAAGAGACCTTTAAGTCATATCTTGTAATCTCGTTGATAAATAGATTTATATCGAAACAAAATACGTTCACATATAGTATCATATATTTAATACACATAATTGTTCGTGAATCATCAGGCATGGTCAAAAGGTAACTCATTATCCAAATATAGATTTCAGACTTCCAAGACTCAAAATTACAGATTTTGCTTATCGTGTCGGAAACATATAAAGATTAAGGTTTAAATTTGATCGGAAATTTCCGGGTCGTTACAGTACCCTCCCGTTAAAGAAATTTCGTCCCCGAAATTTGGTAGAAGTTGTCATAAATAACAACAGGAATGTTTTCATAACGAATATGAGATAATAACGGAGTTTTATCATTATTGATAGATATAGATAAAACATTTCGATCATGTGAAGCGTACGAGTGAAGCTATCACAAAAGCGTGAAATGAGTAATATGGTATCATTTTAACTGATGACGTGGTTATGATTGATTTCCGGAATTCACGAGATTTAAAGAAAATCTTTCGTAATAAGATTTGGTTCTTCGGCGATTTAGGAAACAGGATCTCCTTTGATTTAATGCGGCAAATCTGTTGTGATTTCTTTGTCGGATATTTTACTTATAAAACTACCCCCTTCGTTCCCTTATTTCCATATCCCACATCTTCTACTCTTTCTCCTTAATTCTTACTTTAAGATATTTGCCAATATGCTCCATCCTATTCTAATCCTTGATATACTCTTAATTTTCACATCTGTCATCCTTCTTTTTCACCTACCACCAGAAGAATCTATTTACTTCTGCTATACTCTTGTATTTATAGTATTTCTAATTCTCCCGTGTCTCTATATTGCTATTTGTATTGATATACATGGTTTGAAATTTCTGGGTTGTTTGTTGGGTTTTATATCTTCCCGTCCTCAAGTCAAGCAAGTGGTGGTCCGGAGTTCATAGGTATGAGATTTGGAATGAGCATAGCTAATGCTCTTAGAAAGAAATGGTAATTGCACGATTTTGATTTTGTCAAATTACCAGAATGTCCTGGAAAAGATAGAACTATCAAGATGATATATTCTTGATATGTTTGGAGATTGTATAGAATGTAAGAGCCGTGTAACATGGCACATGATGACGGTACTGTGAATCATCACATTCCATTAGAAACTTAACATGACTTACTGTAATATAATGAAGTTGATCAAGTTTCATTATATTATACTAATTCATGCATCAGTTCCCAACACTACTTCAAAACATTCATATTTTAAACTCAGAGATTTCAGAATTTAAAAACTAACACAGTTTCTTTTATGTTGTAACGCAGATGTTACGGAGAGATAAATATTCTCAGATAAGAATACTTATGAAAATATCTTCAGAAATATTGAGGATATTTATAATGAAAAGGCACGATGATATTGTAAATCTTTTATCATTGATGGATAACGAGAAAGATTTGTCTTTGGAGGTTTGGAATAAGGAGTAAAGTGTTTGCTAATGATTTCAACAGGTACGGAATCATTTGGATCCTTTGAAGTCAGGTTTGATTTGTTCACGGTCTCCTTCATACTTTACTCAAACCTTTTTCCAGCTTTCAACCTTCTCTTTTTCGAAGTTTTACCAACACACTGTACTTTATCATCACACTTTTGACCGTTAAATTTGTTTACAGTTTTTACTGCCTCATCAGCATTTTGAGAACTAGTTCATGGTCCCGGGTGTTTTTCAGAAACTTCACATTTGAAATATGTAACTCTTAGGGATAGACGTTTTCGGTATAACTGGAGAAGTGCTACAAGATTTTCAAAATACTAATTGCGGATTCCGCCAAAGAGATATCGAGCTGCTGGTATATCTGCTGATGATGTTAGACAAAGTATAATTATCGAGGTTATAACAGGAGTATTCTCACTGAGAAGTCGAAGTGGAGCTGTAACAATATTAGCTTCTTGAAAAGGAATTGTAGGGTTGTTTTTGCTAATAAATGGCAAAGGATTCAACACGATATGTGTTAAACTATGAATTTGGATTTGAGAGTTTTTCAGGTGCATAAATCTTTTCTTCCGTAGATGAAGTGCGGTTGGTTCATCTTTCCGATCAAGGTGTTTTAAAGAATCATGAAAAGTTGTGAATGCGAATTGTAATCGTCAAGATACGAATGAGGTTTAAAATAGAATCAAGTGCCAAACTTGAAGAATTGTTTAGTTTCATAAGTTATAATCAGCATTTTAACTCATTTTAATTGTCCAAAGTTAGCAGTCCGATTGCCCAATGGTCCAATAAATTAATATATAAATGATATATATAATATTCGGATTACTTAATACATATCGTGACCCGTGTACCGGTCTCAGTGTCGATCACAACTCAAAGTATATATATATTTGGAATCAACTCCGACCCTGTATAGCCAACTCCCATCTTCACATATAGAGTGTCTACGGTTGTTCCGAAATATATATATAGATGGGTCGATATGATAAATCGAAACCTTGTATACGTGTCCCGTTATTTAAAATGCGTAAAATAAATAAATATATATCATGACCCATTATACAACGTGTTGTCTCAGAATTAATCCGACGTATTGTTGTACATGTGTCCCGACGGTATGTACAGTGCAGAAATAAAAATTGCGAGAATGTAAATTGCGATAAATTAAATGTTAATCAGTTAGCTGGGAACAGTTAGCCGGAACAGTTAGCGTGGAATCCTTAACAATATTTCAATTAATTAATTCGTTTGTTTCTAACACTTTTTATTTTTGTCCAATGTTTTTCTTCGTTATGCCACTTGTTGGATTCTGATAGGTCAAAATCCAAATATGAAATTTGAATAGAAATGGTTATTCTGTGGGGAACGGATACATATATCGGTAGTTGTAAATAGGATAGTAAATGATTGTTGCATCAGATTCGAAGAATGTACAGTGTAACTTATTAATGTGAATTCTAAATATTCCTCGGGTACTACCCACCCGTTAAAATATTTTTCATCATTAACAGTTTATACGGAAGAGTTTTTAATTACAATCTTTATGAAAATATACTTGCATATATATTTTCTTCAGATGCAATTATGGATTTAATGAGACAATAAGATATTAAACTCATTTGATTTATCGTTAATACCAAATTACATAATTTCTAACTTTATAAATTACATAATCGTCATATCGAACGGAGATAATTGATGTGGAATGATATGTAAAGTGAGGATAACCAATGTAAAATGTTATGTAGAACGAAAATAATGTAGATAGAACTATACGTAGAACGATGATTATGCTTGAGGTATAGTTTGTGACGTGGAGGTTTACGACGTGATTGTGGTTGGATGTTAAGAGTATTGTCGGCGTTGATGATGATGATACAGATTATGCTGCTGGTGCTGCTGCTGATGTTTGTAACCTTCGCACCGTATTCTCCAAAGCCGTCACACGAGCGCGAAGTTCGTTAATTTCTGCTAGTACACCAGGATGATTGGCGGTTGGGGCGAGCGAATGAACAAGATCCGAAATATGGGATAGGATATAATCGTGACGAGATACTTGAGAAATGAGAGAGAAAATGGTTTCTCGAACAGGTTCGCCGGTAAGTGCTTCAGGTTCGTCGTCAATAGGGCAATTCGGTGGGTGAAAGGGATCACCTTCTTCTTGTCTCCAATAATTTAGTACACTACGAACCCACCCCCAATTCATCCAGAATAGATGATGGGAAATTGGTTGATCCATTCCAGTGACGCTGCCTTCGGAGCCCGAATGAAAATCCATATCAGCGTAGCTGTCGGAGTCGGAGGAATTCGAACTGGACGCGGAGTTCATCTTGTATTGTCGGGGAATGAATTTTTGGTTTGGGATAAATTATAGGAGTTGGGTTTGATATTCTTCAATACATAACTTACATATGTATTTATAATACTCAAAATCCCGTGATTTGCGGAGAATCTTTGAAATTCGTCAGGCAATATCTATAGCAACAGATACGCTAGGATACGAATTTTGTCTATACACTATCGATGCACTAAATGCAGTAAGACGTGTCTAGACTTAAGAATACTAAGCAGGCAATTCTTAAGGATGAT
Organism: Rutidosis leptorrhynchoides; assembly: GCF_046630445.1. Classification (NCBI taxonomy): domain Eukaryota; kingdom Viridiplantae; phylum Streptophyta; class Magnoliopsida; order Asterales; family Asteraceae; genus Rutidosis; species Rutidosis leptorrhynchoides. Next base: position 276,859,705 of record NC_092336.1, read on the forward strand.
AAGCAGATGATTTCCGACTAAATATGATAAGCAAAACTTTTGACATATAGACACGGTCAAAGTCCAGACTCATTAATGTATTCTAACAACTACTAGTCAGACACACTAATGCAAGACCTGGTTCACTAAGACCAACGCTCTGATACCAACTGTAGAAACCCGAACTAATCCTCCCGGACGGAGTCTTCAACAGTTGGTCCCATTGCGATGATCGACTCCAAGTAAGGTCTTTAATATAAGCTATTGCTCAGCGGAAGACTTAATTCGTACCTGAGAATAACATGCTTTAAAAGGTCAACATAAAGTTGGTGAGATATATAGGTTTGATGCTAGCAGCGTTATAACAATGGACCACAAGAATTAAAGTTTATACATAATACACTCCTCGTGTATAGAAAAGACGTTGAGCACTTGGTAACCATACTTAACTAAAAGTCACAGCAGCATATTCTTAAATAAACCCTACACCGTACCAAGTGTAGTAACGAGACGAAGTACTGTACAACCGTTTAAAACTGGTCATCCAGCCCGGTTGGGGTTGTCAGGCCCGATAGATCTATCAACAGGATTCGCGTTTACGCTCCTCACGTAAATATTAGCTACCAAGTATAAAGAAATATGCCATGGTACAACTCAACGTAGAATTTATTTTTGATCACTTGTGTCCATAACGTAAATCATTTATAAAAACAGCACATGTATTCTCAGCCCAAAATATTTAGAGTTTAAAAGGGACTATATACTCACCATACTGTATTTTGTAGTAAAAATACATATAACATCATTGAACACGTATAAGGTTGGCCTCAGATTCACGAACCTATATCAATTATATATATATATTAATACACATAATTGTAATCGAACAAATTTATATATTATATTTTAAATTATATATCTTATATATTTAATTTGTAATAACAATATTGTTAATATAAAAATAATAATAATAGTGATAATAGTAATACTAATATTGTTAATAATAATAATAATAATCTTAAATGATAATTTTAGTACTATTGATAACTTTAATAAAAATGTTAAACCTTAGTAGTAATGATATTTTACTAAAAATGATAATGATAATATAATTAAAATGATACTTTTAATTTTAATGATATAATGATAACTTTTAAATAAATAAAAATGTTAACTTTGATAATATTGTATAATAATAATAATAATTCTAAAAGTAATAATTTTACTAACAATAATAAAAATGATACTTTTGATAATTTTTCTAATAATAATAATTCTATTAATACTTTGAATAGTTCTATTAATAATAATAATAATAATAGTAATAATATTTATAATAATAATAATGCTAATTATTTGTAATAATAGGGAAAGAAATAAAATAAGAGAGTATACCCTTCTCAAGCCTTCTCAAGCCTTTTATAAAAAAAAAGTGTCCCAAACGAGACTCGAACCCGCGACCACTAGTTAACCCGAACCAACTCTTAACCACTCGATCATGTCAGTTTTTCTGTTATTGTTAGAGTTTTAATTTAATTAACATAGTTTCTGTTTCTTTTCTTCTTCTTAAATTTTAAGACTAAACTTTATCTTCATCCATCCTAATTTCTATTATCATCATTTCAGTTCATAGCCATACCACAAGAATCGAAATTTTGCCTATAAACAAATTCATGGTTCAACAAACACTCGGCCCAAGGAAAAGATTGAGTTTCGGCCTACTTCTACAAACATGTTAACGGCCCAACAATTAAGCAATCCTAAACAATTATAATCCAATTCGATTTTATCCAGTAACGTCCCATTCTTAATTGAAAACCGGTGTATATTGTTAAAGTCTGAGAACTTCCTTTTCTCAAAAAAAAATCAACCCGATCTCCTCATGTTACCACTATTCTATGTCTTGTACCCCTCACTTTAACATAAAGCTTTTTTTTTTTTAAACAATCAAGTGGGAATTTTAAAAGAGATTGTCGGTTAAGTAGTGTCTTTTACCCCACTTGATTAATTTATAAAACGCCACACATATATATTCTATAACCTTGATAAAACCCAAAACTATTAACTAGTATTTCTTATTTCTCCTATTGTTTTGAAAGCTCCACCAACGCACCCCTTATCATTGTTTCCTTATCGTTATCTCGTTCCAACAGGAGTAGAAGTGAATATCGATGAGCAGCTGGATCGCAGTAGTTAGGTAGTAGTAATTAGTGATGGTTTTGGGTGGGTTTAAGGTTTGTGGTTATTCGATCAAGACAGAAAAGTTTCAAGTAGTAGCAGTTCATTTTATGGGTGTGTTCGATCAAAGAAGATGATGGTTCTTCGGCTGCTAAAACAGTAGCGAGAACAGCTTCAAATGATGTTCGATGATGATGATAAAAGATGGTTTGATTTAGTCATTTTTAAAGAGATGAAGATGGCGAGAAGTGGTGTGTGATTATGGTGATCGAAAGTTACAGATAACAACGTAATTAAGATGGTTGTGATTCAACATAGAATTAGAAAAGTGAGAGGATGAGAGAGAAGATCATGGAGGTTTATGGTGATTATAGATGGTGATAGTGGTGGTTTATGGAGGTTCCCGTTTGAAAACAAATAAAGCGAGTAACAGTTGCAAATTAGGATCATGGTTTGGTGATAAGGTTGGGTCGATGTGAGTTTTCGATGGATTAAACAGAAAATATATATATATGGTTGTTTTAACAATGGAGTCATTGGTGGTGGCGAGTGTGAGTGAAGGTTGTCGGAGATGGTGGTCGTGGTATGTTCACGATGGGTGGTTCAAGGTGGTGGATGTTATTTTAGACTGAAGGTGGTGGCGTTTGGTTGTTAACTTAATCGTATAAGAGTGTTTGTAGGGTGGTGATTGTTGGAGAGGGTTGTGGTATATAGATGAGTATGTAATGGTGTAATGACTCTAATGAATGAACAAGTTTGTAGAAGTAGAAAGATGTAAAAGAAGAAAGAAGAAATGGATGTCTCAATAATGCCGTGAATGCCTATGTATGCTTGTACATATCATAATATAGAATGAATGGAAAGTGGGCTCACAAGTAACTTTTAATTTCAATCATAAAACAATAATATGTAATCATACAAATTTAGTCGACATGAAAAATAATTAAATATTATAATAATAATTATAAAACATTTTAAAATAAAACGTGCGATTTATATTAGCCGTCTTCTACTATTTCAATCACGGACTGAAATTCACACTCCTTTACTAATCAGTAGCGGATAAAAGTACACAAAAAAAAATTTTCCAATTCAAAGTGGACCTCTTAAAAGAGACCTTTAAGTCATATCTTGTAATCTCGTTGATAAATAGATTTATATCGAAACAAAATACGTTCACATATAGTATCATATATTTAATACACATAATTGTTCGTGAATCATCAGGCATGGTCAAAAGGTAACTCATTATCCAAATATAGATTTCAGACTTCCAAGACTCAAAATTACAGATTTTGCTTATCGTGTCGGAAACATATAAAGATTAAGGTTTAAATTTGATCGGAAATTTCCGGGTCGTTACAAACAGACACCCTAATTGACGCAAATCCTAAAGATAGATCTATTGGGCCTAACAAACCCCATCCAAAGTACCGGATGCTTTAGTACTTCGAAATTTATATCATATCCGAAGGGTGTCCCGGAATGATGGGGATATTCTTATATATGCATCTTGTTAATGTCGGTTACCAGGTGTTCACCATATTAATGATTTTTATCTCTATGTATGGGATGTGTATGAAATATGAAATCTTATGGTCTATTATTACGATTTGATATATATAGGTTAAACCTATAACTCACCAACATTTTTGTTGACGATTAAAGCATGTTTATTCTCAGGTGAATACTAAGAGCTTCCGCTGTTGCATACTAAAATAAGGACAAGATTTGGAGTCCATGTTTGTATGATATTGTGTAAAAACTGCATTCAAGAAACTGATTTCGATGTAACATATTTGTATTGTAAACCATTATGTAATGGTCGTGTGTAAACAGGATATTTTAGATTATCATTATTTGATAATCTACGTAAAGCTTTTTAAACCTTTATTTATGAAATAAAGGTTATGATTTGTTTTAAAAATGAATGCAGTATTTGAAAAATGTCTCATATAGAGGTCAAAACCTCGCAACGAAATCGATTAATATGGAACATTTTTAATCAATAAGAACGGGACATTTCAATAACCACTTCACAACCTTTAGAAACCACCACCACCAAATCCCTAAAGACTGCTGCTACAGCTGATACGTCCATAATTGTTTCAAATCAAACCCACTATTAACTTCCTATTTCCTGTTAATTATTGAAACTGTAAGATTTTCGTTTCTTTGCATTACAATAACATACCCCTGCAAATCCAATCGTTTTGTTTCTGTTCCTGTTCGAAGCTTGCAACAGTAAAAGATGATGATTATTGATGCTAACTGCTGTTATAATATTTCTGTGTCCTATCGTGAAGATTAAACACACAAACCCAATTAAACCACCTTTAAACCTACTGTTACTATCGTATATATTTATTTTCTATTTTGCTTCATGCTCGCTACTTTTGTGACTGCTCTTCCTATCTGTTTTCAAGCTATAACGAACAAGGATGAGGGATGGTCATCATCATAATTATCTTATGGTTTATGAGATGATGACCGTTGGGTTACGATGAGGTTAATCATGATTTTATGAGAACGATGAAAACGAAGGAGAAGGAGACGATGATGATGATGATTAATAATAATGGTATGATGATAAAGATGATGATGATGATGATTAATAATAATGGTATGATGATAAAGTGACGATGATGATGATGATTAATAATAATGGTATGATGATGATGATTAATAATAATGGTCATGATGATAAAGTGACGATGATGATAAAGATGATGATTATTAATAATGGTATGATGATAAAGACGATGACTAGCGTGATGTGTTGAACAAGGATGTTGACAGGAAGAAGAATGAAGATGATCTCCTAATTTTTTTTGTTTTACACTTCTATTGCCGTTCGATTTTTTTCAGACCACAAAAGCTATTGGGTTTAATGAATTGTTAAATGGGTTCCCTTATAAATAAACAAGTTTGGCTTATGAAACTGTGTTGGGTTTATGAAACTGTTTTGGGCCAGGGTGATTGGGGTTTTCGGATTAAAAATAGAAAACAGTTTATATATATCTGGGCCGTGACATTTATCAGAAAACCGGAAATGGATTGATGGTTAGGAGTGTTTTGATTTGGCGAGAGGTCGCGAGTTTGAGTCCTGGCAAAGGCAGTTTCAACTTTTTTTAGAGATTATACTCTTAAGGTAGTTTTTATTATTATTATTATTATTATTATTATTATTATTATTATTATTATTATTATTATTATTATTATTATTATTATTATTATTATTATTATTATTATTATTATTATTATTATTATTATTATTATTATTATTATTATTATTATTCCAAGTATTATTAATGACCCAATTAGTATTAGGAATATTAATTATTACTGTTATTATTACTAATATAAGTATTAGTTACCAATTATTATTATTGTTATCATAACCCTAGTTACAATTATAATTATTATTATTATTATTGTTATTACTAATAATATTATCAATATAAGTATTATTATTAAGAAATATGATTATTAATATTATCATTATTAATATCAAAAACTACCTTTTTAGACAGATAAATATTTTGTACATAAAATATATACTTATTACATATACTATAACTTTATTAAAATTTCACGTAATTATATATATAGCAAACCTATTAATATTAATTATAATAAATACATACAAATAACAAATTATAGATTTTTAAAATATAACATTACACAATTATGTATATAAATATGGATATATTAATATAACTATATAAATATTAACCATTTTGAATATATATATATATATATATATATATATATATATATATATATATATACACACACACACACACAAATTAAACATATATAATATATAAATTTAAGATATAATAAATAAATTTGTTCAGTTACGATTATATGTTTTAATATAAATATACAATTGATATAGGTTCGTGAATCCGAGGCCAACCCTGCGTTGTTCAATGTCGTCATATGTATTTTTACTATAAAATACAAAAGGTGAGTTCATTTGATTCCCTTTTACTCTTTACATTTTTGGGACTGAGAATACATGCGCTATTTTCATAACTACTTTATTAAATGCTTTTGAAATATATTTTGAACTGCGAATACATTAAATGCTTTTATAAATGTTTGACGAGATAGACACAAGCAAAACATTCCTCGAATGAATTATTATACAGACAGAAGTTCTGTGGATTATTATTGAATTATGTGGACATGATAATTGCCACCAATTGATGTGAATATTTTTCCCTGATTATTATTGCTTGGTAACCTAAGAATTAGAATCGGGTATGGCCCTAATTCACGCGAATTCTAAAGGTAGCTACCGGGTTTAACACCCCCACCCAGAATGTTCACTAGACGGAAGAGCTAGTGGTGTTTAGTACTTCGAAGTTTATATATTATACAGACGAGACGTTCTGTTTTTGGGGGATATTATTGATGTGCATTATATGTTAAGGTCGATTACCGTGCCAAGCTATGAAAGCAAAGTGAATGTTATGTATCGAGAGAATGATTTTTATACACAGGTTATGTGTATTAGTTTTTGTGCACGAGATATGTGTACGGTTACTAAGATTTGTGAAAAATGATTTCGTACACGAGAAAGGTGTACTGCATTTAAAAGATATCGCATGTACATTACAGGTGGGTATAGGATTCGGGCTCATTTGTACCATGCAGCATTTAAATCTTGTGGTCTATCAAAATGATGAATTTTATTGTTTACGATAAACCTATGAACTCACAAACCTTTTGGTTGACACTTTAAAGCATGTTTATTCTCATGTATTAAAGAAATCTTCCGCTGTGCATTTGCTCATTTTAGAGATATTACTTGGAGTCATTCATGACATATTTCAAAAGACGTTGCATTCGAGTCGTTGAGTTCATCAAGATTATCATTAAGTCAATTATAGGTTGGATATATTCTGAAATGGTATGCATGCCTGTCAACTATCGATGTGATGAAAGTTTGTCTTTTAAAAACAAATGCAATGTTTGTAAAATGTATCATATAGAGGTCAAGTACCTCGCGATGTAACCAAATGTAATGTATTCGTCCAGATGGATTAGGATGGGTCATTAGAGAGCCAACCTCCCGCATAAAAGAACCACTCCAAAAGAGTAAATATCGGTTTTCTTCCGAGACCCATCATATTCTGTATTTGTTGAGTCTAGGTAAGATTGGTTTTTTCCCTGAGATGATCAGCAAGACTTGATCCTTGTGCAGCAATATCTATGCATTTTAGTATTCGTTGCTTCAAAGTAAGATTGGCATTTTGGCTGATGCTTCCCAGATGATCAACAACACTAGATCCGTGAGCAATATCGAGGCATATGCATATTCTTTGCTTCAAAGAAACTTTGCTTTTTTCTCTAATGATGCTTCCCAGTTGATCAGTTGATCAGCAAGACTTCGATAATGAGCGCATGGTTCAAAGATAAGAATTATCTCAAAACCTTCCCATGCAAACCCAACAAGGGAGACTATATTGGGATCAAGGTTAGAGAACTCGGATTTCGGGGAGATCTTGTTTGGACATTTTTTGGGAGATCTCTGCATCTCGGAAATTTCTCGGGGAGATCTCGGACATTGACTTACATTGACTTTTGAATTTTTTCAATATAAAATAAGATATATACATAACTATACGTATATTTATATACATTTTTACAAGATTTAACAAGAAAATCCAGGAAATAAGCTAGAAAATCGAGAAATTACGAGATTTTATGAAAAAATCCTGAAAATGAGCGAGAAAATACGAGAAGTCGTGCCTTTGACCAAGTTTGACCCCGTTGACAGAGAAATCTCGGGAGATGGACATCTCGTCTCGGTTGCCTTCTAACAACGAGATCTCAGGGAGATCTCGGGGAGAAATAAGGAGATTTACAACACTGATTGAGATGTTTACGACACCTCACAAGCATCTCAATATCTGCAATGAAATCTTTTGCTACTTGTGCGTAATTTCTACTAATGTTGCGTTTTATAGTTACTAGCTAGGCCATACATCTCACGTCTATTATTTTTCCTTTCAGTTGTCGACATACTTTGCTTAAGGTCTACTTGGTACACCATATCATCCATGTTTGAACTGTTGAGGTATTTTGAGGCAAAATACTTTGTAGCCAACCTTATATTACTGAGTAAAACCTTCAAGTGTGCATAGTCTTTCTCCTGAAACATTGTGTGTATACGTGTTGAGAACATGAGAGTTGCAGGGTATAAATCTTAGCAAAGTTATACAATGAAACATCCTTTTTACTTTGTTTATCAATTACTTATTACTACATCATATCGCTGATAAATTAAATATTAAAATGCTCCTATAATTTGTCAAAATGAATTCATTTAGTTCATCACTGACATCTGAGATACACTAAATAGATATATCATACGTATAAGTTTAATGTGCTAAACATATGTAATGTTACATTTATTAAATTTCACTTCTTTTTATACATTTGCATCGATTTTGATATAATATTTATTCATCGGATGAATGTTGACTAATTCATCTTCACAAGATGAATGTTACCTCAAAAAGTCAGGTTATATAGTGTTTTTCTATTGGTAAACGAGAAAACCCTCATATGAACGAACACATTGGCTGAAGCGACCCGTTCAAATCCATAAGGACGAATACAATAACATATGGTTCCATTGCGAGGTATTTGACCTCTATATGATACATTTTACAAACATTGCATTCGTTTTTAAAAGACAAACTTTCATTACATCGAAAGTCGACAGACATGCATACCATTTCATAATATATCCAAACTATAAATGATTTAATAATAATCTGGTTGAACTCAACAACTCGAATGCAACGTCTTTTGAAATATGCCATGAATAACTCCAAGTAATATCTTTAAAATGAGCAAATGCATAGCGGAAGATTTCTTTAATACCTGAGAATAAAAATGCTTAAAAGTGTCAACCAAAAGGTTGGTGAGTTCATTAGTTTATCAATATCAATCATTTCCATCATTTTAATATACCACAAGATTTCATTTATTCAATAATCATACACTCGCAAGTGTTTAAAAAACATTCGTATGTTGAACACCTGGTAACCGACTAACAAGGATGCATATAGAATATCCCCCGCATACGATCGAAGTACTAAAGCATTTCAAATTCCAGGTGGGACTTGTCAAGGTCCATAGATCTATCTTTAGGATTCGCGTCAATTAGGGGTACTGTTCCCTAATTCTTAGGCTACCAAGCTAAAGGGGTGATATTCGGTTCGATAATCCAACATAGAATATAGTTTCGATTACTTGTGTCTATTTCGTCAAACGTTTATAAATCAGCGCATGTATTCTCAGTCCCAAAAATATATATTGCAAAAGCATTCAAAAAGGGAGCAAATAAAACTCACAATACTGTATTTCGTAGTAAAAATAAATATGATGGCATTGACAAATGCAAGGTTGGCCTCGAATTCACGAACCTATATTAAGTATATATATATATATATATATTTATATGTTGGTCAATATCTGTCTAACAATTTAGGTCAAGTCGTAGTGTACCACAATTCTAATTCTCGAGACCGATATGCAAAAGTTAACAAAAATCAGTTTGACCCAAAATGACTTTCAAAATCTATACATGTTTATTATATACCCTAAATATAGTCATTTAATATATTTAAATATATTTATCAGATTTTATTAGAGTAAATAATACAATTCAAATATTAATAAATAAAAATTTATATTAAAATTTATATATGATAAAAATATACTTTTATATATCTCGAGTAATAAAATTTATATAATTCACTCAAAATCATAAACATATAGTGGTATATATTATTAATGTAATTATATTACGTGTGATAAAAATATCTTTGTATCCCATATTTATTTGATAAAATAATATTTATAATAATAATAATAAGTAAAAGTTGTATTATTTTGTAATAATAATAATGATAATATTAGTAAAGATAATGTTATTAAAAGTGTTTAATATAAATAACAAGGGCAATAATAATGATGATATTAATAATACTAATAAAATTGATAATAACGATAATTTTAAATAAAACGGTAGTTTTAAATTCCATACTTTTAATAATACTATATTCTTAATAAAAATGATAATTCTTAATAATAATAAAAAATTTTAATAGAATGATATTTTTAATAAAACTGATAAATTTTAAATGATAATTGATAGTATTGATACTTTAATATTAGAAAAAAAATATAATTTATCTTAATAATAATATTTACTATATATAATAATTATCATAGTAAGAATAGTAATAATAATATTTTATAAAATAATTCTATCAAAAATGATAATTTTTAATAATAATCCTAATATACCACCGAGGCATTTGCCTGAGTGGTATCGCGGTGGTGTTTAACACCCTCGCCGGGTAAGAGGTCCAGGGTTCGAACCTGGCTTCTGAATGACCAAATTAAACATGGACTGAAATAGGTTCCATTGAGGTCAGCCCAAAGGGAAGGTTTTACCGACCCGATCCGGGACTAAAGTCCGGCCCGCCTGCCCCTCGGGATGGATTAAGGGTTCGGATCCCTGTGATCGTGGTTCGGGTTTTCTGCCCGAACGTGTGTGTGTGTGTGCAAATGATGACTAGGCTTCGGTCCGGACTGATGTAATCTTGCCGTTCAAAAAAATAATAATCCTAATATGATAATAATGATAATATTTTATAATAAAAATGATATTTCTATTAGAAATGATAATTTTAATAACACTGATAATTTTTAATATTAATGATACTTTTAATAATAATAATAATGATAAAAATAATAAAATGATAGTTTTTATAAAAGTGTTACTTTTTAATAATAACGATAATTTCAGTAATAATATCAATACTAATAATTATAATAATAATAATACTACTATTAATAACCTTAGTGATAATAACGATAATGATAATAATAATAATAATAATAATAATAATAATTTATAGGTAATAATAATAACGACGATAATAATAACGACGATAGTAGTAATAATAATAATAATAACAATAATAATAATAATAATAATAATAATAATAATAATAATAATAATAATAATAATAATAATAATAATAATAATAATAATAATAATAATAATAATAATAATAGAGTTAACGATAATTCAGTTGACCATATCTTTAAATCCGTTCATCGAAATCACACGTTTTCTAAATGAAAAGTTAATAATTTTTCGACATATTTCCAATGACATGCATATCATATACCTTATCTCAGTAATATATGTATTAAATTCATGATTTATCATAAACTATATAACGACGAAAATAAACATACAAGCATTCATAATCATATATACTCGAGCACTAGCCAGAGATACACTATTAATATATAAAAGATAAGATAGGAATGCTCACGTATCAATATTGTGATTCAATATTGCCGGAAAGTATGTAGACGCAACGAAGATGATAAACACTAGGTTGACCTTACGAGCTATACCCCCGAACCATACCCATAATCTCCATAGCTATAACCCGTAATTTCCTTAGCTCTATCCCGCTCAAAAAACCCGTTTTGAAATAACTTGAACATACTCTCGTCGTAGTATTTTATGTATACTAATAATAACGCTACCTAATAATACTAATATCATAAATATTAAGATTAATATTAATAACCTTAATATTATTAATAATAATAATTATATTATATATATTTATATTTGTGAAGAGTGTGAAATGAAAACTGAATCCCCAGATGCGAAATCAATCGACTTATAAAGGAATTGGCTGCCACCAACCCCCCCATGCCAGCTCACATTCGCCCAATGATTTTTGCCGACAGTTTTTATTATTAATTTATAAATATTAATTTAATTTATATAATTAATTATATATTATATAATATTCCCGTGTATAGTTAACTTGTAATCTCAGTTCCTATGACTTGTAGGTTAACGTTCGACTAACGTCCCAGTTTCGGTTTATCGAATATCATTACGTACGCTTAGAAAACTTTCACTTTACGTTTCGTGACTCGTACCCTTGTCAAAATATAACCTTAAATTATTGATAAATTATATTATACGAAGGATAACTTATACATTTGAGTGTTTTGGTCATTTACTTTTGTAAATCAACTTCTCGTTGTTTATTAAAATATATTTAATAATATATTTAAAATATTAGTTAAATCAAAATGTTTTATAACTATATTAATATTACATTGTAAATATATATATATATATATATATATATATATATATATATATATATATATATATATATATATATATATATATATATATATATATATATCTTTGTTTAAGAATATAATTTATATATATAATTGGAATAGTTTTCAAAACCAGTTATATTTCAAAGTCCGTTTTATATAATTTAAAATCGTTCAAATAATAGAGGTTATTATATCAAATAATGTTTTTAATAATATGAAAACTAAATAATTAATTTACCAAGGGACACGAGGCAATCACTGTAAAGCATGCTTTTGAAAATTAAACGGGAATCTCCACTAACTTTTGACTAACTCTCGTTAATGACACTTTATTCCAATTTGTAAAATCACTTTACCAATTATTCCAAATATAGTTAAAAAGAACGATTTCTTGTAATAGAGACCCGTAACAATATCATAATGTATCTGAAAATTTAGTCATCTGATATTATCTTTTTAAATTTCCGTCAATAAATATATTGAAACAATTTCGTTCATGTAAAGTATTATATATTTAATACCTTGTTAACGTTTTCAAGTTATAATATAACTATATATTACATATACATATCTATATGCACATAAATGTTCGTGAATCACCAAGCATGGTCAAAGGGTAATTGATTACATGAATGTAGTTCTAAAATTTTGAGATTCAACATTACAGACTTTGCTTATCGTGTCGGAAACATATAAAGATCAAGTTTAAATTTGGTCAGAAATTTCCGGGTTGTCACATTGGCTCCCCCATAGAAGGTTGCGAATTATGCGCACCCTCTAATCACACTCCCTTTTTGAACAATTTGGCATAGCCAGTAATTGTACCCAGGTGGTGTGCTTCATTGGGCAACTCAGTGGCCACTCAGGCCAATCTGCTTGGTTATTCACTAGATGAATGTTACCAATTTTGGATATACTATTCTTCAATTAGTGTTATAACCCACAAAAAAGAATTAATCAAAGAAGATTAACATTCAAAGCGTCATTTTGATCAACATTTACTAAATTTTATTCTTCTTTTTTACATTCGCAACGATTTTGATATATGGATTAATATTGTTATCGCTTCCTCCCTTCCCCCCAAAATTTTACTTCCCTCTTAATCACCTAATATATATATATATATATATATATATATATATATATATATATATATATATATATATATATATATATATATATATATATATATATATATATAGTGAGGAGAGAACTACTCCATGGAGAGAAGAAGCAGAGTGTAGACGTATTTAGGATCTTAGATTAATCGCTATAACTAGATTAGAGGTGGAAATCACTAATCTAGGGTGTTATTGAATACTTAGACACTTCGGGATCAATAGAACCAACAAGAGTTGATGTAATTGACGCCTAAGGGAGTGTATTCGGTTGGGGTTTGGTCTAGGACAACTGCAAGATTGATAATAGTCGGCCACAACGTGTAGGGTTTGTAAACTATGAATGAAACCCGACATCCATATTTTTAATAATGTTTACAGTATCCATCGGTTGATGGTCTCTGACCTTCAGCCGATGGTGTTTGTCCCTCGACCGATAGTCCCTACTATCGGTCGATGGTCTGAGCTGCCAACCATTCAGCTCTAAACCATTTCACGTCATTGGTTAATTATATCAAACATAATATATCAATGATAATGTTCGTACATGGCTAAAATATAAACGACATTACATATAGAACCCATAACAATATAGAACTCGGGATTATGCACTAACAAACTCCCCCTAAGACCTAGTTCTATATCAAAAGTCTTCAGTCATTATCAGATTCATTCATACGGATCAATCACCATGTTGTTCAAATAGCATAGCTTCGCCACCTTAACATACTGTTCAGCCTTCACCTTGTTCTCGCGTCTATAGAGCATATGATTGTAATACAACGTAAAAATATCAGCCTCGGTACAGTTTCTCAGCCAAATGGGATCCAACACACGAATGCAATCTATATCATTCTCGGTCACTTTATCCAACACAATCACGGCTTCCTCTGAACGATATTCATAAAACCACCATCTAAATCCCTGACTCTAATTCTGCGGAAATTTTCAAAAAGCTACTTTCTTCATTCTTTTTGCTCGCTTGTACTTTACAATTCTACGAGATTCACCATTACGAGGGTTAACCTTGTAGCTAATCCTAAGAAACTGCGGTCGAAATCCTTCCCAATCCTTTGATTTGAAGGCATTTCGAACTTTCTTTACCAACAGCGAAGATAAATCATTCATACCACAATATAACATTCTCAACCGGGCAATTTGCATCAGCTCAAAATATGGTAATGACTTTAATTCATGACCATGTTTAAAGTAATCAACACCAAATTCTCTTTTAACAGCAAACATATTGAATTCTTTAATGTATGCCCAGGCTAGAATTCTTCCCTTCGCACTTTTCCTCAAATTTATCATCTTCAAAATCTTTGGCTCAAGCTTTGGTTTCTCACAATACTTCCTAATCCTCCAAATATCCTTCCATTCAGCTTCTAATTTCTCAACGGTTTCATTATTATACTTAAATAGCAAGAAACCTTCAGGCAAAACTTCAATTTGTTCCTTCTCTTTACACCTTCGATTCAAAATCTCATCATCAGTTCTAAACAACTCATCAAAACCAGGAAGATCTTCATTCTTATCATTTTGATAAGTAGGAAATTCTTCATGAGTTACATCATCAACTAAATCATCCACATCTTTGTCACTAAAATCCTAAGTAATCTCTGGGCCAAAAGAATCATCTTCAGAAGGAGGATCGTCGGACGGTGCGTCAGCTGCTTCAGTCTCTTCTTGCTCTAGACGCACCAGTTCGTCCAACTCTGCTCTAGAGAGGTTGTGAGGGATTTCTCCCTCTTCTAAATCATCATAAACGGCAGAATGCTTGAGCTCATCCTATTTAGAAAAGAATTCACTAAAACTATAATCAATATTAAGAGGAATTACTGACAGTGCAGTGGCATTTGAAGAACCAGGAGCCTCCACCATTCTGTTTTTGGGCTCATCATCCGTTATTTCAATCAATGTAAACTTTTCAACCCACGCATTCAGCCTCGCAATAGCTGATGCTGCCAACGCTTTAGCTTCTGCTGCTTCTCTCTTAGCATGTGTCAGCAGCAAGGATTGATCACCAATCTTTTTCTGTAACAAATCAACCTGCATAGTAACCGATCAACATCTTCAGACTTAACTCTGTTCTCTTGGTTCAACTTCTCATACTTCTCATCCATCTTCTTTCGCATCCTTACATTATCAGCCATTGATTGCACATATAAATCCTTTAACGTATGGAGTGTTGAAGATCCAACACCTCCATCGGTTCCTGCATGTGAAGGTGCTTCAGGAGTAGGAGTTGTCACAGTCTCCTGAGAAACTTGTTGAAGTACAGGAGGAGATTGATGTGCTGATTACTGTTGTTGTTGTTGTTGTGGTTATTGTGGTTGTTGTCCTTGAGTTAGTGGTGGTTGTATTCCCTGTTGAGTTCTAGTAGATGATCCACCGCCATCTCTATAAACAAGTCAGAACCTCCTTTTCGGTTTGAATTTTGTTGACACTTGAGAACTCGCATCTTCAACCATTCTTCTTTTCTAACCTCTAGTAGCATCATCATCACCAGCATCCGGATGAACATCTCCTATCTCATCAACTAAAACACTAGTACCAGATCCACCAGCAGTTTGACAATTTACCCGTTGATCAGCTTCTTCATCACTGTTAGCTACCTCAAAATCAGGTTCTCTATCAGAGACACTATTCTCATTTCTCCACTTCTTCCCTGGAGGACACTGATAATTTTCTCTTGCAAGATGACACACAAGCTTACCATCACTTGCACACTTCTTCTGATTCAGTCTATTGAAAGTAAGATCAGTCATATGCTTCAGCTCAATAACATCCTTTCTCAGTCTAGGAAAGTTATTGGTTTGGCTATTAATCATTATCTACAAGAACCTCGGATAAATCAAGTATAGCTTGCTGGTCATATTTTCAACCATTAGATCAAAGATAACCCCAGAGAAATTAAAATCAGCTTTCAGCACCAAAGCATCAAACATCCCTTGATAGATTTCACTTAACTCATCAAAACCTCCTTGTAACGGACTCAAACATCGAAGCACAACCAGAGACAAGTATCGGTATGGTGGAGTAAATCCATTTCTTTTTATTGTAGCTTTAGAAATATTACCAGCATATTTGCACCTTAACATACAACCAATAATCTTAGTCTTTGAAAGTTTCTTTGGCATATCCTCCTCATCTTCAAATAAAAACGTGTCACGAATTATCTGCTCAGACACCTTCACTAATTGATTAGAAACAGAGCTCACAATCACCCTCTTGTCATTTTATGTTTCGACTCTGGCATGTTCCCAGAATTCCCTCTGATGAGAATAATAAGCAGTACACGGCATAGACACCTCAAGATCGTTTTAAAAACACAATCATACCCTTGTATTTACCAGCATTAGGACCTTTTTCATCCAAACAAGCTGTCAGATTGGAACCATTACAAGCCTTTAATCCTGGAAGATTAACAGATTCAGGACCTCCTCATGAAGATTCAGTATCAGATCCTTGAACAACCTGCTCCGGGTCTATTTGCACACCTGACATTATTAACAATAACTGCAAACACAATTCAAATCAGTGTCGCATATTCATGACATAGCAGTTAACACAGTGTAATCATCACAAGATATATTATATCCTTATTCATAGTAGATTAATGTCATGATCACACGATTACACGTCCTAAATAAAGTTATTACAACTTCAGAATAATGTATTAATGCTAACAGGCTAGCATTATCAAATTACACACCAAGCTGAAAATACATTAAACAAGAGCAAATACATAAGAACCAACACAGAATTACTTATCCCACAATGGGATCTTCTAGAACTAGCTTTTTGACGTATTGTACAACTCCGAGCTTCTCAAACATGTTATGCAATAGAGCCGCATAAGGAAATGGTTCTTCCGACTCAAGAAAGTCTTTCATAAGATTAGAAAGTGACCCATTTTAACCTTATGCCATCAAGAAGACAGTACAATAGCAAAGCCTCAGTACCACTCAAAACATTATCCCCATCTTTCCTAAAAGTCACATTTCATTTGATTATCCTCATGTGAGGTTCATGATGATAATACACATCGTCGTCACTTATCTCAACCCTACCAACACTAGCTACTCCTCTTAGCTTGCATATCCTTGCAATTATGTCAGACAGATTGAACTTGTTGGGAAGCTTTCTTAGATCTTTACTAGGATATAATAGCTTAACACCGGTGTGAGGAACATTCAAAAGGTCTGAAAATTCCTCCATGGTCCACTTATATTGTTGTTCAAATAGACCAGAGTGAACATATTTCTTTTTACCATCTTCTAAAGCCACATTAGCATAGAATTCACGTACCATTTGGGAACAGTAATAATCCCCGACATTTAGAAATGCTTGACACCCAATGTGTTCCCAAAGATCATAGGTCTTGTGAGTTGCAATGACCTTTTGTTCCACTCGGATAGGTCGTTTACTAGCTAAAATTCTCCTACGGTCGATGTTTAACATCCATTGCACAACAAATGATCCACCTGACATTCTTAGACAAACTACGAGTACTAACATTAGATAATCATAACAATGCAATCAGAAATCTCAGAATCATACAAATTAAACACAAAACTGCACCATCGGTCCAAACTAATGACCATCGGTCGATACAGATGACCATCAGTCCGATGGTGTAGCCCTTCGGCAGTTAGTCTAGACAAGCTCTCTAGATTACACCATCTGTTCTACTTTGGGACCTACGGCCGAACGTAAGACTCCATCGGTCTATGGTCAGAGACCGTCGACCGAGGGTAATTCATCAGATCTGAACCTAATAAATCATCCCTTTTTCACCAAATCGAAGTTGTGTTAATCAAAGCCATATAGATAGTGATCAGACAATGCCGATTAATACAAGCATACAATTGAATTAAACAGAATACTTTTTTAAAACTTAAAATTAACAATAACAACGAATGAAATTGAGTTTGAATACCTGGATTATGGCGCTATAATCACGAAGAAAAGATGCACAAAATGATCGGTCAAAAAATCATATCGCTTTTACTTGAAAGTCAATTGCAAAATCACTCCAAAAACACCAAGTGACGAACCCGATTGAGTTTGGGTCCTTTTATACCCACTCAGTGACCATCGGTAGATGGTCTAGTCCTACGGCCCGATGGTCTAGACAATCGGTCGATTGTCTTTTCCTACGGTCGGAGGTCTTGACTGTCGACCGGTAGTCTTTGCTTTTAAAAATTTTAAATATTAAGGCTTTTCAATTTCAACATTCACATTCTTTTTCACATCCACTACCCCTGGGACTGATCTCTACAGTACAAAATTGACCATGCTTTGTTCCATTAAGCTCCAAACAACTTATTTTCAGGTTTAAATATCACGGGATTCCTTTCACAGTGAACCTTTTTGAGGACTGAGTTGACAAGCTTAATGACTATAATTAAATGCACATGTAACTAACTAGTAATGCAAATATTTTGGATTTTTCAGATATATAAGCACATGCAAAGCTACAAAGCAAGAAACTGTACAAGATCCAGTGTGTCACAATAAACAATATCACATCAGACATATTCATTAAAACTTTAACGTTACATGTCTGCAATTATTCACATTCAACTTCTAACATCTGTTTCATTAATCAATAGGATAATCAGTTATTAGATGTTATTACCATAAGAGCGAATATTACTGTTTATCAAGAGCAACACTAAGAAGATCATAACACATGTTTTTATGAGTTGACATACCATATTGATTCAATCATTTGATTCGAGTATCAGAACTGAACTTATTTTGACATGTTATTTCACAAATCATACATTTTCATGTTTAATAAAGCATATACAGAACAACTTTCAAATATAGCAATAAACATTTACCAACTTTCACCCTAGACTTCGATGATCACGTTGAATTAATTACTTTAACATTTTTCGATGTTAGATTTTGATCATAAAGTCAGTCCTCATTTGAGATCGCACGATTTATCATGTAGAACAATTGAGCACAAATATATTGACGCTGTCCTCTTATCACATCAATGTACTTTTAATTTGATTGAACAGAACCATCTCACGATGTTTCTAGCAACCATGTCAGCCATGAGCTTCTACCTTAAACTTACACATTTCGTTTCAGATAACATTGTTTGTCTCAAATTTATTGCATACTTTGAAAAGACGCATATCGACTGCTATAAACCCCATACTTGAACGAAAATTGTATGATATATGATGGATGGATGGTAGTGATATATTTGAGTGATGGAACGCTAAGATATCCTCCAGAAGATGTCCCCTGCTATCTAGGCCAATAGGTACAACCACATACCACAGACACAAGATGTAAAGTCCAACAAATTAATGATGTGGACAAAATGATTTAAGTTCTCTATATCTGATGATCTGATAATCTTCTCCCCATCGGATGTATATAACTAAATCTTTCAAATAGTTCTGTGATTGAAACATCTGCTATCTCAGACTTAGATAACATAGGAATCCTTTAACATTTGTTCAATTCTTGATCCATGATTCTTTTGCAGTAATGTGATGCATCATTTTTATTTACAACTTGAATAAATAAGCATACACATTGGCTTTTTTTTTTTTGGATTTTCGGATGTTGCACCTTTCTCAATGCTATAATACAAAACAAAACAAATAAAATAAATACAACTGTACATGATGATGCACCACTGTCTTTGACTTTTGTTTTATCTTCACTGAAAACCAATCTTCTGATGTTGAAATCTATAACCCGATGACGTTGCATGTACAAATCATTCTATGTCTGTGATACAAGATTGCGCTTCCCAACCCATCTAGAGAGAACACCTCCCTTTGGATACCTGACATGTGTGATGTTGTATTTCGGTCCAAGTAATAAAGGTAAATAGAAATAAGTATGCATCCTAGATAAAGTATGCTCACCTTGGGGACTCACAAAATTATCCTTTGCTACCGAGTATAAATTGTAGTATGGAAGATTTCAACCGTCTGTTGAGTTTCTGAACAATCATTTCTCAGTACATATTCAGTTATACGTAGGTGACTACCCTCAACCGCTGTAAACCTTTCCATGATTTCCTTATCATGATATTTATGCGTTGTTAGTGTAATCATCTCTATCTAGAATTAGGTCAATAAAGTCTAGCAATACATCATCAATCATTATGTACTACTTGTTTTTCACTAGTTACATGTCAGTTCAGTATTGCAATCACTTCCCCACAGATAGAATAAGCAACTCATTTTCAGGATTTTCCAGTTTTATGGATTTTCGATTTTTCAACTTTTTATTTGATTTTCTGATTTTCTGATTTTTATGGCTTTTCTATTTTCTCTGTACAAAAATATAAACTCTAACTAAAAACATAAACAAGCATGCAGCACCATCAGAAAACAATTATCTATCATGCAAACGAGAATTAACATGCAAATGAACTACAAACTACTATGCAAGATTACACATATTATACAAGCAGTTTTAAGGCATTCACAACTCAGTCTCCTTGTCAGGTTCCTCTGTGTTAGGAACCTCAATTTCAGGAACCACATATTTCAACAGTTTAATACCTATTTCTTTTAACAAGTAATCAAAGCGCGGTTTATCAAAAGCTTTAGTGAAAAGATCAGCCCGTTGGGTTGTAGTGTCTATCTGCACTACATCTATTAACTTCTTTTCATAGCAGTCTCTAATGAAATGGTATTTAATCCCTATATGTTTTGTTTTAGAATGATTTACGGAATTTTTAGTGACAGCTATAGCAGCAGTATTATCAACATAAATAGGAGTGTTAGAAATATGCAAACCGTAGTCACGTAGTTGCTACTGAATCCAGATAACCACTGATGTACAGCTAGCCGTGGCAATATATTCTGCTTCACAAGTGGACTGTGCCACTGCTGTCTACTTCTTATACTGCCAGGTAACTAGTTTGCTACCAAGGAATTGACAACCCCAGATGTTGACTTAAAATCTTTCTTGCAACCGCCATAGTCAGAATCACTATATGCTGTGAGATCAAAACCATCCTCACACGGATACCATAACCCTAAACTAGGTGTATCTTTCAAATACCTCAGAATCTTCTTAACCACAAACATGTGATGAACATTAGGATTCGCCTGATAACGAGCACACAGGTAAACCGCAAACATAATGTCTGGTCGAGAAGCTATCAGATACATTAGAGAACCTATGCTTTCCCTGTATAACGTAGGACCTACTTTAGCACCCTCATAATCAGGTGTGATCCCATGATTTACTGACAACGGAGTCTTAGCTAGTCTTTCTACTTCCACTTGAAAGTGCTTCAGGATATCAGCAACATACTTAGTCTGATGCAACAAGATGCCTTTATCCGTCTGAGCTACCTGCAAAACCTAAGAAAAAATTTATAGTTCCCATGGAACTCATTTTGAACTTCTGCTGCATGACCTTTTCAAACTCATCAACCATTCCCTGATCCGTTGACCCAAAGATGGTATCATCAACATAAACCTGCACAAGCATAAGATGTTATCCATTTTTCTTGATGAAAAGTGTCTGATCAATGACACCTCTCCGAAAACTGTTTTCAAGCATATAATTGGACAACGTGGCATACCACGTTCAAGGAGCTTGGTGAAGACCATAAAGTGCCTTTTCAAGTCAATAAACCTTTTTTGGAAAATGAAGATTTTCGAAACCAGGTGGTTGTTCAACTTATACCTTCTCATTAATCTCTTCATATAAAAGCGCACTTTTCACATCCATCTGATATACTTTAATTCCCATGAAGGATGCAAAAGCCAAGAAAATTCTAATTGCCTCCAGTCTAGCGACCGGAGCAAATACCTCATCATAGTCAATCTTAGGGATTTGTTGATATCCCTTTACCACGAATCTAGCTTTACTTCTAATGATAATACCCTTTTCATCTTTCTTATTCTTCAATACCCATCGAAGACTATAGGGTTCACAACCATGTGGTGGATTGAGTAGTCTTCAAACTTTCAGATGTTTAAATTGTAACAACTCTTCCTACATAGCACTAACCTACTCAACATATTTTAATGCCTCAAAGGCATCTTTCGATTTAATCTAACATACATAGCTTGAGTGACCATGCACAAAAACTCTCCCTATCTTATTTAACGAAGAATAAAAAGTTGTCACCACATTTGCACTCTCTGTTTCATCAACTTTGGCTGCCTTTGGACTTTCACTTACCACAAGAACCTCAGATGTAGTAGGAACTTCAGACGTAGATGCTTCATTAGTATTAGCATGAGGAATACCAATATGAAGGATGCCCCTTGTATCCACAAAATAATCATCTAGAGGTTTTGGGAGCATGATGAAACGGTTTGATCTACGTACACCTCCTGCTTCAGTTGGTTGTTCAGGCACTGTTACAGTTAGTCGTTGATTATAAAGAGGATTCAAATGTTTGTCTGTCAACCGTGTTCGACTAACTTCCTCATCTTCTTCTAACTCACTGTCCTCATCAGTATCTACTACCCCATCCACATTTGAATCAGTATTACCTCGCACACTCTGCGGACTTGGTTGTAAGCTAGAAACTGGATTCTGAACCTGCGTTGGAATAGTAATGACAACTTCAGTAGAGTTTTCTGAATCAAACAACATCTGTGCTATCACATCTTCATCGATAACTTTTGGTGGAAGATTGAAAGAATTAAACAATTTATCATATTCAAACTGCCATGTGAACCCTTTACTAACACGAGCCAGAGCGTTACGCTGAATATCAACCTCAAAACATTCTTCAACACACTTAGATTCAGTATTGTACACTCTTTTATTCGGATTCCCATAGCCCAAGAAGATACAGAGACAACCTTTAAATTAAATTTCCCTCTTGTGTCTCGTACCAAGATAGTACACAGAGCACCAAAAGGTTTAAGATGTTTAATATTAGGTTTTCTATTGTGCAACAATTCATATCAAGTTTTTCCATGTCTCTTCACCACTAAAACTCTGTTCATCACATAACAACCTGTACTCACTGCTTCACCCCAGAAAGTAATGGATAAACATGAACTGTCTCAATTAATGTCCTACTCTTTCTTTCAGCTACACCATTGGACTGTGGCATATAAGCAGGTCTGAACTGTTGTTGTATCCACTTTTTATTACAAAACTGCAACATCTGATGATTCTTGAATTTCGTACCATTGTCTGTATGAATATTTCTTACTTTCAACTTATACAAACTTTCAAGCTTCAGAATTAAAACTTTAATATGCTCGAACGTATCTGACTTATGCTTCAATATAACAACCCAAGAGAAACGTGAATACTCATCAGTAACCACCAAGCAAAATGACTCTCCGGTGATTGTCTTGCGATTAACTGGACCAAAAAGATCCATATGCAATAACTCCAGAGGAATATTAACAGAATGATGTTTCCTCGTAGCATGTAACTTCTTCATATGTTTCCCTTGCTTACACGGAAGACACCCCTCAGGAATATGAAAACTATTAACATTTACCCCGTCAACTAGTCCGTTGTGGACCTGGTTATTCATCTTCCTTAGACTCAGATGACCCATACGCTTGTGCCAAATGATAGACTCATGTTAAGTAGCCTTGGAAATAAAAGCCTGATGACCTGTTGCTGCTTTATGATAATGCTAAAAACGAACATATATTTCATAGCATTATTCCTCAAGAAAGACAAGCTTTTAGTTGAAGTTGTCTTATTTACAAGTAATATTCGTTTAAATAATAAAAGGTGAAGACAAAAGACAGATTCGACGAATTGAAGACGCAAACGACCAAAAAGCTCAAAAGTACAAAATACAATCAAAGAGGTTCCAATTATTGATAAGAAACGTCTCGAAATTACAAGAGTACAAGATTCAAAACGCAAAGTACAAGATATTAAATTGTACGCAAGGACGTTCGAAAATCCGAAACCAGGACCAGAGTCAACTCTCAACGCTCGACGCAACGGACTAAAAATTATAAGTCAACTATGCACATAAATATAATATAATATTTAAATAATTCTTATAATTATTTATATATTATATAATATATTATAAACCGTCGGCAAGAAAGGAGCCAAAATGTGTGAGCTGGTTTTACAAACTCCGCGAGTTGCGTAGTTTGTAGTGAAAATGGGCCGCGAGTCGTGGAGTTCCCCTGGACAAAAATCCCTATAAAAGCCAGCGCAATTCGACGATTTATATATCATATATCCATCCTCTCTATATCTATACGTAATATTTATATTTATAATTTATATTTTAATTTTAATTTTAATTTTAATTCTAATAATAAGGGTATGTTAGCAAATGTTGTAAGGGTGTAAGTCGAAATTCTGTCCGTGTAACGCTACGCTATTTTTATTCATTGTAAGTTATGTTCAACCTTTTTAATTTAATGTCTCGTAGCTAAGTTATTATTATGCTTATTTAAAACGAAGTAATCATGATGTTGGGCTAATTACTAAAATTGGGTAATTGGGCTTTGTACCATAATTGGGGTTTGGATAAAAGAACGACACTTGTGGAAATTAGACTATGGGCTATTAATGTGCTTTATATTTGTTTAACTAAATGATAGTTTGTTAATTTTAATATAAAGATTTACAATTGGACGTCCCTATAAATAACCATATACACTCAATCGGACACGATGGGCGGGATATTTATATGTACGAATAATCGTTCATTTAACCGGACACGGGAATGGATTAATAGTCACTAGAATTATTAAAACAGGGGTGAAATTATGTACAAGGACACTTGGCATAATTGATAACAAAGTATTAAAACCTTGGGTTACACGCAGTCGATATCCTGGTGTAATTATTAAACAAAGTAATAAAACCTTGTTACAGTTTAAGTCCCCAATTAGTTGGAATATTTAACTTCGGGTATAAGGATAATTTAACGAGGACACTCACACTTTATATTTATGACTGATGGACCATTATGGACAAAAACCAGACGGACATATTAAATAATCCAGGACAAAGGACAATTAACCCATGGGCATAAAACTAAAATCAACACGTCAAACATCATGATTACGGAAGTTTAAATAAGCATAATTCTTTTATTTCATATTTAATTTCACATTATTTTATATTTAATTGCACTTCTAATTATCGCACTTTATTTTATTGTATTTTATTTCATCGCACTTTTATTTATCGTAATTTCATTATCGTTATTTACTTTACGCTTTAAATTAAGTCTTTTATTTATATTTTACATTTGGTTTTAACTGCGACTTAAGTTTTAAAAATTGACAAACCGGTCATTAAACGGTAAAAACCCCCCTTTATAATATTAATATTACTTATTTATATATTTGTATTTTTATAAAATAAAACTAATATAGCGTTAAGCTTTGTTTAAAGATTTTTCCCTGTGGAACGAACCGGACTTACTAAAAACTACACTACTGTACGATTAGGTACACTGCCTATAATTGTTGTAGTAAGGTTTAAGTATATACATTCTCTAAATAAATAAATATCTTGTGTAAAATTGTATTATATTTAATAGTTTTTCATAGTAAAATATAAGCTATTTCATATACACCTCGCATAACATCACTTTAACACGAGACTTACGCATATCAAGAATATAAAGATCCTTGCACCTTGGAGCAGTCATCAAAATCATGTCTTCTGGAATTACAAATTCTTTCTTCAAAAGATAACAAAATTTGTCATCAAAAGCAACTGTATACTTTTTGTCAGCAACCTGTGAAATTGAAAGCAGATTGTTCGACATCTGCTCCACAAAATTTACTTTATCAAAGCTGACATTTTCATTAGCTATCACCCCTTATGCATTAATAAAACCTCCTTCACTACCTGCAAAAGAAAATGGTCTTCCATTCACTGTTTTAACATTTGAAAGCAAGGATAAGTTTCCTGTCATGTGCCTGGACGCCCCACTATCAACAATCCATGTACTGCAGCGTGGATTATAGGTGACCTGCACATTATAATAAAGAGATTAGTTAGAGAGGGCCACCCATGCCCTGATGGTAGTGGGTTTCCCGTCAATGCCAACCACTGGCAATTCCACCCATTGTCCCTTAGATCCAGAAGGACCTTCAGAATTTTGGATACCCTGAACTTCTGATTTACGTTTCCAAAAAGTATTTTTCGGTAATGGTTTCCGGTAGTAATCATTTGTTTGAAAAACTTTAGGTCCATTTGTTTGAACATAAGTAGATTTAAACACAGGTGAAGATGATCTTCAGTTAAAAACACGTTTAGGACTAAGATCAATCTTCCTATGTGGTGTCTGTATAATGGGTTTATAATTCGCAACCCTATATCCCAACATCCCATAATTGAAACAATTAACATTATCAAAGTTATTAGAGTTAAACACTTGACGTCTAGTTAGTGAAAACTGTCTCCTAGGTGGTGTAGTCTGTTGTCTAGTCGTAGGGGTGACGAGACTTGTTGTTTAACAGTCTGTCAACTACTAGGTGGACCATATTTCATCACGCTTCCAGAATTGGAACTCTCACCTTTTGGTGGATGTTCAGAGTTAGGATCAACAACCTGTGAATTCAAAGTATTACTTTCCTTAACAAACTTAACAGGAGTGAACTGAGTGTATTTCTTCCTAATTTGTTTTGGCTTTTCAACACTCTTTATCGGAGTCTTCTGACTCTCACTCCTATTATTATTATTATTATCATTCTTTGGATTCTTTAAAATCGTGATGGGTTTAGTCACAAGTACAAAAGGTTTGATGTACTTTTCAGTGTCGACATCAGTGTCCGACTCTGTTTCATATACAACAGCTAAGGGTTTCTTACTCTCAGCATCCTTACTTGTACTCTTAACAGGTGTTTCCTCAGACTTACCATACTGCTATTCTACAACCTGATCCTTACTCTTCTCAACAAGCTTATTAACATACTCATTCATAAGCGGTGGGGTAACCTGATCATAACCTAACCCTTGTTTTTTAGGATGATTAAAAGTTTGTGTTACATATGACATTCTGTAACGACCCGGAAATTTTCGACCAAATTTAAACCTTAAACACTATATGTTTCCGACACGATAAGCAAAAACCCTAATGTTGAGTCTAGAAAGTTTGAAATCTATATTTAGGTAATCAATTACCATTTGACCATACCTGGTGATTCACGAACAATTATGTGTAAATTGATATGTATGAATATATGCATATGGGTGATTGATAGTCTGGGAAATTTTAACAAAACATTTAACGATTTAGTTAATAAGAATTTAAGTTATGGGATTATTGTGTGACTTCTTATATTTACTTTAATAATTGTTATTTAAAATATAATTATTTATATACTTTTATCCGCCACCGATTAACAACGGAGTACGAAATTCTAGCCCAATAAAACCGTCGGCACAAGAATTTAAAATTGTAGGCTGCTAATCTGTTCACCACACGTTTTTATTTCAAAACAAATTTTATTATAGATTAACTGAACCTAATCGAATAATTAGAATTTTCTGTGTTTGTTGGTTATCCATTTTCTGTGTTTGTTTGTTATCCTTTTTCATCCCACTGAAATATATATATATATATATTATATATATACATAGACTTCTTACAACCTCATATCTATCTAATTCTATCTTCTATTTTCTTTTCTGTGAACACACTAAACCATCTCCAAAACCATCTACCTATCTATTCTTATCGATCACCATGAAAACATAATCACAACCGTCACTTGCAAAACTCTTTCGTTCTTGTTTATTATTCGATTTCCATCACCTTAAACCACCAAGAAACACCTCTATTCCTGTTTTCTGTGACGTCCTCTCATCACTACAATCCCACCAACGAGCACCTTAATTCCTATCACTTCATCATCTTCTTATCCACCACTTTGATCAACCATCCACCGGCTACCACCTTCGACAACCACCATTCATGTAACCATAATCGAACATCACCTGCAAACTGCAATATTTTCGCTGTTATTGCTACTTAAGTTATTTCAATTCCTATTCGCAGAATCCCACCAAACATCACCCTTCTTATTCGATTATGCTTTCGTGTTTCAACTTCTACTTTCTGTTTCTCTTTCGGTTGAGACCCAAGGAAATAGCTTCAGCAACCTTTGTTACTACTATGCTACTACAACCAAAACAAAACCCATTTTGTTGATGTTTCTACTACTATCGTTGTTATTTTTGCTATTGATGAAACCATCCAAACCGAAACCCATAACCACCACACCCGTCACTATTTGAGGTCATCAAAACTCACAACCATTGACAACTGGAACGATCACCATTAGATCACTTTCCTCTCTCGTTATCTCTTTTCTCTCTCTCATCTAATCTGTTCGAAACCCATTTAAAAATCGCCACCATCATCACCAGATAAATACTAGCTGCAATCTGTTTCAATACCATCGAGACCACCATTTGTTATCCGTTTGTTTTGCTGTTTCTTCTTGAGACCGTACACCACCAACTACAACACCATCAAATAACCATCTTCCACTACCAAAAACATCCACAACAACGACTAAATAATTGCTTTTGCTACTCGCTGATCGTCCCTATTTACGGTTATAAACCACCTGAAACACCACCAAAGCCGGCTACCACTAGGCCACCATCAACGAGCCACCCTACCTCCATCATCAAACTCACCTTCGACAATACTCATCAACCACCACCTGCCATATTCAACCACCATGAACTTTTATCTCTCTCTCATCTTCTCTCCTATCCCTCTCACTATTTTTCTCTCTAAACCCAATCACGAATCATTCCTACCATGATTTCTGTTTTCGGTTTCACAAACCCACAAACAACGATGACTTTTCAGTAATGACTACGCAGATAAGGGACGGTACCTTTAATGATTCGTTGATGGAATGAAACGTGAACATGATGATACACAATGACCAGTATGATCACGAAGAGCTGCTCTTTATCATTTTCTATTTCAGTTTCAATTGAAAACACAAACCCAGGATTTATGGCCGCTATTATTTATGGTTTCTCTCTTTTTCTGTCGCCATCACCTAATCCGAACACCATTCATACTTATCTATTTTATTTTGTGGCCAACGTAATCATTGTCAACCACAACAGCCGTGATAAATTTGGATCGACAGGCTGTATGTGATATTAAATGCAAAAGCTAATTTCACGTGTTCTTCTTCTCTCTGGTGGCCGACAACCCTTTATCTGATAACCCCACAATTCATCGGTGGGTTTAAAGGAATACGTGTTAGCAGGCCTTTGGGAAAACAATAGATGTGAGCCGTAAACTTGTTTTGTTTTTGGACTATTTAAAACTTGGGCCATTAACGTGACTAAAGAAATCAGGCCTAAGGCCTTTATAGCTTAAAGAAAGACGTGGACTTAATATAGAAAACTGTGCCGAGAACTAAGTTAAACGTTGGGCCGAGAGCAATATGAGTCTGTTGGGCCTGGGTGTGCTACGTGATGATACCTGATGATGATGATATATATGAAAATGATGAAATAGAAACGGGTTTATATATAAATTAAACCATGCTATATCAGAAAAACGGAAGCAGATAAATGGTTAGGGAGTTTATATGATTTCGAGAGGTCTCGGGTTCGATCCCTGCTTGGTGCAACTTTTTTTTAAAAGGACTTCTAAGGTTCGTGAATCCGAGGCCAACCTTATACGTGTTCAACGATGTTATATGTGTTTTTACTACAAAATACATTAGGTGAGTATATAGTCCCTTTTAAATTCTAAATATTTTTGGGCTGAGAATACATGCGCTGTTTTTTTATAAATGATTTACGTTATGGACACAAGTGATTAAAAATGATATTCTGCGGATTGATGTGCTAGGTAATTTAGTTATATGTTATAATAGCATGTAAGCGCGAATCCTAAAGATAGATCTATCGGGTTTAACACCCCCATCCAGTAGGCTGCACTAGACATAAGAACTAGTGGGCGGATGTTTAGTACTTCGAGGATTATTTATACACTTGCGAGTGTACATATCCATCTTTGCGAAGATGACTTATTATATTATTGTTAAGGTTGGTTACTGAGGCCTCAACATAAGCAGAATGATTTTATACACTTGCGAGTGTATTATATTTTTATATATGAAATCTTGTGGTCCATAGTTATAACGCTGCTAGCATCAAACCTATATATCTCACCAACTTTGTGTTGACGTTTTAAAGCATGTTATTCTCAGGTACGAATTAAGTCTTCCGCTGTGCATTTGCTCATTTTAAGGGCATTACTTGGAGTCGATCATCGTAATGGAACCAGATGTTGATGATTTCATCCAGGTGGATAAGGACGGGTTGTTACATGTGGTATCAGAGCGTTGGTCTTAGCGAACCAGGTCTCCCATTAGTGTGTCTAACTGGTAGTTGTTAGGATACATTAGTGAGTCTGGACTTTGACCGTGTCTGCATGTCAAAAGTTTTGCTTATCATTTCTAGTCGGAAACCATCTGCTTATCATCCTTAGGGAATTGTCTGCTTATCATTCTTAAGTATAGACACGTCTTACTGCATTTACTGCATTGATAGTGTATAGACGAAATTTATATCTTAGCGTATTTGATAATTCATATCTTAGCGCATCTGTAGACTTGCCTGACATATGCTGTAAATTCCTCTATAGTCTACGAAATCTTTAGGATTATAGATATTCTATCTAGTTAGAATATCATCCGATATCTGAAAATCATTCACATCATTCACCAAATTGCCCTCTTGACAATGAACCTGAAGCACTTACTAGCGAACCTGTTCGAGAAACTATTTTCTCTCTCATTTCTAGAGTATCTCGTCACGATTATATACTATCCCATATTTCAGATCTTGTTCATTCACTCACTCCAACCTCCAATCATCCCGGTATACTAGCAGAAGTTAACGAACTTTGCACTCGCGTGACGGCTTTGGAGAACATGGTGCGAAGGTGGCAAACACCAACAGCAGCACCAGCAACATAATCCGTACCATCATCACCAACGTCGACAGTACTCTTATCACCCCCAAACCAAAACCACACCGTAAATCTCAACATCACAAACGGTATCTTGGATATCAATATCACATACCTCAAAAATCTCATCGGAATTTCGAGTATGATCTTCGTTCTACATATCGTTCTACATCGATTAATTTCGTTTTACGTATTGTTCTACCTCATTTACCTACGTTCGGCATGGCAATTATGTAATCTCTAATGTTTTAGAGATCATGTAATCAAGTGTTAACAATAAATCAAATGAGTATAATATTTTATTGACTCATTAAATCCATGATTACATCCGATGAAAATATATATGCGAGTATATTTTCATAAAGATTGTAATTAAAAATTCTTTTGTACAAACTGTTAATGATGAAAATATTTTAACGGGTGGGTAGTACCCGAGGAATATTTAGAATTCACATTAATAAGTTACACTGTACATTCTTCGAATCTAATTCAACGATCATTTACTATCCTACTTACAACTACCGATATACGTATCCGTTCACCACAGAATAACCATTTCTATTCAAATTTCATATTTGGATTTTGACCTATCAGAATCCAACAAGTGGCATAACGAAGAAAACATTGGACAAAAAAATAAAAAGTGTTAGAAACAAACGAATTAATTAATTGGAATTGTGATAGGATTTCACGCTAACTGTTCCGGCTAACTGTTCCCAGCTAACTGATTAACATTTAATTTATCGCAATTTACATTCTCGCAATTTTATTTATCGTCATTTAATTTCTGTTATTTATTTTTACGCACTTTAAATAACGGGACACGTATGCAAGGTTTCGACTTATCATATCGACCCATCTATATATATATTTTGGAACAACCGTAGACACTCTATATGTGAAGGTGGGAGTTCGCTATACAGGGTCGGAGTTGATTCCAAAATATATATATACTTTGAGTTGTGATCGACACCGAGACCGGTACACGGGTCACGATACGTATTATTTAATTCGAATATTATATATTAAATTATATATGAATCATTGAACCATCGGACTATTGGACTGCTAACTTTGAACAATTAAAATGAGTTAAAATGCTGATTATAACATATGAAATTAAACAATTCTTCAAGTTTGCCACTTGATTCTATCTTAAACCTCATTCGTATCTTGACAATTACAATTCGCGTTCAAATCTTTCATAATTCTTGATAACACCTCGATTGAGAAATTGAACCAGCCACACCTCGTTTATGGAAGAGAGATTCATGCATACAGTTATGCACCTGAAAAACTTTCAAAAACCGAAGTTATAGTTAAAACGTATCCGCGTCAAAATTCCTTATCATCCATTAGTAAAAGCAACCCTACGATTCCTTTTCAAGTAGCCAATTTTGTCACAGCTCCACTTTGACTTCTCACTAGTCTTACTATCATCTCGATATAAATACGTTGTCCTTTCGCCGTCGTTACTAGAGAACCTTTTATATCCCCCGACATCATCAGCAGATATACCAGCAACTCGTTATCTCTTCGACGGAATCCGCAATTAGTATTTTGAAAATCTCGTAGCATTTCTCCAGTTATACCCATAATATTTATTTCTAAGAAATTCATACTCCGAATGTGAAGTTTCTGAAAACACCCTGAACTATGAAGTAGTTCTTAAAATGCTGATGAAGCAACAAAAACTGTGAATGAATTTAGCAGTCAAAAGATGACGATAAAGTATCATGTGTTGGTAAAGCTCAGAAAAAGAGGAGATTTGGAACTGGAAAATGGATTGAGCAAAGTATGAAGGAAGGTGTGGATAAATCACAATAACTGAGTCTGCTTTCACAGAATCCAAACGATTCAGAACCTGCTGAAACCGTTAGTAAGAACCCTACTCGATATTCTAAACCTTTCCGGATGATATTCTTCATCATCACCTTATCTTAGATATTATAAGATATCTTCATATTTTCTGTTATACATATTCTCCATATTTCAGGAGATATTTTCACAACTACACCTATCTGCGATCATGTATCTTTCTGTAATATCTGCGTTATAAAATAAAAGAAACTATGTTAAATTCTGAAACCTTCGAAATTGAAATAGGAATGTTTTGAAGTAGTGTTGGGAATTGATGCATGAATTAGTATAATATAATGAAACTTGATCAACTTCATTATATTATAGTAAGTTATGTTAAGTTTCTAATGGAATGTGATGATTCACAGTACCATCATCATGTGCCATGTTACACGGCTCTTACATTCTATCCAATCTCCAAATATATCAAGAACATACCATTTTGATAGTTCTATCTTTCCGGATATTCTGGTAATTTGACAAATCAAAATCGTGCCATTACCATTTCTTTCTAAGAGCATTAGCTATGTTCATTCCAAATTTCATATTTACGAATTCCGGATCATTGCTCGCTTGTCTCGAGGACGGGAAGAAGAAACGAAGGGAGTAGTTTTATAGTGAAATATCCGACAAAGACATCAAAACAGATTTACTGTATTAAATCAAAGAAGATCCTGATCGCCGAAGAACCAAATCTTATTACGTAAGGTTTTCTTTAAGTCCCTTAAAATCCGGAAGTCAATAGTAGCTACGTCATCGGTTAAAACAATTCCAAATTATTCATTTCACTCTTTTGTGACAGCTTCATTCGTACGCTTCACATAATCGAATTGTTTTACCACTATTACTAAATGGTGATAAAACTCTAGTTATCAATTCATATTCGTCATGAAAATATTCCTATTGTTATCTATGACAACCTCTATCAAATTTCGGGGACGAAATTTCTTTAACGGGTGGGTACTGTAACGACCCGGAAATTTTCGACCAAATTTAAACCTTAAACTCTATATGTTTCCGACACGATAAGCAAAAACCCTAATGTTGAGTCTAGAAAGTTTGAAATCTATATTTAGGTAATCAATTACCATTTGACCATACCTGGTGATTCACGAACAATTATGTGTAAATTGATATGTATGAATATATGCATATGGGTGATTGATAGTCTGGGAAATTTTAACAAAACATTTAACGGTTTAGTTAATAAGAATTTAAGTTATGGGATTATTGTGTGACTTCTTATATTTACTTTAATAATTGTTATTTAAAATATAATTATTTATATACTTTTATCCGCCACCGATTAACAACGGAGTACGAAATTCTAGCCCAATAAAACCGTCGGCACAAGAATTTAAAATTGTAGGCTGCTAATCTGTTCACCACACGTTTTTATTTCAAAACAAATTTTATTATAGATTAACTGAACCTAATCGAATAATTAGAATTTTCTGTGTTTGTTGGTTATCCATTTTCTGTGTTTGTTTGTTATCCTTTTTCATCCCACTGAAATATATATATATATATTATATATATACATAGACTTCTTACAACCTCATATCTATCTAATTCTATCTTCTATTTTCTTTTCTGTGAACACACTAAACCATCTCCAAAACCATCTACCTATCTATTCTTATCGATCACCATGAAAACATAATCACAACCGTCACTTGCAAAACTCTTTCGTTCTTGTTTATTATTCGATTTCCATCACCTTAAACCACCAAGAAACACCTCTATTCCTGTTTTCTGTGACGTCCTCTCATCACTACAATCCCACCAACGAGCACCTTAATTCCTATCACTTCATCATCTTCTTATCCACCACTTTGATCAACCATCCACCGGCTACCACCTTCGACAACCACCATTCATGTAACCATAATCGAACATCACCTGCAAACTGCAATATTTTCGCTGTTATTGCTACTTAAGTTATTTCAATTCCTATTCGCAGAATCCCACCAAACATCACCCTTCTTATTCGATTATGCTTTCGTGTTTCAACTTCTACTTTCTGTTTCTCTTTCGGTTGAGACCCAACGAAATAGCTTCAGCAACCTTTGTTACTACTATGCTACTACAACCAAAACAAAACCCATTTTGTTGATGTTTCTACTACTATCGTTGTTATTTTTGCTATTGATGAAACCATCCAAACCGAAACCCATAACCACCACACCCGTCACTATTTGAGGTCATCAAAACTCACAACCATTGACAACTGGAACGATCACCATTAGATCACTTTCCTCTCTCGTTATCTCTTTTCTCTCTCTCATCTAATCTGTTCGAAACCCATTTAAAAATCGCCACCATCATCACCAGATAAATACTAGCTGCAATCTGTTTCAATACCATCGAGACCACCATTTGTTATCCGTTTGTTTTGCTGTTTCTTCTTGAGACCGTACACCACCAACTACAACACCATCAAATAACCATCTTCCACTACCAAAAACATCCACAACAACGACTAAATAATTGCTTTTGCTACTCGCTGATCGTCCCTATTTACGGTTATAAACCACCTGAAACACCACCAAAGCCGGCTACCACTAGGCCACCATCAACGAGCCACCCTACCTCCATCATCAAACTCACCTTCGACAATACTCATCAACCACCACCTGCCATATTCAACCACCATGAACTTTTATCTCTCTCTCATCTTCTCTCCTATCCCTCTCACTATTTTTCTCTCTAAACCCAATCACGAATCATTCCTACCATGATTTCTGTTTTCGGTTTCACAAACCCACAAACAACGATGACTTTTCAGTAATGACTACGCAGATAAGGGACGGTACCTTTAATGATTCGTTGATGGAATGAAACGTGAACATGATGATACACAATGACCAGTATGATCACGAAGAGCTGCTCTTTATCATTTTATGTTTCAGTTTCAATTGAAAACACAAACCCAGGATTTATGGCCGCTATTATTTATGGTTTCTCTCTTTTTTTGTCGCCATCACCTAATCCGAACACCATTCATACTTATCTATTTTATTTTGTGGCCAACGTAATCATTGTCAACCACAACAGCCGTGATAAATTTGGATCGACAGGCTGTATGTGATATTAAATGCAAAAGCTAATTTCACGTGTTCTTCTTCTCTCTGGTGGCCGACAACCCTTTATCTGATAACCCCACAATTCATCGGTGGGTTTAAAGGAATACGTGTTAGCAGGCCTTTGGGAAAACAATAGATGTGAGCCGTAAACTTGTTTTGTTTTTGGACTATTTAAAACTTGGGCCATTAACGTGACTAAAGAAATCAGGCCTAAGGCCTTTATAGCTTAAAGAAAGACGTGGACTTAATATAGAAAACTGGGCCGAGAACTAAGTTAAACGTTGGGCCGAGAGCAATATGAGTCTGTTGGGCCTGGGTGTGCTACGTGATGATACCTGATGATGATGATATATATGAAAATGATGAAATAGAAACGGGTTTATATATAAATTAAACCATGCTATATCAGAAAAACGGAAGCAGATAAATGGTTAGGGAGTTTATATGATTTCGAGAGGTCTCGGGTTCGATCCCTGCTTGGTGCAACTTTTTTTTAAAAGGACTTCTAAGGTTCGTGAATCCGAGGCCAACCTTATACGTGTTCAACGATGTTATATGTATTTTTACTACAAAATACATTAGGTGAGTATATAGTCCCTTTTAAATTCTAAATATTTTTGGGCTGAGAATACATGCGCTGTTTTTTTATAAATGATTTACGTTATGGACACAAGTGATTAAAAATGATATTCTGCGGATTGATGTGCTAGGTAATTTAGTTATATGTTATAATAGCATGTAAGCGCGAATCCTAAAGATAGATCTATCGGGTTTAACACCCCCATCCAGTAGGCTGCACTAGACATAAGAACTAGTGGGCGGATGTTTAGTACTTCGAGGATTATTTATACACTTGCGAGTGTACATATCCATCTTTGCGAAGATGACTTATTATATTATTGTTAAGGTTGGTTACTGAGGCCTCAACATAAGCAGAATGATTTTATACACTTGCGAGTGTATTATATTTTTATATATGAAATCTTGTGGTCCATAGTTATAACGCTGCTAGCATCAAACCTATATATCTCACCAACTTTGTGTTGACATTTTAAAGCATGTTATTCTCAGGTACGAATTAAGTCTTCCGCTGTGCATTTGCTCATTTTAAGGGCATTACTTGGAGTCGATCATCGTAATGGAACCAGATGTTGATGATTTCGTCCAGGTGGATAAGGACGGGTTGTTACACATTCTCTGGCAATTATCAATCCTAGCCTTTTCTGATTCATACTTTAACTTATATGAATATTTTTCTACCATAAGTGCTTCTATCTGGCTCAAATACAGATTAATCACTTTCTGATCATCTACAACAGTTGATTTTAAGTGACCTACCTGATTCTCTAAGGACTTAATGACATCAACATACTCTTTCTGCTTATTAAGGTAGTAAAGAGCATCATCATAGTTCTTCTTATTTGTCTGATTTTCTAGACCTAAATTCTTAAGTTCAAGTCTAAGTTTCGGACAAGTTTCACAAGTAGCAGGGATTTCATTAAGCTTAGAAACTACACATTCAAGTCTAGCTATTTCCTGTTCAAGATCAATGCATTTAGAATAAATAAAAGCTGAATTATTACATACCTTATCATTACTGGAAGTGTTAGCCATGAATGCATAATCATTTCTACCATCTTGCGAATCTGCATCTGATTCTGACTCAGACTCTGAACTTGTACTGTCCGAATAATCAGCATCATAACCTCCTGTGCCCTCAACTTTTGTAGAACTATCAGAACTCTTCACCGTAACTATCTTCTCATCATTACCTTTAACCTCACTGGTAAGCAAATGTTCAAGTTCTTTTCTAAACTAGGTACCCGTATGACAACTCATTCCCAAGGATTCATCATCATCGGAAGAATTAGTAGTAAACTCAAGATCAGACAAGTCCTTAGCTTTGCAGAACTTATCATACAGCCAATCCTTGATTCTCTTCCTAAGACACATCTTCATTACCTCCTCTGCCCTTTTCATTCTAGCGTCACACTTGCACATATAGCATGCGCAATCCGGATTATCTTTACCGATACAACCATCATTCCTTCTCACAACCCTTACTTCCTCTACCTCAGCTTCATTCTTACCCACAAAAACAACATTTGCTTTCTTATTATATACCGAAATAGACCAATCACACGCCTCATCAGCATAAGTAGTAGTCAATGCTTTGGATTGACCAGTTGCTGCAGCATCCTTCTCTACAGTTGACCTCACTTGTTTTGGATTCACTTCAATGGTTGTATTATGAAAAGGATTATGAAATCCAGGCTTAGCTGGTCTAGTACACGTCCTCTTAAAGTGATGCAGTTCATCACAGTTATGGCATCTAACCTTGGACATGTCAAAACCAAATTTAGTGTTACGATTTAAACTCAAAGTTCTCTGACATGTTCTTTTCAAATACTTTCTTACTCGTCTCAAAATACTACCCATTCCATAAAGGATATCCATTCTCTCTAGCTCATCCTC
Source organism: Rutidosis leptorrhynchoides (assembly GCF_046630445.1). Lineage (NCBI taxonomy): Eukaryota > Viridiplantae > Streptophyta > Magnoliopsida > Asterales > Asteraceae > Rutidosis > Rutidosis leptorrhynchoides. Next base: position 276,898,533 of record NC_092336.1, read on the forward strand.
ATTAATTTGGTCGTAGTCTTAGTTCTCAAGATGACCATTAATTATCTGCCCACTAATCATATCGTTGTACGAGTTGACAACAATAGCTGCCAGTGCCATATCCTCCTGAATCGATTCTAGAGACCTCTTCTTGATGTTTTCTGTCTTAAGTACTGGAGTTTGAGTCTGTTGAATAGGGTTAGCAGTTGAGCTCTGAGCTTGAGATTTAGCATGAAAATAACCAGACACTGACTGTGGTGCCGGGTCTGTGCAGCATTGGTTGAAATGTACGCTGTCTGTAATGGTGCATGAACTCTAGAGGATGACCCAATGGTAGAAGAAGCGGCTACAGTACCCAGTCTCTTTCTCTTAACTTCAACTTGAATATCCTTTTCCATCAATTTAGATGTAAAGGCTGTCAATGTTAGCGTACGACCTGATGCAATGTACCTGTTTTGAATCTGCTCAATCTCAGTATCCCATTTTTTAGGAAGACCCTCTTTCAAAACCCTGATATCCTTGTTATTTGACATCTCTATACCATAATCAGACATTTCAATACCAAGTAGACAATATCGCTCCAAAGTCTGTCCAAGGGTCTCTGAAGGAAGAGCCGCAAACACTCTTCATTCATCCTTTAAAACCTTACCCTTAGTGGCACGATAAGTTGCAGTTTCCTCTGTGGCTGACTGAAGAGCAAGCCAAAGAGTGTATGAAGTCATGTTTATGTTTTTAAATTGTTGAAAGATTTCCTTGGACAGTGCATGCATGAGTTGTGCATAACTGTAACAACCCGTCCTAATCCTCCTGGACGAAGTCATCAACATTTGGTTCCATTGCAATGATCGACTCCAAGTAAGGTCCTTAACATGAGCAAATGCACAGCGGAAGACTTAATTTGTACCTGAGAATAACATGCTTTAAAATGTCAACATAAAGTTGGTGAGATATATAGGTTTGATGCTAGCAGCGTTATAATTATGGACCACAAGATTTCATATATATACATAATACACTCCTCGTGTATGGAAAAGTCGTTGAGCACTTGGTAACCATACTTAACATTTAAATCACAGTAGCATATTCTTAAATAAGCCCTACACCGTACCAAGTGTAGTAACGAAACGAAGTACTGTGTAACCGTTTAAAACTGGTCGTCCAGCTCGGTTGGGGTTGTCAGGCTCGATAGATCTATCAACAGGATTCGCGTTTACGCTCCTCACGTAAATATTAGCTACCAAGTATAAAGAAATATGCCATGGTACAACTCAACGTAGAATTTATTTTTGATCACTTATGTCCATAACGTAAATCATTTATAAAAACAGCACATGTATTCTCAGCCCAAAAATATTTAAAGTTTAAAAGGGACTATATACTCACCATACTGTAATTTGTAGTAAAAATACATATAACATCATCGATCAAGTATAGGGTTGGCCTCGGATTCACGAACCTATATCATTTGTATTTTTATTAATATACATATTTGTAATCGAATAATATATATATATATATATATATATATATATATATATATATATATATATATATATATATATATATATATATATATATATAACCTATATATACTTTTTATATTAATAACATATATGTTTTACATATTTATTTTATTATATAAAATATTACTTTTCATTATGTTATATGTATTAAATGTGTTTTTATATATATGTATATATCATTTGTTTGATAAAAATTGTAATTTTAGTAATACTACGATAAAAATGATAATAAATTATATTACTTTCATAATAATAATAAACATACTCATGATAGTAATATTAAGGGTTTAAATTTAGTTGTAACATCCTAATTGATTGAAAGGACCCGTTCATATACATTATAAACGATTCACAATAGTTGATTACATCGCGAGGTATTTGACCTCTATATGATACGTTTTACAAACATTGCATTCGTTCTTAAAAGACAAACTTTCTTTACATCAAAAATTGACGGCATGCATACCATTTCATATTACATCCAACTATAATTGACTTAATATTAATCTTGATGAACTCAACGACTCGAATGCAACGTCTTTCAAAGTATGTCATGAATGACTCCAGGTAATATCCTTAAAATGAGGTAATGCACAGCGGAAGATTTCTTTCATACCTGAGAATAAACATGCTTAAAAGTGTCAACCAAAATGTTGGTGAGTTCATAGGTTTATCATAACAATCATTTCAATATTTTAATAGACCACAAGATTTCCATTTATAAACATATGTACACTCGCAAGTGTATAAAAGTATTCTATAAGTTGTAGGCACCCGGTAACAAGCCTTAACGTTCATGTTTTACCCTCTGAAGTACACCAGATCAGGTGTGTTTAAAATAACCTCGAAGTACTAAAGCATCCCATAGTCAGGATGGGGTTTGTCAGGCCCAATAGATCTATCTTTAGGATTCACGCCTACCGTACATAGATAAGTAGTTTAATGTTACCAAGCTAAGGGTATATTTCTGGTTTAAACCCACATAGAGTTAGTTTTAGTAATTGTGCCTATTTCGTAAAACATTTATAAAACAGCGCATGTATTCTCAGCCCAAAAATATATATATTGCAAAAGCAATTAAAAAGGGAGCAAATGAAACTCACAATACAGTATTTCGTAGCAATTATGTATATCACGGCACTGAACAAATGCAGGGTTTGTCTCGGATTCACGAACATATCAATATTGTGATTCAATATTGCAGGAAAGTACGTAGACGCAATGAAAATGATAAACGTTAGGTTGACCTCACGAGCAATACCCTCGATCAATACCCATAACCTCCATAGCTATAAACCATAATTTCCTTAGCTCTATCCCGTTTGAAAACTTATTTTGAAATCGTCTGAATATAACTCCGTCGTAGTATTTTATGTATACTAATAATATCTTGAAATAATACAAAGAAAATATATATATGTAATTCGATTAAGAGAGTTTAGAGAAATATATTTTCAAGTTTCTATAAAATAATGAAAACTATTGAATTCTATTTATAATAGATTTTTGAATTATTAACGTATAAATTATTAAAGTGAATTATTAAAGTATGAATTATTAAAGTGAATTATAAAGTATGAATTATTAAAGTGAATTATTAAAGTATGAATTATTAAAGTGAATTATTAAAGTATGAATTATTAAAGTAAATTATTAAAGTATAAATTATTAAAGTTAATGTAAAGTAAAAGTAAGTAAATGTAAAGTTAAAGTATATAGTAAAAGTATAAAACTATGTACGTATATACGCGTATAAATATATATAATATTAATTTAAATCGTTATATATATTTAATAAAATAAAATATAAATATCGTTATCTTTATCATACTGGTTAAGTAATGAGTTGTCAAAAGTAGTTCTAGATATTTATAAAAGATATATACGTTTTAATAATAAAGTTCTTTTTAAACTGAAAATGTTTTTTGTACTTTTGAAACTAAATCAAATAAATATGATAATTTTGTTTTCCAAAACTAAATATATTTAAGAATCATTTGTTAAAAGGTTAAAATAATAGAAATCGTTATATCATAAAACATTTTAGAAAAGTAGAATTATATATATTCATAATAGGTTCCAAGTTTTTAAATTACAGTCTGTTGGTGAAGCATGGGGTAAAGTCCAAAGGTTAAATAAACGTATGAAATCATCTTAATGAAAAATGTCGAGTTACTTAACTTGTCGATATCCAACATCTAAGTTATTTACACTCCACGTTCTTATTTTCATATTAAATAAAATGAAAGTTAACATAGTTATCTTATCAAGGTCACGAGAAAAATATTATAAAACATGCCTTGTAAATTAAACAGGAATTTCCACTAACCCTTGTCTAGTTTCCGTTAATTAACACATTTGTTCTTACTTATAAATCACTTTACCATTTTTCGAATGTTGTCAAAAAGAATAGATTTCTTAAATCACAGTGGACCTCATAACCTAGGCCCGTAATCATATCATAATGTATCTGATAATTCAATCATTTGATATTATCTCTTAATTCTGTCGATAAATATATCGAAACAAATACGTTCATGTAAAGTATCATATATCTAATACTTTGTTAATGTTTTCAGTTAATATTATATATTATATATACATATCTATATACTCATAATTGTTCGTGAATCATCGAACACGGTCAAAGGGTAATTGATTACATGAATGTAGTTCCAAACTTTTTGAGATTCAACATTACAAATTCTGCTTATCGTGTCGGAAACATATAAAGGTTAAGTTTAAATTTGGTCGAAAATTTCCGGATCGTCACAGTATCTACCCGTTAAAGAAATTTCGTCCCGAAATTTGATCGAGGTCGTCATGGCTACCTATAAAAATGTTTTCATGACGAATATGAGTTGATAAATAGAGTTTTATCATCATTGAGTAATATAGATAAAACAATTTGATTACGCGAAGAGTATAAGTGAGCTATCGTAAGAGAGTGAAATGAGTAAACGTATATTTGTTTTAACCAATGACGTAGTTATGATTGATTTCCGGAATTCATGGGATTTAAAGAAAATCTTTGCAATAAGATTTGGTTCTTCGGCGATTAAGGAAATCATGATCTTCTTTGATTAAATGCGATAATCTTTCTCGATTTCTCTGTCTGATATTTTACTACAAATTCACCCCCTTCGTTTCTTTATTTCCACAGCTCACACCTTCTAGTCTTTCTCCCCAATTCATACTTTAAAGCATTCGTTAATATGCTTCATCCAATATTGATTCTTGATATACTCTTAACTTTCATATCTGTCATTCTTCTTTTTCATCTACCACCAGAGGAAGTTATTTTCTTCTACCATTACCTTGGGGTTATTGTGTTTTTCATTCTCCCGTGTCTTTATATTGCTATACGCATTGATATACACGGTTTATAATTTCGGGGTTGTTATCGGGCTTTATATTCTCCATTATATTTCGGAGCTTCATGCTTTCGTTTTCTCTTCCCGGCCTTAAGTCAAGCGGATAATGGTCCAGAATTCGTAGATATGAATTTTTGGATGAACATAGTTAATGTTCCAAGAAGAAAATCATAATGGCACGATCTTGATTTGGCAAATTACCAGAATATCCAAAAATATAGAGCTATCAAGATGATATGTTCTTAATATGTTTGGAAATTGGGTAGAATGTAAGAGTCGTGTAAATAGTACATGATGACGGTATGTTCTGTGAATCATCACGTTTCATTAGAAACTCACCATGACTTACTGTAATATAATCACGTTGATCATGTGTCATTATATTATACTAACTCATGCTTCAGTTCCCAACACTACTTTAAAAACATTCCTATTTTAAATTCGAATTTTTTTTTCTTCAGAATTTAGAAACTAACACAGTTTCTTTTTATGTTGTAACGCAGATATTGCGAAGAGATAAAAGATTCCGGATAAGAATAGTTGTGAAAATATCTTCAGGAATATCGAAGATATTTATAATAAAAGATACGATAATATCTTAGAATTCTTAACATAGATGGATGATGAAGAAGATTTGTCTGTGATGGTTTAGAATAAGATGTAAGGTGTTTGCTAACGATTTCAGTAGACACTGAATCATTTGGATCCTTTGAAGGCAGGTTTAGTCTTTGTGATTTGTCCACAGCTTCCTTCTTGGTCTGCTCAATCCATTTTATAGTTTCAAACCTTCTCCTTTTCTCAGCTTTACCACCATACTATTCTTTATCATCAAACTTTTGACTGTTAAAGTCGTTTACAGTTTTTGCTGCTTCATCAGCATTTTTCCAATTTCGGAGAACTAGTTCATAGTTTGGGATGTTTTTCAGAAAATTCACATTCGAAGTATGTAAGTCTAGGAGATAGACGTTATATGTATACATATAACTTTTGACGTAAAATTGTCGCGAAATTCAAAATACTGATTGCTAATTCCCAGTAATTGGTGTGACAATTATTGTTACAGGATGTAGGTGAGTACATGATGGGGTTTTAATGAATAAGTATAGTGGCTTTTCGGAGAGGCTTAAGTCGAAGGTTAATGAAGTTGTTGATAAGTTTACTGCTAATGTGGCGAGATATGAAAGGTTCCCCGGTAACCATGATGAAGGGTTTATTCGTATAAACAAATGAAGGTGATTTGCTGGAGCTGTGACAAAACTGTCTATTTTGGAAAGAGATTGAAAAATTATATTCGGTAATAAATATCAAAGGATCTGACACGGATACGTGTTAAACTATAACTTTGGTTTCGAGAGCTTTTCAGGTGCACGACATTGGGTAATGTGTGGTTGGATCATCATCTCGCATGTCTTTAGGAATTTCGAAGTGTTTAAACACATATTGTAATTGTTAATATACATATGATGTTCTAAGATTTTGAATGATACAAATATTTTTGTGACTTCCATGAATAGAAATGAGGTTCTAGGACAGTTTTGAAGTCAAAGTATAGTTTTGAAAGATGTAGGAATCTAAGAGTGATGATTTCGATTATATCTTGAATCTAATTCTGAGATTTCAAAATCAGAATATGTAATTAGATTTTGAATGAGTATGGTTGTTTTGATTTCTATAAAAGAATGTATATTGTTGTGAAAGTAGGGAGTATAATGGATGACTTGCTGAATCAGATTCGAAGAATGTAACATATTAATTGTGAATTTATATATCTCTCGGGTATTACCTACCAGTTAAAAAAAATTTCACAATTAATATTTTGTACAAAAGAATTCTATTACAGTCTTTATGAAAATATATATGTGTATATTTCTTCAGATGTAATATAGATTTAATGAGTTAATATTAAATTAAACTCATTTGATTTATGGTTAAGGCTAGGATAGATCATTTCTAAACTTTAGAAATTACATAATCGTCGTAGAATATTTCCCCAATGAAGTTATGAATCAATACTTCATCGTTGTGGTATTCCTTGGTATCTACATGGCGTATGACGTCGATGCTCGTGGGACAGATTGTGAAGTTGAGGTTTGCGATGCGGTTGTTGTTGGTGGTGGTAATGGTACTGTTGATGTTGTTGATGGTGGTACTGGTTATGCTGCTGGTGCTGCTGCTGGTGTTTGTAACCTTTGCTCCATATTCTCCAAAGCCACTACCCGAGCGCGAAGCTCGTTGACTTCTTCTATTACACCGGGGTAATTGTCGGTTCGGACGAGCGGATAAATAAGATCTAGAATTTTGTGTAGTATATAATCATGACGAGATACTCTGGAAATGAGAGAGAAAATGGTGTTTCGGACAGGTTCGCCGGTAAGTGCTTCAGGTTCATTGCCAAGAGGGCAACGTGGTGGATGAAAGGGATCACCTTCTTCTTGTCTCCAATGGTTAAGTAGATTACGAACCCATCCCCAATTCATCCAGAATAGATGATGGCTAATTGGTTGATCCATTCCGGTCACGCTGCTTTCGGAGCTCATGTAAAAATCCATATTGACATAGCTGTCGGAATCCGAGGAACTCGAACTGGTTGAGGGATCCATCTTGTATGATCAGGGAAAGAATTTTTTGTATGAAATAGATTGTAGAATTTAGATTTGGTGTTCTTCAATACATAATTTACATATGTATATATAATACCAAAATCCCATAAATTACGGAGGAATCTTTAAAAGATGTCAGTCAAAGTTCACAGTAACAGATATGCTAAGATAAGAATTCGTCTATACACTATTATGCAATAAATATAGGAAAACGCGTCTAGACTTAAGAATGATAAGTAGATAATTTCCTAAGGATGGTAAGTAGATGATTTTCGACTAAAAACGATAAGAAAAACTTTTGACATGCAGACACGGTCGAAGTCCAGACTCACTAATGCATCTTAACAACTATCAGTTAGACACACTAATGCAAGACCTGGTTCGCTAAGACCACCGCTCTGATACCAACTGAAAGGACCCGTTCATATACATTATAAACGATTCACAATAGTTGATTACATCGCGAGGTATTTGACCTCTATATGATACGTTTTACAAACATTGCATTCGTTTTTAAAAGACAAACTTTCTTTACATCAAAAATTGACGGCATGCATACCATTTCATATTACATCCAACTATAATTGACTTAATATTAATCTTGATGAACTCAACGACTCGAATGCAACGTCTTTCAAAGTATGTCATGAATGACTCCAGGTAATATCCTTAAAATGAGCTAATGCACAGCGGAAGATTTCTTTCATACCTGAAAATAAACATGCTTAAAAGTGTCAACCAAAATGTTGGTGAGTTCATAGGTTTATCATAACAATCATTTCAATATTTTAATAGACCACAAGATTTCCATTTATAAACATATGTACACTCGCAAGTGTATAAAAGTATTCTATAAGTTGTAGGCACCCGGTAACAAGCCTTAACGTTCATGTTTTACCCTCTGAAGTACACCAGATCAGGTGTGTTTAAAATAACCTCGAAGTACTAAAGCATCCCATAGTCAGGATGGGGTTTGTCAGGCCCAATAGATCTATCTTTAGGGTTTGCGCCTACCGAACATAGACAAGTAGTTTAATGTTACCAAGCTAAGGGTATATTTCTGGTTTAAACCCACATAGAGTTAGTTTTAGTACTTGTGCCTATTTCGTAAAACATTTATAAAACAGCGCATGTATTCTCAGCCCAAAAATATATATATTGCAAAAGCAATTAAAAAGGGAGCAAATGAAACTCACAATACTGTATTTCGTCGCAATTATGTATATCAAGGCACTGAACAAATGCAGGGTTTGTCTCGGATTCACGAACGTATCAATATTGTGATTCAATATTGCAGGAAAGTACGTAGACGCAACGAAAATGATAAACGTTAGGTTAACCTCACGAGCAATACCCTCGATCAATACCCATAACCTCCATAGCTATAAACCATAATTTCCTTAGCTCTATCCCGTTTGAAAACTTATTTTGAAATCGTCTGAATATAACTCCGTCGTAGTATTTTATGTATACTAATAATATCTTGAAATAATACAAAGAAAATATATATATGTAATTCGATTAAGAGAGTTTAGAGAAATATATTTTCAAGTTTCTATGAAATAATGAAAACTATTGAATTCTATTTATAATAGATTTTTGAATTATTAACGTATAAATTATTAAAGTGAATTATTAAAGTATGAATTATTAAAGTGAATTATAAAGTATGAATTATTAAAGTGAATTATTAAAGTATGAATTATTAAAGTGAATTATTAAAGTGTGAATTATTAAAGTGAATTATTAAAGTATAAATTATTAAAGTTAATGTAAAGTAAAAGTAAGTAAATGTAAAGTTAAAGTATATAGTAAAAGTATAAAACTATGTACGTATAATACGCGTATAAATATATATAATATAAATTTAAATCGTTATATATATTTAATAAAATAAAATATAAATATCGTTATCTTTATCATACTGGTTAAGTAATGAGTTGTCAAAAGTAGTTCTAGATATTTATAAAAGATATATACGTTTTAATAATAAAGTTCTTTTTAAACTGAAAACGTTTTTTGTACTTTTGAAACTAAATCAAATAAATATGATAATTTTGTTTTCCAAAACTAAATATATTTAAGAATCATTTGTTAAAAGGTTAAAATAATAGAAATCGTTATATCATAAAACATTTTAGAAAAGTAGAATTATATATATTCATAATAGGTTCCAAGTTTTTAAATTACAGTCTGTTGGTGAAGTATGGGGTAAAGTCCAAAGGTTAAATAAACGTATGAAATCATCTTAATGAAAAATGTCGAGTTACTTAACTTGTCGATATCCAACATCTAAGTTATTTACACTCCACGTTCTTATTTTCATATTAAATAAAATGAAAGTTAACATAGTTATCTTATCAAGGTCACGAGAAAAATATTATAAAACATGCCTTGTAAATTAAACAGGAATTTCCACTAACCCTTGTCTAGTTTCCGTTAATTGACACATTTGTTCTTACTTATAAATCACTTTACCATTTTTTGAATGTTGTCAAAAAGAATAGATTTCTTAAATCACAGTGGACCTCATAACCTAGGCCCGTAATCATATCATAATGTATCTGATAATTCAATCATTTGATATTATCTCTTAATTCTGTCGATAAATATATCGAAACAAATACGTTCATGTAAAGTATCATATATCTAATACTTTGTTAATGTTTTCAGTTAATATTATATATTATATATACATATCTATATACTCATAATTGTTCGTGAATCATCGAACACGGTCAAAGGGTAATTGATTACATGAATGTAGTTCCAAACTTTTTGAGATTCAACATTACAAATTCTGCTTATCGTGTCGGAAACATATAAAGGTTAAGTTTAAATTTGGTCAAAAATTTTCGGGTCGTCACATTGATACTTATAATAATAATAATAATAATAATAATGATGATAATAATAATAATAATAATAATAATAATAATAATAATAATAATAATAATAGAATGAAAATATAAATATATATAACCTTTAAAAAGCTCCACAAAAAGAAAAGTCCATAATGGGACTCGAACCCACGACCTCCCGGATATACACCAACACTCTAAACCACTTGACTGTATCTGTTTTTCTGTGATTTATACATTCTAAATGTTTATAACTCGTATTCATCTGCTCCCTTTCCCTTTTCCTTCTTCATCAGACCCCGACAACAGACCAAAATCAAATAACATATTTTTTTTTTCCAGTGAGTTGAGGTTTTTAATTATGACTTGTAATCGACATGTGATTGACCTATATTTGTTGTTTTGATTAATCATAATATACAAGAAAATTAATATAAAATAAAAAAACTCGCTGTAAATACGTGTATGAACTCAATTCACAACTCGACTTCAAAATTGTTTTAGCCAACAATTCCTAAACGAAATATGTTTCAAAACCTTCCTAGAAACTTTTGCTATCATCAATTTTACCTGAAACATCGAAATCGATTTGAATTTTTCTAAGAACAAAAGCTTTGACTTTTTATAAATTAAGTTTGACTTGGAAATTAAAGCTCGATAAAGAGAATTGGACCTTGAAACTTTACAAATAGTTTGAATGTAAGATTTCTAGCAACACTGCATTTTGAGATTTTGCAATTCCATTCGATTTCATAGTTTTGGTGAATTTTTAAAAAAAACAGAACCTGACGACTGGAACTCTGATCTTTCTATTTTAATTCCATAAATTTGCAGTTGTATATGTGAATTGGTAATGGAATTAAGTCTTGAATGATTGTAGTAGGAATTACAGAGATATCAAATTGATTTATAGAGTGGTTAAATCGATGGGTCATGGAAGAAACAGAAAGACAACGAAAGGAGAGAAATAAAATCAGAAAAATAGGAATCTGGTACGCACAAATATCCTGATTTATGTATTTAACTTTAATATTAATAGTTAATAATAATTAGAGATATTAATAATTAATTATAAATAAATATAACAATATTAATATTGATAATCTTATTAATAATATTAAATACTAATGATACAAAAATCATAAAATTGATAATAATGATATTGTTAATAATAATATTATTAAATGATAATTAATAATAGGATTTTATTAATGTTACAAAAATAATAATTTTAATAATTTTAATTACTAGTAATATTCTTATTAGCTACAATAGTATTAATGTTGCTAATGATAATAGTATAAATAATAATATCATAATATATATATATATATATATATATATATATATATATATATATATATATATATATATATATATATATATATATATATATATATATAGTTTATATTAGATTTACTATCATTAATAATACAGATATTAGTGTTACTATTAATAATTACACTGAAAGTAATGCCCATATTATTAATATAACATTTATACTTTATCTTGAAATTTCGTATAATATATTAACTTTTATAGGATATTTATTATTTATAAATTTTATATATATAATATTATATACACAATAATATCTATAGGTTTAATTAAATACAATCTTATTATATTATATTATTTTACATATTCAATTCTACTGCTTGCTTGTTATTTTATTATTTCTTACTATTGTATATACACCTACATTTATATTTATATTTATATTTATATATGTATTTACATATTTATTTACTCTAATTGTTCGTGAATTGCCAGGCATAGTCAAAGGGTAACGGATTATCCGAATATAGATTTCAAACTTTCTAGAATCAACATTACAGATTTTGCTTATCGTGTCGGAAACATATAGAGGTTATGGTTTAAATTTGGTCAAAAAATTTCGGGTCATTACAGTACCTACCCGTTAAAGAAATTTCGTCCCCGAAATTTGATAGAGGTCGTTATGGATAACATTAGGAATGTTTTTATGACGAATATGAGGTAGTAATGGAGTTTTATTATCATTGAGTAATTTAGATAAAACAATTCGATCATGTGAAGCGTACGAGTGAAGCTATCACAAAAGAGTGAAGTGAGTAAATATGGAATCGTTTTAACCGATGACGTGGTTTGGATTGGTTTCTGGAATTTAAGGGATTTAAAAGAAACTTACGTAATAAGATTTGATTCTTCAGCGATTAAGATCTTCTTTGATTTAATACGGCAATCTGTTTCGATTTCTCTGTCGGATATTTCACTATAAATCTACCCCTCTCGTTTTTCTTATTCTCCACACCTTCTATTCTTTCTCCCTCTACTCATTCCTTAATATGCTCCATCCAATCCTGATTCTTGATATACTTTTAACTTTCATATCTTTCATTCTTATCTTTCATCTACCGCCAGAAGAATCTATTCATTTCTATCATTTTCTTGGGATTATAATGTTTTTAATTCTCCCGTGTCTTTACGTTGCAATACGTATTGATATACATGTCTTGAAATTTCTGGGTGGTTATTGGGTTTTATATCTTCCCTTATACTTCGATGTCCCTTCTTCTGTTTTCTTATAATCATTGTCATTCACAGTTAATGCTCTCTTCTCTTTGCTGTGATTTTATACTCTAATTTTCTAATTTTGGAGCTTTATTCTTTCGTTTTCTCTTCTTGCGATTAAGCATCTCTTGTAATGGTCCGGAATTCATACATATGGATCTTGGAATGAACATTGTTAGTGTTCTAAGAAAGAAATTGTAATGGCACGATCTTGATTTGTTAAATTACCAGAATATCCTGGAAAGACTGATTCATCAAGAAAGATTTTCTTGATATTCTTAGAGGTTAAATAGAATGCAAGAACCGTGTAACATGGCACATGATGATGGTACTGTGAATCATCACATTTCATTAAAAACTCAACATGACTTACTGTAATATAATGACGTTGATCAAGTGTCATTATATTATACTAATTCATGCATCAGTTCCCAACACTACTTCAAAACATTCATATTTTAAACTCGAAGGTTTCAGAATTTAGAACTAAAATATTTTCTTTTATGATGTAGTACAGATAGCGCGGAGAGATAATTAATATCGGACGAGAGTATTTTGACGATATCTTCAGAAGTATTGAAGATATTTTCAATGAAAGATACGATAATATCTTGAAATTTCTAATATCGAAGGATGATGATGAAGATTTACCCGTAAGGGTTTAGATTCAGAAGCAAGGTGTTCGCTAAAGATTTCATTAGATACAGAATCATCTAGATTCTTTGAATATAGAGTTTGATCCTCGTATTTGTTCTTTGTTTCCTTCATGGTGTGCTCAATTCGATTTTCAGTACCAAATTTTCTATCGAGCGTTCCTAACACTTCCTTCTTTATTATCAACTTTTGACCATTAAAACCATCTACAACATGCTACATCATCAGTATTTTCAAAGTTAACGGATCCAGGTCATCAGTTATCAAACCAAGGTGGTTTCGGGAGAATTATGTTTTTAGATGATTAAACGTTGATTGTAATATAGTGAAATATAAAAGGTTCTCCAGTAACGATGAGGAAAGCTAATCGCATATATCAAAGTTATAATAAGGTTGATTCGAACGAAAAATCAAAGTTGGCTTGCTGGAGCTGTGACAAAATTGGCTACTTTGAAAAGAAGTTGTAATGTTATTTTTGCTATTAAATGCTAATGAATTCGTCGCGGTACGTGTTAAACTATGAATTTGGGTTCGAGAGTTTTTCAGATGCATAAATATTTTCTTCCGTAGATGAAGTGCGGTTGGTTCAACCTCTCGATTGAGGTATTTTCAAGAATCATGAAAAGATTTGAACGCGAATTGTAACTGTCGAGGTACAATTGAGGTTTAAGGTGAAATCAAGTGGCAAACTTGAAGAATTGTTTAGTTTCATATGTTATAATCGATATTTTAATTCATTTTAATTGTCCAAAGTTAGCAGTCCAATAGTCTAATTTTCCAATGGTCCAATAGTCCAATGATTCATATACAGTTATATATATAATATTCGAATTAATTAATACGTATCCTGACCCGTGTACCGGTCTCAGTATTGCTCACAACTCAAACCATATATATATTTTGGAATCAACTCCAACCCTGTATAGCCAACTCCCACATTCACATATAGAGTGTCCATGGTTGTTCCGAAATATATATATAGATGGGTCGATATGATAGGTCGAAACCTTGTATACGTGTCCCGTTATTTAAAGTGCGTAAAATAAATAAATATATATCATGACTCGTATACAACGTATTGTCTCAGAATTAATCCGACGTATTGTGTATATGTGTCCCGATTTAAAGAGCGTAAAAGTAAATAACAGAAATAAAATTGCGATAAATGTAATATGTAATTAACAGTTAGCTGGGAACAGTTAGCGTGGAACAGTTAGCGTGGAATCTTAACAAAATTCATCATAGTTAATTTGTTTGTTTCTAACACTTTTTATTTTGTCCAATGTTTTCTTCGTTATGCCACTTGTTGGATTCCGATAGGTCAAGATCCAAATATGTAATTTGAATGAAAATGATTGTTCTGTGGTGAACGGATACGTATATCGGTAGTTGTAAATAGGATAGTAAATGACCATTGAATCAGATTCGAAGAATGTATACTGTAACTTATTAATGTGAGATATAAATATTCCTCGGGTAATACCTACCCGTTAAAATATTTTCATCATTAATAGTTTGTACGAAATAATTTTTAATTACAATCTTTATGAAAATATACTTGCATATATATTTTCTTCGGATGTAATTATGAATTTAATGAGTCAATAAGATATTAAACTCATTTGATTTTTTTTTTTTTTTTTGGTTAGAATTAAAGTACATAATCTTTAAAACATTAAAGATTACATAATCGCCATGTAGAACGAAAATAAATGATGTAGAACGATACGTAGAACGATGATAATTGATGTGGAACGATATGTAGAGCGATGATCATACTCGAATTACAGATGGTGATATTGAGGCGTGTGATGTTGATATCCGAGGTACAAATTGTGATGTTGAGGTTTACGACGCGGTTGTGGTTGAGGGTGATATGGGTACTGTCGGCGTTGATGATGGTGGTACGGATTATGCTGCTGGTGCTGCTGCTGGTGTTTGTAACCTTCGCACCATATTCTCCAAAGCAGCCACGCGAGCGCGAAGTTCGTTAACTTCTGCTAGTACACCGGAATGATTGGTGGTTGGAGTTAGCGAATGAACAAGATCTGAAATATGGGATAGTATATAATCGTGATGAGATACTCTAGAAATGAGAGAGAAAATGGTTTCTTGAACAGGTTCACCGGTAAGTGCTTCAGGTTCATCGCCAAGAGGGCAATTTGGTGGATGGGAGGGATCACCCTCTTCTTGTCTCCAATAATTTAGTATATTACGAACCCATCCCCAATTCATCCAGAATAGATGATGGGAGATTGGTTAATCCATTCCGGTGACGCTGCCTTCGAACCCCGAATAGAAATCCATATCAGCGTAGCTGTCAGAGTCAGAAGAATTCGAACTAGATGCGGATTCCATCTTGTATAGTCGGGGAAATGAATTTTTGGTATGGAGTAGATTATAGGAGTTAGATTTGGTATTCTTCAATACATAATCTACATATGTATATATAATACCAAAATCCCATAAATTACGGAGAATCTTTGAACAGATGTCGACCAAAGGTAACAATAACAGATACGCTAAGATATGAATTTTGTCTATACACTATCGATGCACTAAATGCAGTAAGACATGTCTAGACTTATGAATGATAAGCAGTCAATTTCCTAAGGATGATAATCAGATGATTTCCGACCAGAAATGATAAGCAAAACTTTTGACATGTAGACACGGTCAAAGTCCAGACTCATTAATGTATCCTAAAAACTACTAGCCAGACACACTAATGCAAGACCTGGTTCGCTAAGACCACCGCTCTGATACCACCTGTAACAACCCGTCCTAATCCTCCTGGACGAAGTCATCAACATTTGGTTCCATTACAATGATCGACTCCAAGTAAGGTCCTTAACATGAGCAAATGCACAGCGGAAGACTTAATTCGTACTTGAGAATAACATGCTTTAAAACGTCAACATATTGTTGGTGAGATATATAGGTTTGATGCTAGCAGCGTTATAATTATGGACCACAAGATTTCATATATATACATAATACACTCCTCGTGTATGGAAAAGTCGTTGAGCACTTGGTAACCATACTTAACATTTAAATCACAGCAGCATATTCTTAAATAAGCCCTACACCGTACCAAGTGTAGTAACGAAACGAAGTACTGTGCAACCGTTTAAAACTGGTCGTCCAGCCCGGTTGGGGTTGTCAGGCCCGATAGATCTATCAACAGGATTCGCGTTTACGCTCCTCACGTAAATATTAGCTACCAAGTATAAAGAAATATGCCATGGTACAACTCAACGTAGAATTTATTTTTGATCACTTGTGGCCATAACGTAAATCATTTATAAAAACAGCGCATGTATTCTCAGCCCAAAAATATTTAAAGTTTAAAAGGGACTATATACTCACCATACTGTATTTTGTAGTAAAAATACATATAACATCATCGATCAAGTATAGGGTTGGCCTCGGATTCACGAACCTATATCATTTGTATTTTTATTAATATACATATTTGTAATCGAATAATATATATATATATATATATATATATATATATATATATATATATATATATATATATATACTTTTTATATTAATAACATATATGTTTTACATATTTATTTTATTATATAAAATATTACTTTTCATTATGTTATATGTATTAAATGTGTTTTTATATATATGTATATATCATTTGTTTGATAAAAATTGTAATTTTAGTAATACTACGATAAAAATGATAATAAATTATATTACTTTCATAATAATAATAAACATACTCATGATAGTAATATTAAGGGTTTAAATTTAGAGCAAGCCAAAGAGTGTATGAAGTCATGTTTATGTTTTTAAATTGTTGAAAGATTTCCTTGGACAGTGCATGCATGAGTTGTGCATAACTGTAACAACCCGTCCTAATCCTCCTGAACGAAGTCATCAACATTTGGTTCCATTGCAATGATCGACTCCAAGTAAGGTCCTTAACATGAGCAAATGCACAGCGGAAGACTTAATTTGTACCTGAGAATAACATGCTTTAAAATGTCAACATAAAGTTGGTGAGATATATAGGTTTGATGCTAGCAGCGTTATAATTATGGACCACAAGATTTCATATATATACATAATACACTCCTCGTGTATGGAAAAGTCGTTGAGCACTTGGTAACCATACTTAACATTTAAATCACAGCAGCATATTCTTAAATAAGCCCTACACCGTACCAAGTGTAGTAACGAAACGAAGTACTGTGTAACCGTTTAAAACTGGTCGTCCAGCCCGGTTGGGGTTGTCAGGCCCGATAGATCTATCAACAGGATTCGCGTTTACGCTCCTCACGTAAATATTAGCTACCAAGTATAAAGAAATATGTCATGGTACAACTCAACGTAGAATTTATTTTTGATCACTTGTGTCCATAACGTAAATCATTTATAAAAACAGCGCATGTATTCTCAGCCCAAAAATATTTAAAGTTTAAAAGGGACTATATACTCACCATACTGTATTTTGTAGTAAAAATACATATAACATCATCGATCAAGTATAGGGTTGGCCTCGGATTCACGAACCTATATCATTTGTATTTTTATTAATATACATATTTGTAATCAAATAATATATATATATATATATATATATATATATATATATATATATATATATATATATATATATATATATATATATATATATATATATATAACATATATATAATTTTTATATTAATAACATATATGTTTTACATATTTATTTTATTATATAAAATATTACTTTTCATTATGTTATATGTATTAAATGTGTTTTTATATATATGTATATATCATTTGTTTGATAAAAATTGTAATTTTAGTAATACTACGATAAAAATGATAATAAATTATATTACTTTCATAATAATAATAAACATACTCATGATAGTAATATTAAGGGTTTAAATTTAGTAGTAACATCCTAATTGATACTTATAATAATAATAATAATAATAATAATAATAATAATAATAATAATAATAATAATAATAATAATAATAATAATAATAATAATAATAATAATAATAATGATAATAATAATAATAATAATAATAATAGAATGAAAATATAAATATATATAACCTTTAAAAAGCTCCACAAAAAGAAAAGTCCATAATGGGACTCGAACCCACGACCTCCCGGATATACACCAACACTCTAAACCACTTGACTGTATCTGTTTTTCTGTGATTTATACATTCTAAATGTTTATAACTCGTATTCATCTACTCCCTTTCCCTTTTCCTTCTTCATCAGACACCGACAACAGACCAAAATCAAATAACATATTTTTTTTCCCAGTGAGTTGAGGTTTTTAATTATGACTTGTAATTGACACGTGATTAACCTATATCAGTTGTTTTGATTAATCATAATATACTAGAAAATTAATATAAAATAAAAAAAACTCGCTGTAAATACGTGTATGAACTCAATTCACAACTCGACTTCAAAATCGTTTTAGCCAACAATTCCTAAACGAAATATGTTTCAAAACCTTCCTAGAAACTTTTTCTATCATCAATTTTACCTGAAACATCGAAATCGATTTGAATTTTTCTAAGAACAAAAGCTTTGACTTTTTATAAATTAAGTTTGACTTGGAAATTAAAGCTCGATAAAGAGAATTGGACCTTGAAACTTTACAAATAGTTTGAATGTAAGATTTCTAGCAACACTGCATTTTGAGATTTTGCAATTCCATTCGATTTCATAGTTTTGGTGAATTTAAAAAAAAAACAGAACCTGACGACTGGAACTCTGATCTTTCTGTTTTAATTCCATAAATTTGCAGTTGTATATGTGAATTGGTAATGGAATTAAGTCTTGAATGATTGTAGTAGGAATTACAGAGATATCGAATTGATTTATAGAGTGGTTAAATCGATGGGTCACGGGAGAAACAGAAAGACAACGAAAGGAGAGAAATAAAATCAGAAAAATAGGAATCTGGTACGCATAAATATCCTGATTTATGTATTTAACTTTAATATTAATAGTTAATAATAATTAGAGATATTAATAATTAATTATAAATAAATATAACAATATTAATATTGATAATCTTATTAATAATATTAAATACTAATGATACAAAAATCATAAAATTGATAATAATGATATTGTTAATAATAATATTATTAAATGATAATTAATAATAGGATTTTATTAATGTTAAAAAAATAATAATTTTAATAATTTTAATTACTAGTAATATTCTTATTAGCTACAATAGTATTAATGTTGCTAATGATAATAGTATAAATAATAATATCATAATATATATATATATATATATATATATATATATATATATATATATATATATATATATATATATATATATATATAGTTTATATTAGATTTACTATCATTAATAATACAGATATTAGTGTTACTATTCATAATTACACTGAAAGTAATGCCCATATTATTAATATAACATTTATACTTTATCTTGAAATTTCGTATAATATATTAACTTTTATAGGATATTTATTATTTATAAATTTTATATATATAATATTATATACACAATAATATCTATAGGTTTAATTAAATACAATCTTATTATATTATATTATTTTACATATTCAATTCTACTGCTTGATTGTTATTTTAATATTTCTTACTATTGTATATACACCTACATTTATATTTATATTTATATATGTATTTACATATTTATTTACTCTAATTGTTCGTGAATTGCCAGGCATAGTCAAAGGGTAACGGATTATCCGAATATAGATTTCAAACTTTCTAGACTCAACATTACAGATTTTGCTTATCGTGTCGGAAACATATAGAGGTTAAGGTTTAAATTTGGTCGGAAATTTCCAGGTCATTACAATAACACTTACATTCCAAGTTATACTGTTCACGCTCTGCAGGACTAAACTGTGTAGTTTCCTTTGGCTCATGATCTGCTCCATCTGGCAACACATACTCATTCTAGATAAACTCCCATAGTCTAGAGTTAATACCATTCATATAGATCATAAACCGAGTTTTCCAATCCAAAAAGTCTTTCAGATTATCAAGTTTTTGGAACCTTATTTGTAGTTCCAGATTCGCTTTCAGAAAGTATTAACTTTTGAAGTCCAGGAGCAATCACTAAAGCACTATATTCATTATTCACTTGTTCATTAGTGTCTAACATTCTGATTAATTAGGTGTGATTAAGTTAAGTTTTAAAAATTCTGTAACAAAGAGTGTCGGCCGAAGGTGAGTGACAATCGGTCCATGGTCTGAGACTGTCAGTCGGAGGTCCATGTCGAATGGCCAATGGAAAGTATAAGAGTAGCAGTTGGTGAGTTCTGAGTCCTTCGATTGATGGAATGTACGATCGGCCGATGGTGTGTGACTAACGGTCGATGGTCTAAAGACGAACGGACGAAGGTAAAGACAAACTGCTCTAAGTTATGACAAACTCTTCTCCGGTTCTAGGTAAGACGATCGATCGTACGAGGATGACAAACAGTCGATGGACTATGACGAATGGTCGTTGGTCAATGACACTCGGCCGAGGGTAGTTCTAACGGGATCTGGGCAGAAAAAACTAGGGGTTTCACCTAAACTTCAATTTTAACAAACTTTTGAAGTCCAAAACACAAACGATTGCGATGAAAGTTTAGAAAACACACCCAGATGCTAAACAAGACACAAAAAACTCAAAACTAACACGTAAAGATTTTAACTTTTGATTAAAAACCCGTTTTGACCAAAAACCGTAAAAACCAAAACACAAAAAACGACTAAAAAACGATTATATCAGCAATCCATAGCTCTAATACCACTTTGGAGATGTATTTAGGATCTTAGATTAATCGCTATAACTAGATTAGAGGCGAAAATCAAAAATCTAGGGTGTTATCGAATACTTAGACACTTCGGGATCAATAGAACCAACAAGAGTTGATGTAATCGACGCCTAAGGGAGTGTATTCAGTTAGGGTTTGGTCTAAGACAACTGCAAGATCGATAATAATCGGCCACATGGTGTAGGGTTTGTAAACTATGAATGAAACCCGACATCCCTATTTATATATGTTTACAGTGTCCATCGATCGATGGTCTCTGACCTTCAGCCGATGGTGTTTGTCCCTCGACCGATGGTCCCTACCATCGGTCGATGGTCTGAGCTGCCAACCATTCAGCTTTAAACCATTTCGTCATTGGTTAATTATATCAAACACAAAATATCAATGACAATGTTCGTACATGAATGAAATATAAACAACATTACATATAAAACCCATAACAATATAGAACTCGGGATTATGCACTAACATAGAGTTGCATTGGTTTGTATAGTACAATAGTCTTTAAAAAAAAGGTATAAAAATAAAACTTTTCCAACGTGGCACAATTTGTATACACAAACTAACATCAGTCTGTCTAAAAGAAATTTTTATAAACAAAGATTTTAATAATTTTTTTACCCACCCACTTCCCGTGTCACGTGTCAATCAGTGTAGCTCGATCTGTGCAACGCGGACTGACACGTAGGCACAAACTGACACAGACTGACATGTAAGTTGCGTCTGTTTCCACGTGGACTAATACGTAGGCACAGACTAATTAAGCCACACATATTAACACATGGCACAGACTGTGCCACGTCGGATTTTTATTTAAAATAAATCAATTTTTATATAAAAAAATTATACACAGACTAACATGTGGCACAGACTGTGCCAACTGGGATTTTTTTGAGAGAAATTAAATTTTTAAATTTTTTTACACGGATTGATATCAGTCACAAACACGTGGATTTTTTTGTTAAATTTCTATCTTAGGTTGTAACACAGACTGACATGCTTCTCTATGTTCTCTCCAGTGAAAAGTTCTTTATAGATCCTTTCACTTTTAATATATATATATATATATATATATATATATATATATATATATACACATATATATATATATATACACACTAGGTTTTTGAGCCCGTGCGTTGTACGGGTGTGTAAAAAATTATGCAAAAATGTAATTTGCAGTTCACATTAGTATGTAAATAGCGATGCAAAAAAATTGAAAAAGTATAAGAATTATTTAAGAGCCTGTGGTGTTGAAAAATTTTAAAACTATTTTGAGTTTAAGAGCCTGTGATTTGCAGAAAGGAAAAGTATAAAAATTATATAACAGCCCGTGTGTTGACAGAGTTTAGAAAAAAATTGAGTTTAAGAGCCCGTAATTTGCAGATAATATTGGAATGTATATAACGATATTAAAAAAATGACACGTAAACAAAAAATTTGTAATCCATACAGATATATGTATAGATTAAATATTTATTTAAGATATATTTAAATAGATATCTTAAAAATGACACGTCTATACTTATTTAATGTATATCTATATCTATTTATATTATATGTACAGATATATGTAATCTACAAAAATGCCACGTCTACAATTATTTGTAATGTATATTTATATATTTATTATGTCTATTTATATATAGTCTATATACATATATCTATTAATGTATTTCTATTTATATCTTAAATAGATTTTTAATGTATATATATTTATATGTACATATATTTGTAATCAATACGTAGATAAATTTAACTAGATATCTTTTTAAGATATCTATTTATATATTAAATATTAATATTAATTAATTATAATATAAACATATATATGTAAATCTATATCTATATGTATCTATTAAATTATAATAAATAATTAATTCAATTTAATTAGAAAATGACGCTTAAGCAAAAAGGGTTTAGTGTTTTGGGTAATCTAAACCATTCTTGTTAAATGCTAACTCTAAACGCTAAAAATAAACCCTAAATCTAAACCCTGAACTCTAAATCGTAAATCAAAACCCTAAAATGTAGAAACTGAATGTAGAACATTATGTAGAACATCATGTTCTACATGAATGTAGAACATACTGGTTTCTATGCATCTAAAAAAAATGTTCTAACAACTCCAATTTTGTGCGCCTTCGTTTTTATTTGTTAGAACAACTAGTTCTCAGGGTTCTCCTGCCTAAAAAGGTTATATATTTAGAGATAAGGAGATAAGTGATTTTTTATATCTTTAGTTCTACCACTCCAATTTAAAAAATAAAAATTTCTGGGAATAGTATTCAGTGTGTAGATTTAGAAAAAAAAAAGTTTTTTTTTAAATTTTGAAAGCAGCTTATTGTAGTGACCCTAACTTTTACATGTTCTTATATACTAAATGAAATTGATATTTTACATGATTAAATGTTTCCAACATGTTAAGCAATCAAACTTGTTAAAACTTGATTAATTAAATTGAGTTTCATGTAGACAATTGACCGCCCAAGTTGACCGGCGATTCATGAACGTTAAAACTTGTAAAAACTATATGATGACATATATATGGATATATATATATATATATATATATATATATATATATATATATATATATATATATAGTTAACATGATATTATGATAAGTAAGTATCTCACTAGGTATATTAACAATGATTGATATACATAAAAATGAGTTTATTGAATTAAGAAACTCGAAACGATATATATGACGATTATCGTTATAACAACGTCTTACTAAATACATATGAATCATATTAAGATATTGATAAACTATGTTTAATCATGATAAATGATAAGTAAACATGTCATTAAGTGTATTAACAATGAACTACATATGTAAAAACAAGACTACTAACTTAAGGGTTTTGAAACGAGTCATATATGTAACGATTATCGTTGTAACGACATTTAACTATATATTTATCATGTTAAGATATATTAATACATCATAATATCATGATAATGTAATAATTTAACATTTCATTAAATATAATAATCAATAGGTTAACAACATTTAACAAGATTGTTAACTTAAAGGTTTCAAAACAACACTTACATGTAACGACTAACGATGATTTAATGACTCAGTTAAAATGTATATACATGTAGTGTTTTAATATGTATTCATACACTTTTGAAAGACTTCAAGACACTTATCAAAGTACTTCTACTTAACAAAAATGCTTACAATTACGTCCTCATTCGTTTTCATCAACAATTCTACTCGTATGCACCCGTATTCGTACTCGTACAATACACAGCTTCTAAATGTATTTACTATTGGTATATACACTCCAATGATCAGCTCTTAGCAGCCCTTGTGAGTCACAAACACATGTAGGAACCATAATTTAACATCTATCATGAAATATCTAACAAAATTACAAACTAATGGAGCCTATATGACTACCCCATATTCACGTGAAAGAGGAGTACCACAAACATTTTCACTTTGCAATTTTCTTGAATCAAATTACTCTCTCTCAAGTGTTATTCCTTTCTTCTAAGTGTTCTTCATCATCTTCATCAAAATCTAGCTCAATATAGTTCATAAATCCATACATAAACCAAGTTACAAAACAACTACTCATGAACACACCAACAACACTTCCAAGTTTGCTAGCTTACTTTCAATCTTGCAAATCCATTTCAAGTGACCATCCAACCTCAAGAAATCTTTCTTATTTATAGTAAGATATCTTTTTAATACAAGGTAATACTTATATTAAAACTTTGATTCAATTTCTATAACTATAACAATCTTATTTCGAGTGGAAATCTTACTTGAACTTGTTTTCGTGTCATGATTTTGCTTCAAGAACTTTTAAGCCATCCAAGGATCCTTTGAAGCTAGATCTATTTTTCTCATTTCCAGTAGGTTTATCCACAAAACTTGAGGTAGTAATGATGTTCATAACATCATTCGAATCATATATATATAAAACTATCTTATTCGAAGGTTTAAACTTGTAATCACTAGAACATAGTTTAGTTAATTCTAAACTTGTTCGCAAACAAAAGTTAATCCTTCTAACTTAACTTTTAAAATCAACTAGACACATGTTCTATATCTATATGATATGCTAACTTAATGATTTAAAATCTGAAAACACAAAAAACACCGTAAAATGCCGTCGTAGTAACACCGCGGGCTGTTTTGAATTAGTTAATTAAAAACTATGATAAACTTTGATTTAAAAGTTCTTCTTCTGGGAAAATGATTTTTCTTATGAACATGAAACTATATCTAAAAATCATGGTTAAACTCAAAGTGGAAGTATGTTTTTCAAAATGGTCATCAAGACGTCGTTCTTTCGACTGAAATGGCTACCTCTTATAATATTGACTTGTAACCATAGCAACTTGAATCACTCAAAACAGATTTAAAACGAAGAAGTTATGGGTAAAACAAGATAGGATAATTTTTGCTTTTTGTAGCTACGTGAAAATTGGTAACAAAACTATATTAATCATATCCTAGCTAACTTATATTGTATTATACATGTATTCTAACATATTATGTAATCTTAGGATACCATAGACACGTATACAATGTTTTTACATATCATATCGACCCATGTATATATATTATTTGGAACAACCATAGACACTCTATATGCAGTAATGTTTGAGTTAGCTATACAGGGTTGTTGGTTGATTCCAAAAATATATACTTTGAGTTGTGATCTAGCCTGAGACGTGTATACACTGGGTCGTGGATTGATTCAAGATAATATATATCGATTTATTTCTGTACATCTAACTGTGGATAACTAGTTGTAGGATATTAACGAGGACAGCTGACTTAATAAACTTAAAACATTAAAACGTAATAAAAATGTTGTAAATATATTTTGAACATACTTTGATATATATGTACATATTTGTTATAGGTTCGTGAATCGACCAATGGCCAAGTCTTACTTCCCGACAAAGTAAAAATCTGTGAAAGTGAGTTATAGTCCCACTTTTAAAATCTAATATTTTTGGGATGAGAATACATGCAGTTTTATAAATGTTTTACGAAATAGACAAAAGTAAATGAAACTACATTATATGGGTGAATGATCGAAGCCGAATATGCCCTTTTTGCTTGGTAGCCTAAGAATTAGTAAACCGATCTACTAATTAACGCGAATCCTAAAGATAGATCTATTGGGCCTAACAAACCCCATCCAAAGTACCGGATGCTTTAGTACTTCGAATTCGTTTTTATCATGTCCGATGGATGTCCCGGAATGATAGGGGATATTCTTATATGCATCTTGTTAATGTCGGTTACCAGGTGTTCACCATATAAATGATTTTTATCTCTATGTATGGGATGTATATTGAAATATGAAATCTTATGGTCTATTATTAATATTTAATATATATAGGTTAAACCTATAACTCATCAACATTTTTGTTGACGTTTAAAGCATGTTTATTCTCAGGTGATTATTAAGAGCTTCCGCTGTTGCATGCTAAAATATGGACAAGATTTGGTATCAGCATGCTTGTATTATATTGTTTAAAACTTCATTCGAGATTTACTTTGTTGTAACATATTAATATTGTAAACCAATATGTATTGGTAGTGTGTAAGTGTGATATTTTTAGATTATCATTTCTTGATAATCTAGGTGGTGTCCTTTTAACCTTGTCGATAAAATAAAGGTTATGGTTTGTTTTAAAAACGAATGCAGTATTTGAAAAACGTCTCATATAGAGGTCAAAACCTCACAAAGAGATCAATTAATATGAAACGTTTATAATCGATATGAACGGGACATTTCAGTTGGTATCCGAGCATTGGTCTTAGAGAACCAGAAATTTGCATTAGTATGTCTTATCGAGTTTGTTAGGATACATTAGTGAGTCTGGACTTCGACCGTGTTTTTTCTTTAAAAACGATTGCTTAACACTTTTGTTGGAAACTATATATTATTAACATGAAAATATTATGTGATATATTAATCTCTTAACATGTTTGATATTGTGTGATAGTTGTCTACCTCTACTACAAATTCCATCGACTCGCCTAATAATAATGAAGAGTCGAATATATTTTGGGAAGATTCACAAATTCCCGAGGAAGAACCGGAAGAGGAAGAACCGGAAGAGGAAGAACCGGAAGAGGAGGAACCGGAAGAAGAGGAACCGGAAGAAGAGGGGTTCCGGAGGAAGAAATATTAATAACTACAGAAAAAAGGTTAAATAAAAGAAAATCTTCAACCAATGGTCCGAAATTAATAATGGTCGATGGTGTTTCCGCCGAGGAAGCAAAATATTGGGAAGTGATGATGTAGCGTGAGGGTACGAAATAGTATTATTTTTAATACAAAATACTACAAAATATGACACAAGTTTTATTAATTTACGGATGGGATA
The DNA here is from genome assembly GCF_046630445.1 of Rutidosis leptorrhynchoides. Classification (NCBI taxonomy): domain Eukaryota; kingdom Viridiplantae; phylum Streptophyta; class Magnoliopsida; order Asterales; family Asteraceae; genus Rutidosis; species Rutidosis leptorrhynchoides. The sequence continues at coordinate 276,926,275 of NC_092336.1, forward strand.
TACCTAAACCTTGCTACAACACTATAGGCAGTGTACCTAATCGTAGAGTAGTGTAGTTTTTAGTAAGTCCGGTTCGTTCCACAGGGAGCTGGTGAAGTTAACGCTATATTATTAAGTTTATTTGTAAAAATATATATATAAATAAGTAGTAGTATTATTATAAAATGGGGGTTTTACCGTTTAATGACCGGTTTGTCGATTTTAAGCGTAAAAATAAATGACAAAAATTAAAGTGCGTAAAATAAATTGCGATAAATAAAATGACAGTAAATAAAGATACGATGAGAAATATAATAAAAGAATTATGCTTATTTAAACTTCCGTAATCATGATGTTTGACGTGTTGATTTTAATTTATTACCATGGGTTAATTGTCCTTTGTCCTGGTTTATTTGATACGTCTATCTGGTTTTTGTCCATAATAGTCCATCGGTCATAAATATAAAGTGCGAGTATCCTCGTCAAATTACCCTTATACCCGAAGTCAAATATTCCAACTGATTAAGGATTTAAACTGTGACGCAGTTATCACTTCTGTCAACAATTACACCAGTTATCACTGTATGTAATCCACCCCTGTTTTAATTAGTTTATGAATATTAATTCATCCACTTGATCAGAATGAATAATCAATTACCCAACCCAATTGATTAATTAAATGATTATAACAGATTCCATATGAACATCACTAAATAGGACAACCATAATCATTATTAATTATTAGGTTAATTAATTTGAAGATAGGTTCGACAGACTCCAATGAGTTGTCACTCAATTAGACAATACCCCCCATCTATTAATAGTCAATAATCCAATTTCCACAAGTGTCGGTCTTTTGCCCAAACCTTAATTATGGTCCAAAGTTCAATAACCCAATTTTAGTAATTAGCCCAACATCATGAGTACTTCATTTTAAATAAGCATAATAACGACTTAGCTACGAGACATTAATGTAAAAAGGTTGAACATAACTTACAATGATTAAAAATAGCGTAGCGTTACACGGACAGAATTTCGACTTACATACTCAAAAGATCTCTATCATAAATCTTATTATTATCATAATTTAAATTTAAAATTAAGATTATTGTTATATCTTATTACATTAACATTATGATAGAGATATAGAATATAGATATTGATATTTGATATAGAAAAATAAGAAAAAGATAGAAAGAAAGAAAAAGATCGTAAAAAATCTCCCCCCTAATTCATCGAACATATCGTTCGTTTTATAGGAAAATTAGAATTCAAATTTTCATTTACGACCCCTGAACTATGCTCAATTAACAACTTTTTATTATTTAATATTATTCTTATTATGAATTATTTAAATATTATATTTTATTCTTGTGCATAGTTGACTTGTAATTTTTACACCGTTGCGTCGAGCGTTGAGAGTTGGTTCATGTCCCAGTTCCGGATTTTCGAACGTCCTTGCGTACGCTGAGATATTTTGTACTTTGCGTTTCGTAACTTGTACTCTTGTCATTTTTAGACGTTCCTTATCAATAAATTGAACCTTTTTAATTGTATCTTGTACTTTTGAGCTTTTTGGATGTTTTGGTCTTTCAAATCTTCGTTTTTGTCTTTAAATCTTCATTTTCGAGCGATTTGCGTCTTTCGTCTTCGCACTTATTTATTTAACTATTACAACTAAAAATAAGGAAATTACATTTAAAAACTTTACATATTGGAACGATATTGCTACTAAATATATGTTCATTTGGAACACTATCAAATATCCCCACACTTGAGCGTTGCTTGTCCTCAAGCAATACAGAACTTGAAATAAAAACATACATGAATCACTTTTTTATTCATCACACTTTGTACATCAGTGATTTTGATATAGCGGTATAAACAATGACAGTAATGATGGTTAAAGGTGGGTGTGTCATCCACAGTTGCCTTGGGTTTAGGACAACGACACTTGCAATCAAATAGCCGATTTACTTTCGGTTTCCAAAGCAAAGTGCACATTTGAAAGGCGGTTTACAGTCCCACATGACTATAAAAATTCAGATCCTTTAAGGAAATTGGATCTTTATGAAAACATTTGATCTTTTGAAAATTCAAGCTAGATTTTACCCTAGACAAGTTTTCTGATTTGATCCATCATCGGTGTTGCAAAATATATTTGTGGATCAATATTTTGGCTAAAACTTTTAGGTTCGTGTAATCCACTGCTATCCCGGTATCGGAAAGCACACATCCAGTTTACTTGTTCCGTATATTACCTTTCGGCAAACTACCGTCCGGTTGTAAAGGAAAGCGATGAACAAGAAACTGTTAAGGCAATGTCCCGTGACATGCAGATGATTATGGTCTTATTAACGTGTCGGATGCTAGAACTATCCTTGGTAGGAGCGATAGTAAAGATCATCCTATGATTTTTCGGTCTGGCACAAGGTCCTGTCTCCGACCATGCTATGCAACCACCGTTCTTACGGTTGACACCCGATTTGGTTCAGGTGACCTAATGAATTCTAGGTGAATTCCTAGGATTTTACGTTCAATGGTAATGAACGCATTGAAAATGGATTTTCAGAAAACAAATCGGTTTGTATTTTTTGATCAAAATATTTTCTCGTTCAAGCTCGAGTTTAGATATCATTGAATTCCATGAGTTTGAATTCTCAATCTTTAAGGTCAATCTCTAGGATTGAGTAATATCAGTCTTAAAAGCTGATTTTTAATCTTTAAGGAGATTATCCTTTCTGGGGATCTGATTCATTAGTCTTATCAAGCTAATTTGCACGGTACCCTCCCCATTTTACAAGATAAATCCTTCTCATGGTTAGGATAAATCTGACCACATGGCGACCCTGTTTGATGCTGAGGTCCGTGGATTTCCTGCTGATTTTAGTGATGACTTTTCTAGGTTTTTCGTCAACCTACAGCTGATCTGGACGACAACTTCATGACCTAAATCAAGAAGCGCGTGTCTTTTTCGGAAGACTTTACTTCCTTCAAATGATGGAATTGATTCATCGTGTAGATCCATCTCTTCTTTTCTTTCATCGGATAAAACAGTTGATTATCGTTCAAAACAAAAGTATTTTCAATTGTTTGTACAAAAATATGTGATAGATAGTTTTTAATTGAATAACTTGGTACATTCTCCCCACACTTAGTTTCTTTCTTTGCCTTTTTATTCTCCTTTATTCCATTTTAAATGAATTCAAGCGTTTTAAGTTGTTTATCAATTTATGTCCTTTTCGAGGTAACGATAATTTCGGTATTAACACCTAGTTTTCATCGTTCATAAATATGTATAAACATGATTTTGAGTTCATTTAGTTGAAATTTTTTCAAATTTTCACAAAATTTGGCAAATAAACCAAGTATAAACCTGAGAGAATTCAAATTTTCACAAAATTTGGCAAATAAACCAAGTATAAACCTGAGAGAATTTATAACCCTTCCCCACACTTAAGATCATGCAATGCCCTCATTTGCATGAAATCAGACTATAATTTAAATTCATGAGGGTGATTAGCGTAGAAAAGTGATTAAAAATACCGAGTTTGCAAACATATTGTTATTTCACATTTGATTTTTTGCGTCTTGTCAAAATCAGTAGCTTTTGCTGAACTTCATGACAGTCTTTGAAAGTGCGCTGTTTTACCCTGTTTTGTACATAAGATAAAATACAAACATATATATATATATATATTTTTGAAGTTTGGTTTATAACCCCACTTTTCAAAAATTTATAAAGTATAATATTTTTGGCATACTTTAAATCAATAAAATTAAAAATAATGATAACAAAATTTGTCGCCCCGCCCTCGGGTAAAGTAATTTCGGTTCAATGACCTAGTCTTCAACTCACGACGAATTTTAAAAATCATATTTTCAACTTAATGAATTAAAGTAAATTTTGTTTTTAAAAACTTAAATTAAAATGCATATTAATTTCAAATAAAACCTAAAAAAAATAAAAATTCAGAATGGAGGGAGAAAACTAGTTCTTTAGTGTCTGCTAGCGGAAAAGACCAATCGGATTCCATTCTCGGAACTACACGAGAACAGAACAAATAACTCTAGATAGCATTTTCTTTTTAGAACACTTGAATCTCCCCACACTTAGGTAGCTGTGGTGTCAAAATTGTGATTAACTTCATCGTCAATTTCTCTTGGTCCATAATCAACTTGCCTATCTGTGACTTTTTCTTTAAGCCAGTGCCCGGCTTCTTCCGTAATATCCCAAAATTCAACTAGTTTCGCCTTTTCTTTAGGCGACAGATTGGATACTAACCGGTTACATAACTTAAAGTTCCCCTTACTTCTAGCATCGATAGCCCGTTTAAAAAGTTTCTTCATTGAACTGTTAATAACGGGGTCATTTAATTTCGTATCAACAACGGGGTTCTTTATTATCAAGTCATCATTAGATTTTACTTCATTTTCCCCACACTTAGGCGTTTTATTATTGCTAAGCACTACCGTTGGAGTTGGTAAAACAACATGGTTATTACCAATCGTTTTTACTGGTTCAACGGTTTTAGTTGGTGGAGATTTAGACTTTCGAATCATAAAGGTGATAGATTTGTTACCACTTTTAAGTGTCATTCTTCCATTTCCTACATCAAATAACGCCCCGGTGGACGCAAAGAATGGTCGACCTAAAATTAGAGGAACGTTTGGGTCCTCTTCTATGTCAATGACAATAAATTCGACTAGAAAGGTTAAATTGCCTACTTGAACGGGTAGGTTGTCAGCAATTCCAACTGGGTGCTTAATGGTTTGATCAAAGAGTCGAACACTCATATCCGTTGGACTTAACTTACCTACACCTAATCTCTTATATAAGGAAAGAGGCATAACACTTACACTTGCACCTAAATCTGCTAGTGCATCATACATGACACAATCACTAAGTAGACAAGGAACAATAAATTCACCCGGATCACCTACCCTAGGTGGAGGTTTTGGTGGAACTGTATTCACCGGGTTTATCTTTACGGTTTTTGTTTCTTGCACTTTCTTATTCTTTTTCTTCTTCTTCTTTTCAGAGGTATCACAATCTTTATTACCTATCACTTGCTCATACTCAACTCCTTTTCTTGGAAACGGGATGGGTGGTTTGTATGGTGCCACCACTGGCTTTACATACTCGGGTGGTGGTGGTGGTGTAACTTCTTCATTGTTACTCTCATCTAAAACCTTCCCATCTTCTGATGCTGGTTTTTCAGAATTCGTTGAAACCATATTAACATTCTCATTCCGAGGATTTACTTCAGTATTACTCGGTAGCTTTCCTTGTTCCCTCTCACTCATCATGCTAGCAAGAGTACCTACGTGTTTTTCAAGATTCAAAATGGAAGCTTGTTGAGTTCTTAATGACTGATCAAACCTCTCGTTCGTTTGGGTTTGAGTTTCAATAAATTGTGTTTGAGATTCAACTAGCTTAAATACCACTTCTTCCATATTTGACTTTTTCTCTTCGGTTTGTTGTGGTGGTTTATACAAGCCAGGTCTTTGTTGATTGAAAGTGTTGTTTTGAGTTGGTTGGTTATTCGGACCTTGTTGGTTATACGAGTTATTGTCGGGTCCTTTTGGATTGTAAAGAATGTTTTGATTTCGATTGAAGTTTGGCCTTGGCGGTTGATAATTATTTCCAGGCCTTTGGTTCATATAAGAAACATTCTCTCGTTGTTCCATCGTTGGTTCAATGTGACAATCTTTCAATAAGTGTGGTCCACCGCATTGCTCACAACTGATTCGTATTGCGTGAATATCTTTATTCATCTTTTCCATTCGTCTTTCGAAAGCATCTATTTTTGCGGAAACGGAATTAAAGTCATGGCTAGAATCGGCTCTAGCCGCTTTAGATGAACGAAAAATATCTTTTTCTTGATGCCACTCATGAGAGTGGGAGGCTGTGTTATCAATAATTTTGTAAGCTTCAGTTGCGGTTTTCTTCATAATGGATCCACCAGCGGTTATGTCGATGTCTTTTCGTGTGGCGATGTCTACGCCTTTATAGAAGATTTGTACTATTTGAAAAGTATCTAATCCGTGTTGAGGACATCCTCTCAACATCCTTCCGAATCTTGTCCACGCCTCATATAATGTTTCATTTGGATTTTGCGCGAACGTAACAATTTCTCCTTGAAGTCTCACGGCTTTGGATGCCGGAAAGAATCGTTTAAGAAATTTCTCAACTAAAACATCCCATGTGTCAATCGCCCCTTCAGGTAACGATTCTAACCAATCTTTGGCTTCTCCCTTTAAAGTCCAGGGAAACAACATGAGATAGATCTGTTCATCCTCCACTTCTCGGATTTTGAATAGTGTACAAATTCTTTTAAACGTACGAAGGTGTTCGTTTGGGTCTTCATTCGGCGTACCACTATATTGGCACTGATTAGTTACCATGTGTAGAATTTGTCCTTTAATTTCATAATCTGGAGCATTAACTTCTGGTTTAATAATGGCGTGACCTTGGCCAGTGCGCTTAGCTCTCATTCGGTCTTCCATACTTAGAGGTTCTAGATTTTCCATGATTGGATTTGTTGTATCCGAATCACTAGAGGATTCTGATTTAACGGTTTGGTGTTCAGGATCTTGGAATTGTCCTTTTATATCTTCCGGGTTCTTAGTTGTGAAATCGGGTTCAAAAGATGGATTATCGGAAATTTGAATTGGAGTACTTGGTCGACTAGATGACGATTCTAAAGAAAAATCAACGGCGACAATATTGGCTAGATGTCTTGATCGAGTTACAGGCGGTGAACGTATGAAAGGTGGTGAACGTTTTGCTCGGTGCATTCACTGAATATCCTATTAGTTTTTAAAAAGGAAAGAAAAATTATAATAAGTTATCCAATTAATAGACTTTTCTGATTTTGCCCACGTTTCGAATAGCCAAAAGATGCAGCAGAGGGGCAGGATTCGTTTGGTCTCAATATAATTGAGGACTGTTTGGCTCCAATAACCCGGTCCACGTACAAATCCAACTATTACTACGAACCAGAAAATTTTGATGTCTATCAATTTAACCACTTAAAATAAATTTTCGTAATTTTAAGAAATTTAGAGAAGAAGTAGAAAAAATTCTAAGTCCTAAAAACTAGAATGGCGAGAAATAAGAGAGAAAAAGATTGCGCGTCGAAAAATGTCGAAAAATAAAAGGTCGAAAAATAGGCGTCGAAAAATAAAAATAAGAAAGTAGCACGAAAAATGGCGTCGCAAAATTCTAAAGCATCTAAAACTTAGTCTAAGGAATAAGCACTTAAGGGATTTTACGGCAAAGCCTAAAAATTCTAGAAGTAAAAATAACTATGGCAAAACTAAACTTAATACTAAAAGTTGCGACTATAGTCTAAAAATCTAAAGGTAATAAAACTAAAAAAAAAAAACATTTTTTTTTATAGACAAAATTTTAAAAATATATATATTTTTTTTTAAAATTTTTTTTTTTTTTTTTTTTTTTTTTACGTTTTTTTTTTTTTTTTTTTTTTTTTTTTTTTACGTTTTTGTTTTTTTTTTTTTTTTTTTAAAAAAAAAAACGATTTTTTTTTTTTTTTACAAATTTTTTTTTTTTTTTAAAACGATTTTTTTTTTTTTTTTTTTTTTTACACAAATTTTTTTTTTTTTTTTTTTTTTAAAAAAAACGATTTTTTTTTTTTTTTTTTTTTTATATTAAAAAACGATTTTTTTTTTACAAATTAATAATTTTTTTATAATTATAATTTTTTCTTAAAACTTTTTTTTTTTTTTTTTTTTTTTAATTCATTTACTATTCATGAATAGTAAATGAAAATAAATTAATTAATTTACTATTCACATGAAAGCGACATGATAGCAATTATTAATTATAAGTTACATAATATACCCCTGAAGTATTTAATAAATACGACTTTTTTTTTTAAACTTTACGTAAATTTTTGATTCTTAAATATTTTTATATTATTATATTCTATTTCAATATTATTATATTATTATATTCTATTTCAATATTATTATAATTAAAAATATAGCGTTTTAGCGCTCCCCGGCAGCGGCGCCAAAAACTTGATGATGTAGCGTGAGGGTACGAAATAGTATTATTTTTAATACAAAATACTACAAAATATGACACAAGTTTTATTAATTTACGGATGGGATATACCTAAACCTTGCTACAACACTATAGGCAGTGTACCTAATCGTAGAGTAGTGTAGTTTTTAGTAAGTCCGGTTCGTTCCACAGGGAGCTGGTGAAGTTAACGCTATATTATTAAGTTTATTTGTAAAAATATATATATAAATAAGTAGTAGTATTATTATAAAATGGGGGTTTTACCGTTTAATGACCGGTTTGTCGATTTTAAGCGTAAAAATAAATGACAAAAATTAAAGTGCGTAAAATAAATTGCGATAAATAAAATGACAGTAAATAAAGATACGATGAGAAATATAATAAAAGAATTATGCTTATTTAAACTTCCGTAATCATGATGTTTGACGTGTTGATTTTAATTTATTACCATGGGTTAATTGTCCTTTGTCCTGGTTTATTTGATACGTCTATCTGGTTTTTGTCCATAATAGTCCATCGGTCATAAATATAAAGTGCGAGTATCCTCGTCAAATTACCCTTATACCCGAAGTCAAATATTCCAACTGATTAAGGATTTAAACTGTGACGCAGTTATCACTTCTGTCAACAATTACACCAGTTATCACTGTATGTAATCCACCCCTGTTTTAATTAGTTTATGAATATTAATTCATCCACTTGATCAGAATGAATAATCAATTACCCAACCCAATTGATTAATTAAATGATTATAACAGATTCCATATGAACATCACTAAATAGGACAACCATAATCATTATTAATTATTAGGTTAATTAATTTGAAGATAGGTTCGACAGACTCCAATGAGTTGTCACTCAATTAGACAATACCCCCCATCTATTAATAGTCAATAATCCAATTTCCACAAGTGTCGGTCTTTTGCCCAAACCTTAATTATGGTCCAAAGTTCAATAACCCAATTTTAGTAATTAGCCCAACATCATGAGTACTTCATTTTAAATAAGCATAATAACGACTTAGCTACGAGACATTAATGTAAAAAGGTTGAACATAACTTACAATGATTAAAAATAGCGTAGCGTTACACGGACAGAATTTCGACTTACATACTCAAAAGATCTCTATCATAAATCTTATTATTATCATAATTTAAATTTAAAATTAAGATTATTGTTATATCTTATTACATTAACATTATGATAGAGATATAGAATATAGATATTGATATTTGATATAGAAAAATAAGAAAAAGATAGAAAGAAAGAAAAAGATCGTAAAAAATCTCCCCCCTAATTCATCGAACATATCGTTCGTTTTATAGGAAAATTAGAATTCAAATTTTCATTTACGACCCCTGAACTATGCTCAATTAACAACTTTTTATTATTTAATATTATTCTTATTATGAATTATTTAAATATTATATTTTATTCTTGTGCATAGTTGACTTGTAATTTTTACACCGTTGCGTCGAGCGTTGAGAGTTGGTTCATGTCCCAGTTCCGGATTTTCGAACGTCCTTGCGTACGCTGAGATATTTTGTACTTTGCGTTTCGTAACTTGTACTCTTGTCATTTTTAGACGTTCCTTATCAATAAATTGAACCTTTTTAATTGTATCTTGTACTTTTGAGCTTTTTGGATGTTTTGGTCTTTCAAATCTTCGTTTTTGTCTTTAAATCTTCATTTTCGAGCGATTTGCGTCTTTCGTCTTCGCACTTATTTATTTAACTATTACAACTAAAAATAAGGAAATTACATTTAAAAACTTTACATATTGGAACGATATTGCTACTAAATATATGTTCATTTGGAACACTATCAGGAAGATTACCAATTTTCCGATGAATCAGATCCCGATGAGGATTCCGATGATGTTATAGAAATTAACCCGACCCAATTTGAAAAAGCAAAAGAAAATTGTAAAGGAAAAGGTATCAAAATAGAAATACCTGATTTCAACCCCGATGAACTTTATATGTATCGTCAACATGTGTACTTCTTAAATTGTAACAATAACCCGGGAACCTCTAAGCCACTAGGTTTTTCTAAACCATTTGTGAAAATGACTGCTCGTATTAGAGGAACATCGTATATCCCTAGAAAATTAGGAAAACGAACCAAGTCCGAAGAAGAAGAAACCAGTGATTCAGATTTGAGGGTTGTAATCATGTTGTGTAATATATGTATTATAGTATGCTTGTACTTTTATGTTCTATGTAAAAATTGCTTGTATTGTCTGTTAATTATCTTTTACGAATCTAATCCTTGTTTATTTTGCAGTATAAAAACATAAAATGGACGTTAAGGATAGAAGACCGAATATTTTAGAAGACCTAACATGGGATATGATTGATGAAATCTTATCTAGAGTCGGTCAGAATTCATCGGCACAACTATTTATGGCAAAATTAGTTTGTCAAACATTTGAAAGACGTTCCATGAATGCCTTAGTTAATAAAAGGCTTTTCTTTGATAGATGGGGTATATCACATTGGGGAGACCATAAGTTGCACCGTGTTTTCTTTAAGGCATTAAATGCGGGAAACCCAGAAGCAATTTTACGCTACGGGTTGAGAACCTATTTTGACTCTACCTATCCCATCATAGGAATTCGTGCTTTAGAAAGAGCTTCTAACATGCAACATAAAGAATCATGTTATGCTTACGGGTTAGTGATGTTCGCTTCTCACCAAAGTGAGAAAAAGAACATCAGATTACAACTATTAAATGAAACATTCCCACAAGTGACGGACTCAATAGTTGGGATGAGAAACAAGGTTTTTAGATTGTTACGAGGCTGTTGGGCATTACGTAACCCTCGTCCTTTTGACAACATTACAACATGTTGTCTAGCCAACAGTCATAACGGTTACTTCCCACAAGGCCAAGGATGGGAAGTCGTCTTAGTAAAACCAGAATGCATGACTTGTTTCTGGACTTATGAATTACGTGTCTTTATTGCCTTTGTTGAATGACCTGTGTATTAACTAGATTTATCTTCAAAACTGTCTTGTATCAAAATTATTGTATGCTATGTTTCATGCTATATGTAAAATAACGGTATTGTAAGTTTGTAATATATTGTATAAAAGTTGAACACGAAATATTATGATCAGTTTTCATATAGAATTGTAGTAGTTGAATTGTATATTAGCTACTAAGTATGAACTTACCGGGTAGGTATTACCCGAATTATAAATTATAAAATGCTAATACGAAGAAAAAGCTTTTATAAACGAGTTCATATTATACTACGGAATACTATTGACTACTCTTAGTATTCTGTATGTATAACTTGATTCATTGACTATTTGAAGGAAATGGCACCGACTACTCGACACACCATGAATATGATCGAAGAGGAATTTCGTACCTTTCTTGCCGCAAACATAGCCGCAATACAGGTTGCGCTACATACCAACAATAACTCTAAATCTAGCAATGCAGCTAACGGTGCAAGAAATCGTGTAGGATGCTCCTACAAAGAATTCACTGCCTGCAAACCTTTGGAATTTGATGGAACCGAAGGACCGATCGGATTGAAACGGTGGACCGAGAAGGTCGAATCATTGTTTGCCATAAGTAAGTGTACTGAAGCGACCCGTCCTAATCCATAAGGATGAATACAATAACATATGATTTCATTGCGAGGTACTTGACCTCTATATGATACATTTTTACAAACATTGCATTCGTTTTTTTTAAAAAAAATACAAATTTTCATTACATTGAAAGTTGATGGCATGCATACCATTTCATAATATATCCATCTATAATTGACTTAATAATAATCTTGATGAACTCAACGACTCAAATGCAACGTCTTTCGAAATATGCCATGAATGACTCCAAATAATATCCTTAAAATAAGCAAATGCATAGCGGAAGATTTCTTTCGTACCTGAGAATAAACATGCTTTCAAGTGTCAACCAAAAGGTTGGTGAGTTCATTAGTTTATCATAATCAATAATTTTCATCATTTTAATAGACCATGAGATTTTCTTTATTCAATAATCATACACTCGCAAGTGTTTAAAAATCATTCATATGGATTGAACACCTGGTAACCGACATTAACAAGATGCATATAGAATATCCCCATCATTCCGGAACACCCATCGGACATGATAATTTCGAAGTACTAAAGCATTCCAAATTCCAGAATGGGGCTTGTTGGGCCCGATATATCTATCTTTAGGATTCGCGTCAATTTGGGGGTCTGTTCCCAAATTCTTAGGATACCAAGCTAAAAAGGGGCATATTCAGCTTCAATCATTCACCCATATAATGTAGTTTCATTTACTTGTGTCTATTTCGTAAAACATTTATAAAATAGCGCATGTATTCTCAGTCCCAAAAATATATATTGCAAAAACATTTAAAAAGGGAGCAAATGAAACTCACGATACTGTATTTTGTAGTAAAAATACATATGATGACATTGAACAATGCAGGGCTGGCCTCGGATTCACGAACCTATATCATTTGTATATTTATTAATATATATAATTGTAATCGAACAAATATATATATATTGTTATGTGTTAAGATTAATACTCTTATATATAATTTTATTATTATTTATAATATGTTATAATACTTATTTGATATATAATTTAGTTATATCAATATAAATAATATTATTCTAGTTAAAACATAAAATTATGTAATATTAGTATACTTATATAATAAATATATTCTTATATAAATTTCTTTTATTTGCAAAATATTTATGATAATAATACTAGTATAAGGATAATAAATAGTTATAATACTAATAATATTGATAACGATACTAATAATAATAATTTTAATAAAGATGATAATTATGATAATAATAATAAGATAAAATGATAGTTTTCATAAAAATAATATATTTAATAATAATAGTGATTTTAATAACAATGATAATTTTAATAATAAAGGCAATTTTTGTTATAAATGAGAATTTTAATACATTTGATAATCTTAATACTAATAAAAATGAGAATAATAATAGTAAGAATAATTATAATATCTATAATAATATTACTTTTACAAATAATGATTTTAAATGATGATATTATTAATAATACTTATAATAATAATAATAATAATAATAATAATAATAATAATAATAATAATAATAATAATAATAATAATAATAATAATAATAATAATAATAATAATAATAATAATAATAATATCTTATTTAAATCATGACTTAGTTATAGTTTTTACTCCTTTTCATATTTGTATTTATAATCAATATATATAATTATAATCCATACAATTATTCTTATCATAAATAATAATAATACTTATTAATGATAATAACATAAATTATAATGATAATCAAGATATTATTAACAATGGATAACATAATGATAACACTAATTAATAAAAGTAGTAATAATAATAATAATAATAATAATAATAATAATAATAATAATAATAATAATAATAATAATAATAATAATAATAATAATAATAATAATAATAATAATAATAATAATAATAATAATAATAATAATAATGAGAATGATAATAATAATAAAAACTTTGAAATTGAAACTACCTCTTTAAAAATGAAATCTAAAAAAAATAGGCCATAGCAGGGCTCGAACCCGTGACCTCCTGATAACCCGTCTCCCCTTCTAACCATTCTTCTGTTTCTGACTATCTGATTTTATTGATATTCGAATTTTAATTAACTCTATTTATTTCTGTTACTTCATCTTCTTAAAAAAAAATCCATCGACCATAAATCCATCATTCATAACAGAAATGCATCGTTATTGTTTTCAAATTCGTAAAAGAAACAGAATTAAATTTGTTAAAGAAGTTTTAATTAACAGAAGATAAAAGAAAGAAACTAAAAATCAAGTCTGTGACAGACTTATGAAGAACTCAAGAACTAAAAATCAATTCGACTTTTTAAGACGTTTAAGACTAAAATTCATGAATGAATTACATTCTAAATCAATCCCCGAAACTTTCTCAATCCTCAATTTTAACAAAAACACTAAACCAAAAACGAATTTCGTGATGAACACCATCGTTTGACTTTTTAATCCTAACTTTGACTCCAAAATTTGCATTCAATACGAAAAATTGGCAATTGAAACTTTCCATATAGTTTGAATGAAGTATTTGTAACAAAACAACTTTATTAATTTTTAATATAAAATTTGAATTCGACTTTTTGACAAAACTATTGAAGAACAGAGGGTCGTGCAGGTTTCTTCCATATTAAGTTTGATTTTTGTTGTTTTAATTCAAATTGCACTAATGGAGTATCATATAGATATTAACCGACATCATTATAGCTAATGTAACACATTTATCATTTGTTTGTTAGCTTAATTGGTATGAACGAATAAACTGAATCAGAAGACAATTAGCAAAACTCCAATCGACAATGACAGATTTTGTTGGATACCAGGACTTATTGGGATCGATTCGTACCAATTTGTAGTTATAAAAACAAATTACATCATAGATTGATAACGACAGACAACTGAATTCGTGATTTTATAAGTATATATGTATTTATTCGTATTTATATACTTTTATAAATATATATCTGTATTTATATCCATATTTGTATATCTCTTAAATTCATATTTATATTTATACATTATAATTAATCTTATTAATAATTATAACTAAAATAATAATACTCTTAATAATATAAATAATAATAATAATACAAATTTATAGTAATATAATAGTAATAATAATATTATTATTACTAATGATATTGATAATACTACTATAAAATATATAATAATAATATTATTAATAACAATAAAACTAATTATACTAGTACTAATATTTTAATGATAATAATAGTACTAATAAAAATAATACTATATCAATTTATATATATAGTAGCTTTCATATCAATATATTATCTACTGATAATAATAATATTTTTAACACTGATTTTAATACAGATTCTAATAGTAATAAAAATATTAATATTATTATCGATTCCATTTACATTATTAGTTATAAATTAATTATTTTTATTAATGATAATAATAATACTAACATCATATCAACTTATACTTATCGAATTATATATATATATATATATATATATGTATATATATATATATATATATATATATATACACACTTTATATAATAATATTAATGATAAAAAAATATTATGATAAAATAATGATAATAATATTAACATAGAAATTATAAATCTTAACTTGTAATTACATATAATATATTAATATTACATATTAATGATTATGTAACATTCATACAACATATTCGAATATTTATTTCAATAAACATAGTATTTTAGTTATGTACAAAAATCATATATATATATATATATATATATATATATATATATATATATATATATATATATATATATATATATATATATATATATATATATATATATTGTTCCCATATTTACTTACAAACAATTGTTCGTGAATTCGTCGGGATCAGTCAAAGGTCAAATGATCTTATTAAAATAGTTCAAAAATTTTAAGACTCAACATTTCAGACTTTGCTTAACATGTCGAAATCATATAAAGATTAAGTTTAAATTTAGTCAGAAATTTCCGGGTCGTCACATGTACTGAAGAGGACAAAGTTAAGTACGCTACGCATACCTTCACAGGTATTGCGTTAACGTGGTGGAACACCTATCTTGAACAGGTAGGACAAAATGCTGCTTATGCACTACCGTAGTCAGCATTCAAGCAATTGATGAACGAGCAGTACCGTCCTAGAAATGAAGTCAATAAGCTCAAGGTAGAGCTTAGAGAGTTACGAACACAAGGGTTCGACATTACCACATGTGAACGACGATTCACAGAGTTGTGCCTATTATGTCCGGGAGCGTTCGAAGATGAAGAAGAGAAGATCGACGCGTTTGTAAAAGGGTTACCAGTAAGGATTCAAGAAGATGTGAGTTCACACGAGCCAGCTTCCATACAAAAGGTAAGTCGAATGGCTCATAAACTCATAAATCAGATTGAGGGAAGAATTAAAGAGCAGGCGGCCGAAGAAGCTAACATGAAACAACTCAAGAGGAAGTGGGAGGAAAACGGTGACAAGAGTCACCAGTACAACAACAACAACAATTACAACCACAATCGTAACAACTATCTCAACAACCGCAACAACAATCGCAACAATAATCGCAATCCTAACAATAACTACAACAAACGTCCCAACAACAACAACAACTATAACAACCATTTCAACAACAATAACAATCCCAACAACAACCTGAATAACAACAACGGCAACAAAAACCAAAAACAGCCATATCAAAGGTGTGAAGAAAATCACCCGGGGTTTTGCACGACATTTTGCAATAGGTGTAAAAGAAATGGTCATAGCGCGACAAAGTGTGAGGTCTACGGACCAAGGTATAACAGAACTAAAGGAACAAATAGTGTCGAAACAAGTAATGCCGGAATGAATAGTGTCGGAGCAAGTAATACCAACGCTGTTTGTTATAAATGTGGAAAACAGGGCCATATTATTAGAAATTTCCCGAATCAGGGGTATACTAATGGGCAGGGTCGCGGAAGAGTTTTCAATATTAATGCGGTAGAAGCATAGGAAGACCCCGAGCTTGTTACGGGTACGTTTCTTATTGACGATAGATCTACTTATGTTTTATTTGATTCGGGTGCGGATAGAAGCTATATGAGTAGAGATTTTTGTGCTAAATTAAGTTGCCCATTGACGCCTTTAGATAATAAATTTTTACTCGAATTAGCAAACGGTAAATTAATTTCAGCAGATAATATATGTCGGGATAGAGAAATTAAACTGGGTGATGAAACGTTTAAGATTGATTTAATACCAGTCGAGTTAGGGAGTTTTGATGTAATAATTGGCATGAACTGGTTGAAAAAGGTGAGAGCAGAGATCGTTTGTTACAAAAATGCGATTCGCATTATGCGTGAAAAAGGAAAACCTTTAATGGTGTACGAAGAAAAGAACAACGCGAAGTTAAATCTTATTAGTATTTTGAAGGCGCAAAAACTAATAAGAAAAGGTTGTTACATCATTCTAGCACACATCGAGGAAGTTAAACATGAAAAAAGAACATCAGTGATGTTCCCATCACAAAAGAATTTCCCGATGTATTTCCGAAAGAATTACTAGGATTACCCCCACATCGATCCGTTGAATTTCAAATAGACCTTGTACCAGGAGCTGCACCAATAGCTCGTGCTCCATACAGATTCGCACCCAGTGAAATGAAAGAATTACAAAGTCAGTTACGGGAACTTTTAGAGCGTGGTTTCATTCGACCAAGTACATCACCATCGGGAGCTCCGGTTCTGTTTGTCAAGAAGAAAGATGGTACATTCAGGTTGTTTATCTACTACCGAGAGTTGAACAAACTTACCATCAAGAACCGTTACCCATTACCGAGAATCGATGACTTATTTGTTCAACTACAAGGCTCGTCGGTTAATTCGAAGATCAATTTACATTCTGGATATCATCAAATGCGGGTGATGGAGGATAATATTCTGAAGACTGCTTTAAGGATGCGTTACGGTCATTACGAGTTTATGGTTATGTCGTTTGGATTGACTAACGCACCAGCTGTGTTCATGGACCTCATGAACCGAGTGTGTGGGCCATATCTTGACAAGTTTGTCATTGTTTTCATCGATGACATACTTATTTACTCGAGGAATGATCAAGAGAACGAAGAACATTTGAGAAAAGTGCTAGAGTTGCTGAGAAAAGAAAAACTGTACTCTAAGTTTTCAAAGTGTGCATTTTGGTTGGAAGAAGTTCAATTCCTCGGTCACATAGTGAACAAAGAAGGTATTCAGGCGGATCCAGCAAAGATTGAAACCGTTGAAAAGTGGGAAACCACGAAAACTCCAAAACACATATGCCAATTTTTAGGGCTGGCTGGTTATTACAGGAGATTCATCCAAGATTTTTCCAAAATAGCAAAACCCTTGACTGCATTAACGCATAAAGGGAAAAAATTTGAATGGAAGGATGAACAAGAGAAAGCGTTTCAATTGTTGAAGAAAAAGTTAACTACGGCACCTATATTGTCATTACCTGAAGGGAATGATGATTTTGTGATATATTATGACGCCTCAAAGCAAGGTCTCGGTTGTGTATTAATACAACGAATGAGGGTAATTGCTTATGCGTCTAGACAATTGAAGATTCGCAGAATTATACGACGCATGATTTGGAATTAGGCGCGGTTGTTTTTGCATTAAAGACTTGGAGGCACTACTTATATGGGGTCAAAAGTATTATATATACCAACCACAAAAGTCTTCAACACATATTTAATCAGAAACAACTGAACATTAGGCAGCGTAGGTGGATTGAATTGTTGAATGATTATGACTTTGAGATTTGCTACCACCCGGGGAAGGCGAATGTGGTAGCCAACGCTTTGAGTAGAAAAGACAGAGAACCTATACGAGTAAAAGCTATGAATATAATTATTCATACCAACCTTATTACTCAAATAAAGGAGGCGCAACAGGGAGTTGTAAAAGAAGGAAAGTTGAAGAATGAAATACCCAAAGGATCGGAGAAACATCTTAATATTCGGGAAGACGGAACCCAGTATAGAGCTGAAAGAATTTGGGTACCAAAGTTTGGAGATGTGAGAGAAATGGTACTTGGGGAAGAACATAAAACCAGATACTCAATACATCCCGGAGCAGGAAAGATGTACAAGGACCTCAAGAAACATTTTTGGTGGCCAGGTATGAAAGCCGATATTGCCTAATTTATTAGGAGAATGTTTGACGTGTTCTAAGGTCAAAGCTGAACATCAAAAACCATCAGGTATACTTCAACAACCCAAAATACCGGAATGGAAATGGGAAAACATTACCATGGATTTCATCACTAAATTTCCAAGGACTACAAGTGGTTTTGATACTATTTGGGTAATAGTCGATCGTCTCACCAAGTCAGCACACTTCCTGCCATTGAGAGAAGATGATAAAATGGAGAAGTTGGTGCGATTATATTTGAAGGAAGTCGTTTCCAGACATGGAATACCCATCTCTATCATCTCTGATAGGGATGGCAGATTTGTTTCAAGATTTTGGCAGACATTACATCAAGCATTGGGAACTCGTCTAGACATGAGTACTGCCTATCATTCACAAACTGATGGTCAGAGCAAAAGGAGGATACAAACGCTTGAAGTTTATCTACGAGCATGTGTTATTGATTTTGGAAACAATTGGGATCGACATCTACCGTTAGCAGAATTTTCCTACAACAACAGTTACCACTCGAGCATTGAAATGGCGCCGTTTAAGGCACTTTATGGTAGAAAGTGCAGGTCTCCGATTTGTTGGAGTGAAGTGGGGGATAGACAGATTACGGGTCCAGAAATTATTCAAGAAACCACGGAGAAAATCTTTCAAATTCAACAACGGTTGAAAACCGCCCAAAGTCGACAAAAGAGCTATGCGGACATTAAGAGAAAAGATATAGAATTTGAAATTAGGGAGATAATCATGCTTAAGATTTCACCTTTGAAAGGCATTGTTCGATTTGGTAAACGGGGGAAACTAAATCCAAGGTACATTGGGCCATTCAAGATTATTGATCGTGTCAGACCAGTAGCTTACCGACTTGAGTTACCTCAATAACTTGTGCCTGTACATAACACTTTCTACGTCTGGAATTTGAAGATATGTTTTGCTAAAGAAGATCTCACTATTCCGTTAGGTGAAATCCAAATTATTGAAAAACTATAATTCATTAAAGAACCTGTCGAAATAATAGATCGTGAGGTTAAAAGACTCAAGCAAAACAAGATACCAATTCTTAAGGTTCGATGGAATGCTCGTAGAGGACCCAAGTTCACCTAGGAACGAGAATATCAGATGAAGAAGAAATACCCGCACTTATTTCCAGAAGATACGTCAACACCTCCAATTGCTTAAAATTTCGGGACGAAATTTATTTAACGGGTAGGTACTGTAGTGACCCTAACTTTTCCATGTTCTTATATACTAAATGAAATTGATATTTTACATGATTAAATGTTTCCAACATGTTAAGCAATCAAACTTGTTAAAACTTGATTAATTGAATTGAGTTTCATGTAGACAATTGACCACCTAAGTTGACCGGCGATTCACGAACGTTAAAACTTGTAAAAACTATATGATGACATATATATGGGGATATATATATATATATATATATATATATATATATATATATATATATATATATATATATATATATATATATATATATATATGTGTGTGTGTATGATATTATGATAAGTAAGTATCTCACTAGGTATATTAACAACGAGTGATATACATAAAAATGAGTTTATTGAATTAAGAAACTCGAAACGATATATATAATGATTATCGTTATAACAACGTGTTACTAAATACATATGAATCATATTAAGATATTGATACACTATGTTTAATCATGATAAATGATAAGTAAACATGTCATTAAGTGTATTAACAATGAACTACATATGTAAAAACAAGACTACTAACTTAAGGATTTCGAAACGAGTCATATATTTAACGATTATCGTTGTAACGACATTTAACTGTATATTTATCATGTTAAGATATATTAATACATCATAATATTATGATAATGCAATGTGGTGCAGATTTACTAAGGCTCGTGTAGTTTCGGCCAATCTTCATTTTGGTATTTGGTATTTGGCTTTCGGTATTGGGTTAAGGGGATAACCTTGGGCAGTTTACGCTTTTTTATATATATAGATATATATATTGTCGTATTGTTGTGTTGTAGCTAACCCTCCGGGTGTAGCTTGATGGCGTTGTACATATCGTTGTTGGTGTACCTTCATTTGTTGACTTTGGCTTGTTGTATAGCGATCGTACTGTATGCTTAGTTTAGCTTTCCTTTATGCTCGGATTCCGGTATGTGCTATTTGATTATTATTGTGTGGCATGTCCATTTTATGCATATATATGTGTGTAGTATATTCTCACTCACTAAGCGTTAGCTTACCCTCTCGTTGACTTTATTTTTATAGGTTCGCATGATGGTGGCACGGGTAAGTACCAGGACTAGTGAGCTAGATTGTGATGCTTAGAAGACTTGGCTTTTGGATTTCGTAGGATTGGGTAGATCGTTCCCAATCACCATGCTCAGTCTTTTTGTTGGAAAACTTATTAGTGTCTTTTGGTTATGTCAAACGGGCTTGGGTTGTATGCTTGTTTTGTGTTTCAACTTATGTAATAAATATTTTGAAGTCGATTAAACTTACTATTGTAATGAAAATTTTTTTGGAAACATAATTGGGATCTAAATGTTAATAATATTATTACGTTAAAAAAAAGAAAAAAAATATATGGGCCGGTTTAACGACGGGTTGGGTCGTTTCAAGTGGTATCAGATCATGGTCTAAGGGATTTAGGCGACTTGAGATAGGTGCATAGGTTTAGACTTTTATGTGTGCTTATTTGTTGCGGCACTTGTAGGAGAACGGGTCGGACGTGGATTTGGTTAGTGCCTTATCGTGTAGGTTAACTAACTAGGATTGTTGCATGTATCGTGATATTATTCTTGCGTGTGTTTATATCGCGTAGAATTTTTGTTTGTGTTGGTTTATATCATCGAGCGAGGCAGTCATTGTACTAACAAGTTGATAATGACTAGCAAACATTGTTACCGGTGCAAATCGTGTTTATCAGGTGAAGTACAACGAGTGTTGAGCAAGATGGGGCGGTGTTGTGCGTGTGGTTTTATACGTTCATGGCCTAATCGTTTTGCGTTCTTTTAAATGACGAGGAGAAACAGGATCAAGGTGAGCGACAATGAATTTAACGCTAGAGTTGTGGCTGCCGTTGAGGAGAAATCGGGAGCATTATGAGAAGAAATGGATAGGAAGTATTCCAAATTTTGAAGTAGTGGTGAAATTGAGCGTCGTCATAAGAGTTTCATGAGGACTAAAACTCCGATGTATGACGGGAAACTGGATCCATTGATAAGCACAACATGGATCTTGGATTTCGAAGGGTGCTTTTGCACTATTGAATGCCCTCCCGAGAAGAGGACAAGACTCGCTACTAGCTTGTTATGGGGTAGGGCGAAGGATTGGTTTGATGGTAAAATTGATATTGTTGGTGGTGAATCGTTTATGGGGTTATCGTGGGACGATTTTGAAGAAGGACTTCTTCGAGGAGTTCCAGACGCAAGCCTATTTGGCGGAATTACGTGATGAGTTGCGAAATTGGCAACAAGGTTCTATGGATTTGAATACTCTCAAGATGACCTTTATGGCGAAGGCTCGTTTTTTCCCGGAGTATAAAGAAAGGGATAGTATGTTGATGGGAGATTTCTATAGAACTTTGAATGATGACTTGTGGAACAAAATTAGCATTGGTCAAGTGAACTCGTTCGCGGAGTTATTCGCCGTGGCTAGGGGTTTCGATTCGCATTCGCAATCGATAGTTGGTGAACCTTCAAGTAAGAGAAGGGTTGTTTCGTATGGTGCTCCAAGTAAGAGAACTAAGGGTGCAAGTGGGAGCATGGGTGGTATACGGATGGGTATATCGGATTCTAGTACGTCTAGATGTTACAATTGTGGCGTGAGAGGTCACAAATTTTGGGAATGTTCGGTGCCAAAGGGTGATGGCACGGTGTGCTTCAATCGCCAAAGAGAAGGACATCACAAGTCGAAGTGTCCCGAGTTAGTGGAGAAGGGTGTGACGAGAAGACGTTAAGGTACTTTTCTTTTTAATAAATATGTCTTTTGATTATATATTATGTGCCGATGAGTTCGGATTTGTTAAATGCCTTGTGTTGTGAATATTATTGTTATGGGTGACATTCATAATGGAATTACCCTACGGTGGCATTCAGATTTATGGATGAAGGGCATAAGACTTGGTGCAACCAAGCATTCCTTAGTGTTTGGGAAATGTTTCTACCAAGCCATGGGAATGGGCTTTGGTGTTCAGTTGTTAAGCTCGTGTTTGCTATGTGTTGAGGATGGTGAACCATGAGGTTCGTCGGGTGGGTGGAACACTAGATCTCTAGTGTTTTGATCTCGATGAAGGTTGGTAACGGAGTCTACGGGACGCGATGTTAGGTGCCTCTTTCATACCTACTAGCATGGTATTCAACTCCGATGGTATTGCGGTTACATTGAACTTAGGGTACCGGCAAGAAACCCTTAGGTGCTTGTGTGACAGTGTGGAAGTTACAAGTGATAGAAACTAGGTGTAATCCGATTGAAGTTTGGTAAGTACTTCGATTGAAGTAGCGAAGGGTAATCCAAAATCATTCGTATGCTCACGGTTGGAGCAAGGTATTGTGATGTGTATATTATGGAATACAAGATGGATGGATCTTGTCTTTCGTTAGCATGTTAGTTGTATGAGTCTCGGTGAGACAGAGACGGACTTGACGGTTGACTAAGTCAACAATGAGTGGATGGTTGTTTCGTGGGATACTTTTATCTCGATGATGTGGTTATGGACGGCATTCTAAGTGGGGGAGTTTGAACTCTCGCACGAAGATGTTCTAGTGTGTTGATATTGGACTATGCTCGTATAGATTCGAAGCTAGTGTAGAGACCTACGTTGGTCGATTGTGGTAAAAGTACGGTTTGGAATAAATTGTGCTTATAATTTTGGATTTAAATTATCACCGAGGTGGTAATGTGGTAAATCTCATTGGGAGATAAATGGACGTGTTTGACGAGCAAGGTGACACCCCTCGGTTAAGGGATGTGCGTGCCGAATTCTCTTCTAGAGAATTATTGTTGTGCCTATGTACGATATAGGTGGTTTTTTGGCTCAATTGTGATAGCGATGTTCGCGCGTGCGTATAATTCGTGTGTGGAAATTCCAGGCTGTGTGGAATGATTCTAAGTATGCGTAAATACTTTTGTTTGTGGTGATTGGTTAGTGTATTCCGTCAGGATTCACTATGGTGTGTGCAGTGCGCGATGCTAAACCACTCATTGATTGAGGCCAAAAGAGCATGTGTGATTGTTGGGTTATGGCCGTTGACTCGGTCCGCTAACTTCACCTTGGGTGTAGTGTTATATCGGTATGGTATAACGTTATCGGAATGAGAGTACCATTCTTGTGTTGAGATTTGGGAAGTGAGTCTCGTGTGGTGCGGATTCACAATGACACGTGTAGATGAGGTCATTCTATTGGGATAGTGACTCTCGTATGGTGTGGATTCACTAGGGCGCGTGTATGTTCGGCCAATCCCGATTGTTTTTGCGGTACAGGTAGTGAGTCGCGTGTGGTGCGGATTCTCTAAGGTGCGTGTAGCTTCGGCCAGCCTTCATGTTGGATTTGAGAACTATTGGTTGTTGTTTACGCCGGTGGTTTCGTCGTGAGGACCATGTTGTGTGATTAGTGATGGAATAGCCGTGTTTTGCTCACGTAATTGCGGTAGTTGCGTATTAGCCATGTTTACACACTACAAGGGATGTAAAGTGGTAAGTGTTATCCGTAAGGATTCGCTTTTATTTGGTCTTCATCGGTTAGGTTGTTGACCTTATTTGGTATGAGATTGTTATTAGCATTGTACTTGGTAAAGGTACGCTAAGGGTTGATATCTCGGTACGAGATTGGTTGAGTTTTCCCAATGTGCGGGATTGAGCAAGTTTTAATGCTCGGGTTCGTGGATTCGATAAATCGCGGGTGACGATTTCGTTGTTGAAGGTGACTCTTTGAGAAGAATTGCCTCGAGGAGTTAGAAGAATACATGGTGATTCCACGTATTCTAAGTGATCGTTGTAGACTTCAGATGTTGTGTGCATTGCATGTCTCAGAATGCGTGCAAGTGTGTATTTGGTAAATGGAATAATCTTCTGGTTAATAAGAAATGTGGAGGAAGTCGGATTGGAACGTTTGTTTGAGGACCATAGAGTGTGGGTCCGAACGGTTAAGTGACGAGAATCACGGGGATGTGATCGAATTTAAGCGGGGGAGAGTTGTAACACCCCGTTTTTCCTTTGGCATGTTGCTTTGGTCGACATACGAAGTCCAAAGGTGCGTATTCGATCTTTATTGTGTTTGACTTTAGCCACTTTTGTTTAATCTAGTCATAAAACGAAAAAGGGCCTGAAAACCAAAAATTACGGCCGCAATTTATGGCCTTACGGCTGCAACTTTTGAACAGGGATACATGTTTCTGGAAACAGCCAAAGTTACGGCCCCAATATTGGGGATTACAGCCGCAATATTGGGGATTACGGCCGCAATTTTGGGGATTACGGCTGCAATATTGGTGCTGGAAGGTTACGAAATTAACCTTAAATTTGGAGTTTTTAAGGGGCTAAATGGTCTTTTCACTTTGGGAACGGGTTATATGCTTGAGATCATTTCCAAACCTTATCCCAACCTCATTTTTCACACACTTCACCTCCTTCATCAAACCCTGGTGTGAGAAACCCATTTTAGTGAGAGAAAGATTCATTGGGGAAGAAGAAGGGTGTTTTGGGTCGGGTCACAAGAATTAAAGTTGTTCTACTCGTCAACGGCATCATTTTGGTGGTATTCGTAAGTCTCAACTCCGAATTTCATCTTTATGATTTGATATTCAAGTTAGGGTTTGGGTTCTAATTATTGAGAAAAACTCATATAGACCTCGAATGGGTTATTTGTAGCTAGTCATTGTTGTTATTGGTGGGTTTTGAAAGGACCCGTTCATACCGATTATAAACAATTCACATTAGTTGATTTCATTGCGAGGTATTGACCTCTATATGATACGTTTTACAAACATTGCATTCGTTTTTAAAAGACAAACTTCCATTACAACGAAAGTTGACAGGTGAAATGTCCCGTTCTTATTGATTAAAAATATTCCATATTAATTGATTTCGTTGCGAGGTTTTGACCTCTATATGAGACGTTTTTCAAAGACTGCATTCATTTTAAAACAAACCATAACCTTTATTTCATCAATAAAGGTTTAAAAAGCTTTACGTAGATTATCAAATAATGATAATCTAAAATATCATGTTTACACACGACCATTACATAATGGTTTACAATACAAATATGTTACAACAAAATAAGTTTCTTGAATGCAGTTTTTACACAATATCATACAAGCATGGACTCCAAATCTCGTCCTTATTTAAGTATGCGATAGCGGAAGCTCTTAATAATCACCTGAGAATAAACATGCTTAAAACGTCAACAAAAATGTTGGTGAGTTATAGGTTTAACCTATATATATCAAATCATAATAATAGACCACAAGATTTCATATTTCAATACACATCCCATACATAGAGATAAAAATCATTCATATGGTGAACACCTGGTAACCGACATTAACAAGATGCATATATAAGAATATCCCCATCATTCCGGGACACCCTTCGGATATGATATAAATTTCGAAGTACTAAAGCATCCGGTACTTTGGATGGGGTTTGTTAGGCCCAATAGATCTATCTTTAGGATTCGCGTCAATTAGGGTGTCTGTTCCCTAATTCTTAGATTACCAGACTTAATAAAAAGGGGCATATTCGATTTCGATAATTCAACCATAGAATGTAGTTTCACGTACTTGTGTCTATTTTGTAAATCATTTATAAAACCTGCATGTATTCTCATCCCAAAAATATTAGATTTTAAAAGTGGGACTATAACTCACTTTCACAGATTTTTACTTCGTCGGGAAGTAAGACTTGGCCACTGGTTGATTCACGAACCTATAACAATATATACATATATATCAAAGTATGTTCAAAATATATTTACAACACTTTTAATATATTTTGATGTTTTAAGTTTATTAAGTCAGCTGTCCTCGTTAGTAACCTACAACTAGTTGTCCACAGTTAGATGTATAGAAATAAATCGATAAATATTATCTTGAATCAATCCACGACCCAGTGTATACATATCTCAGTATTGATCACAACTCAAACTATATATATTTTGGAATCAACCTCAACCCTGTATAGCTAACTCCAACATTCACATATAGAGTGTCTATGGTTGTTCCGAAATATATATAGATGTGTCGACATGATAGGTTGAAACATTGTATACGTGTATATGGTATCTCAAGATTATATAATATACAATACAAGTTGATTAAGTTATGGTTGGAATAGATTTGTTCCCAATTTTCACGTAGCTAAAATGAGAAAAATTATCCAATCTTGTTTTACCCATAACTTCTTCATTTTAAATCCGTTTTGAGTGAATCAAATTGCTATGGTTTCATATTAAACTCTATTTTATGAATCTAAACAGAAAAAGTATAGGTTTATAGTCGGAAAAATAAGTTACAAGTCATTTTTGTAAAGGTAGTCATTTCAGTCGAAAGAACGACGTCTAGATGACCATTTTAGAAAACATATTTCCACTTTGAGTTTGACCATAATTTTTGGATATAGTTTCATGTTCATAATAAAAATCATTTTCTCAGAATAACAACTTTTAAATCAAAGTTTATCATAGTTTTTAATTAACTAACCCAAAACAGCCCGCGGTGTTACTACGACGGCGTAAATCCGGTTTTACGATGTTTTTCGTGTTTCCAGGTTTTAAATCATTAAGTTAGAATATCATATAGATATAGAACATGTGTTTAGTTGATTTTAAAAGTCAAGTTAGAAGGATTAACTTTTGTTTGCGAACAAGTTTAGAATTAACTAAACTATGTTCTAGTGATTACAAGTTTAAACCTTCGAATAAGATAGCTTTATATGTATGAATCGAATGATGTTATGAACATCATTAATACCTTAAGTTCCTTGGATAAACCTACTGGAAAAGAGAAAAATGGATCTAGCTTCAACGGATCCTTGGATGGCTCGAAGTTCTTGAAGCAGAATCATGACACGAAAACAAGTTCAAGTAAGATCATCACTTGAAATAAGATTGTTATAGTTATAGAAATTGACCTAAAGTTTGAATATGATTATTACCTTGTATTAGAATGATAACCTACTGTAAGAAACAAAGATTTCTTGAGGTTGGATGATCACCTTACAAGATTGGAAGTGAGCTAGCAAACTTGAAAGTATTCTTGATTTTATGTAACTAGAACTTGTAGAATTTATGAAGAACACTTAGAACTTGAAGATAGAACTTGAGAGAGATCAATTAGATGAAGAAAATTGAAGAATAAAAGTGTGTGTAGGTGTTTTTGGTCGTTAGTGTATGGATTAGATATAAAGGATATGTAATTTTGTTTTCATGTAAATAAGTCATGAATGATTACTCATATTTTTGTAATTTTATGAGATATTTCATGCTAGTTGCCAAATGATGGTTCCCACATGTGTTAGGTGACTCACATGGGCTGCTAAGAGCTGATCATTGGAGTGTATATACCAATAGTACATACATCTAAAAGCTGTGTATTGTACGAGTACGAATACGAGTGCATACGAGTAGAATTGTTGATGAAACTGAACGAGGATGTAATTGTAAGCATTTTTGTTAAGTAGAAGTATTTTGATAAGTGTATTGAAGTCTTTCAAAAGTGTATAAATACATATTAAAACACTACATGTATATACATTTTAACTGAGTCGTTAAGTCATCGTTAGTCGTTACATGTAAGTGTTGTTTTGAAACCTTTAGGTTAACGATCTTGTTAAATGTTGTTAACCCAATGTTTATAATATCAAATGAGATTTTAAATTATTATATTATCATGATATTATCATGTATGAATATCTCTTAATATGATATATATACATTAAATGTCTTTACAACGATAATCGTTACATATATGTCTCGTTTAAAAATCATTAAGTTAGTAGTCTTGTTTTTACATATGTAGTTCATTGTTAATATACTTAATGATATGTTTACTTATCATAGTATCATGTTAACTATATATATATCCATATATATGTCATCATATAGTTTTTACAAGTTTTAACGTTCGTGAATCACCGGTCAACATGGGTGGTCAATTGTCTATATGAAACATATTTCAATTAATCAAGTCTTAACAAGTTTGATTACTTAACATGTTGGAAACATTTAATAATGTAAATATCAATCTCAATTAATATATATAAACATGGAAAAGTTCGGGTCACTACAACAGGTATGCATACCATTTCATAATATATCCAAACTATAAATAACTTAATCTGTCATTCACTTAATAATAATCTTTTTGAACTCAATGACTCAAATGCAACTTCTTTTGAAATATGCCATGAAGGACTCTTTTTAAAATGAGCAAATGCACAGCAGAAGATTTCTTTAATACCTATGCATAAACATGCTTACAAGTGTCAACCAAAAGGTTGGTGAGTTCATAGGTTTATCATAACAATCTTTTCAATAATTTTAATAGACCTCAAGATTTTTATTTTTATAAACGTACAGGAATAACCATCTGTATACAGGAATAACCATCTGTAAAAATCATTCATATGATGAATTGCTTGGTAATTGACATTAACAAAAATGCATATAGAATATCCCCAAATGTACAGGAATAACCATCTGTATATACAAATATCATCTGTATAATAATCGAAGTACTAAAGCATTCCATTTTCCAGAATGGGGGGTGTTAGTACCCATAGATCTATCTTTAGGATTTGCGTCAATTAGGGTGTCTGTTCCCTAATTATTAGGTTACCAAGAAAGGGGTGATATTCGGTATAACAATTCTATCATAGAATGTAGTTAAGTACTTGTGTCTATTTCGTCAAACATTTATAAAAGCAGTTCATGTATTCTCAGTCGTAGAAATATATATTGCAAAATCATTTAAAAAGGGAGCAAATAAAACTCACGATACTGTATTTCGTAGTGATTTACGCATATGACGACACTGAACAAGTGCGGGGTTGGTCTCGGATTCACGAACCTATATCAGTTATATATATATATATATATATATATATATATATATGTATATATATATATATATGTATATATATATATATATATGTATATATATATATATGTATATATATATATGTATATATATATACATATATATATATGTATATATATATATATTAAAACATGTAACAAGTTCGTATATTAATAATATTAATATACTTTATATATATAGTGATTCGTATTAATAAATAACTTACATATAGTTATTTTATATATTTTAAACAAATACATAATATTTATATATTAGATTTTTATTAAAGTAAATCATATATGTCTTTTATTATATATATTATATTAAATAAGTTATATTTATTACATATATTTTAAGTAGTTAATATTTATTTTCGTAGTGCATTTATTGATATTTTTATAGTAAATATTTATTAAAGTAGTTTAACAATATAATATTTATCTCTCTCTATAATATATTAGAAATAGAAATTTATATATGATAAAAGAATATTTTTATATAATAATAGATGAAATTTGTATATAGCTCAATTAATATCATTTTAATGATAAAATATAGTGATATGTAATACTAAAATCATAATATTATTAGTTGTAATAATAATAATAATAAGTTGTATTATAACGATAACTATAACAATTTTTAATAACTTTTAGTAATAATGATAATACCATAATGATATTGACGATAATATTAGTAATAATATTAATGTTATTAATAATTAATAATAATGATAATAATATTAATAAAAATGATAATTCCTAATAAAAATGATAATTTTAATAAAAATGATAAAATGATAATTTTAATAAAAAAAATGGTAATTTAATAATCACGATACTTTTAATAATAATAATAATAATAATAAAAATAATGAAAACGATATTTTTATCTAAATCATAATCTTAACAATATTTTAACTAAATCATGATACTTATACTCATTATTTCCTAATCGACTTGTTTAATAACTTTTAGTCCTCTTTTATATAGCATTCATAATAATTATAATATTAATAATCATAATAATTAGATGATACTAATATTAGCTTTAATGATAATGATACTAATAATAATAACAATTATAATAATAATAATGATAGTACTAATAATTATTATAATGATAATAATAATGATAATAATAATAATGATGATGATGATGATGATGATGATGATAACAATAACAACGGGGATCCATATCGGAGATCCAACGAGCACTCTTGAGTAGGTCTCGTTCACCCTCAAAAGTGGGAGGTTGAGCATCCTTGAAATTTTTATAGTAGAAGTCTCGCCTTCCAACATTATCTTCTTGAAGAACAATATTAACTTGTTCCTTGACTAGATTGACTACTTGCTCATTAATCGAATCTAAGAACATCTTCTTAATGTCCTCTAGAAAGGCCGTGTGATGCCTTTGCATAATGGCCTCAACCTTAGCCGTGTACTCGGCGTCCTCGCTCGTACCTCCGTCATTGGTGTCGTGTCCGTTTCTCATCTTCATTCTATAAAACGGAATAGGTTAAACAACGAAACGAAAATACATGACACATATATACATATACACCTCACCGCCCTATCTTGCTCAACAATCGTCTTACATTACTTGTTTGACACTATTTGAACCCGTAACAATGGTAGCTAGTCATTGTTACGCGAGCACATCGCATTAACTTGCTAGTACAACGTCTATCTCGCTTGATAATTGCAAACACAACACAAAACAATTAGCGCAAGGTTAGTTAACATAAACCTAGGCATTAACCCAATCCCGGTCCGACCCGCCTCCTACAAGTCCCGCATAAAGCGCATACACAATAAAGTCTAAGTATAGGCACCTATCTCAAGTCACTTAAATCCTTTAGACCAGGCTCTGCTACCACTTGTAACAACCCAACCTCATTTTACCAAAAACACGACCCAAAAAAAATATTTTCTGATACAGTGCATCTGGACGGCATCCAGTATAGAAGATCAGGATGGCATCCAATCATTTGGGACGGCGTCTGTCATACCTCGTCCTAATCCATCTGGACGAAGTCACCAACATCTGGTACCATTGCGATGATCGACTCCAAATAATGTCTTTAAAATGAGCAAATGCACAGCGGAAGATCTCTTTCATATCTGAGAATAAACATGCTTTCAAGTGTCAACCAAAAGGTTGGTGAGTTCATAAGTTTATCGTAAACAATAAAATTCATCATTTTGATAGACCACAAGATTTAAATGCTGCATGGTACAAATGGGCCCGAATCCTATACCCACCTGTAATGTACATGCGATATCCTTTAAATACAGTACACCTTTCTCGTGTACAAAATCATCTTTCATAAATCCTAGTAATCGTACACATATCTCGTGCACAAAAAATAACATACACATAACTTGTGTATAAAATCATTTTCTCGATACATAAAATTCACTTTTCATTGCTTTCATAGCTTGGCTTGGTAACCAACCTTAACATATAATGCGCATAATAATATCCCCAAAACAGAACATCTCGTCTGTATGATAATCATATAAACTTCGAAGTACTAAACACCACACCCACTAGCCCTTCCGTCTAGTGAACATTCTGGGTGGGGGTGTTAAACCCGGTAGCTACCTTTAGGATTCGCGTCAATTAGGCGTGCACTAATTCTCAAAATTAGTGATGTTCCCTAATTCTTAGGTTACCAAGCAATAATAATCAGGGGAAAAATATTCATATCAATTGTGGCAATTATCACGTCCACATAATTTAATGGTGGGAATTATTGTAGTGACCCGAACATTTCCATGTTTATATATATTAAATGAAATTGTTATTTACATGATTAAGTGTTTCCAACATGTTAAGCAATCAAACTTGTTAAGACTTGATTAATTGAAATAGGTTTCATATGGACAATTGACCACCTAAGTTGACCGGTGATTCACGAATGTTAAAACTTGTAAAAACTATATGATGACATATATATGGTTATATATAGTGAACATGATATTATGACAAGTAAATATCTCATTAGGTATTTTAACAATGTGTTATATACATAAAAATGAGACTATTGAATTAAGAAACTAGAAAACGATATATATAACGATTATCGTTATAACGTCTTACTAAGTACATATGAATTATATTAAGATATTGATACATTTGGTTATTTATGTTAAATGATAAGTAAATATATCATTAGGTGTATTAACAATGAACTACATATGTAAAAATAAGACTACTAACTTAATGATTTCGAAACGAGACATATATGCAACGATTATCATTGTAACGACATTTAACTGTATATATATCATACTAAGATATATTATTTATCATAATATCATGATAATGTAACAATTTAACATCTCTTTAGATATAATAAACAATGGGTTAACAACATTTAACAAGACCGTTAACCTAAAGGTTTCAAAACAACATATACATGTAACGACTAACGATGACTTAACGACTAAGTTAAAATGTATTTACATGTAGTGTTTTAATATGTATTCATACACTTTTGAAAGACTTCAAGACACTTATCAAAGTACTTCTACTTAACAAAAATGCTTACAATTACATCCTCGTTCAGTTTCATCAACAATTCTACTCGTATGCACCCGTATTCGTACTCGTACAATACACAGCTTTTAGATGTATGTACTATTGGTATATACACTCCAATGATTAGCTCTTATCAGCCCATTTGAGTCACCTAACACATGTAGGAACCATCATTTGGCAACTAGCATGAAATATCTCATAAAATTACAAAAATATTAGTAATCATTCATGACTTATTTACATGTAAACAAAATTACACATCCTTTATATCTAATCCATATACCAACGACCAAAAACACCTACAAACACTTTAATTCTTCAATTTTCTTCATCTAATTGATCTCTCTCAAGTTCTATCTTCAAGTTCTAAGTGTTCTTCATAAATTCTATAAGTTCTAGTTTCATAAAATCAAGAATACTTCCAAGTTTGCTAGCTTACTTTCAATCATGTAAAGTGATCATCTAACCTTAAGAAATCTTTCTTATTTACAGTAAGATATCTTTCTAATACAAGGTAATACTCATATTCAAACTTTGATTCAATTTCTATAACTATAACAATCTTATTTCGAGTGGAAATCTTACTTGAACTTGTTTTCGTGTCATGATTCTGCTTCAAGAACTTTCAAGCCATCCAAGGATCCTTTGAAGCTAGATCTATTTTTCTCATTTGAAGTAGGTTTATCAACAAAACCTGAGGTAGTAATGATGTTCATAACATTATTCAATTCATATATATAAAACTACCTTATTCGAAGGTTTAAACTTGAAATCACTAGAACATAGTTTAGTTAATTCTAAACTTGTTCGCAAACAAAAGTTAATCCTTCTAACTTGACTTTTAAAATTAACTAAACACATGTTCTATATCTATATGATATGCTAACTTAATGATTTAAAACCTGGAAACACGAAAAACACCGTAAAACCGGATATACGCCGTCGTAGTAACAACGCGGGCTGTTTTGGGTTAGTTAATTAAAAACTATGATAAACTTTGATTTAAAAGTTGTTCTTCTGGGAAAATGATTTTTCTTATGAACATGAAACTATATCCAAAAATCATGGTTAAACTCAAAGTGGAAGTATGTTTTTCAAAATGGTCATCAAGACGTCGTTCTTTCGACTAAAATGACTACCTCTTACAAAAATGACTTGTAACTTATATTTCTAACTATAAACCTATAATTTTTCTATTTAGATTCATAAAATAGAGTTCAATATGAAACCATAGCAATTTGATTCATTCAAAACGGATTTAAAACGAAGAAGTTATGGGTAAAACAAGATTGAATATTTTTTTATTGTTGTAGCTACGGGAAATATTGTAACAAATCTATATTAATCATATCCTAGCTAACTTATATTGTATTATACATGTATTCTAATATATTATGTAATCATGAGATACCATAGACACGTATGCAAATGTTTTGACATATCATATCGACCCATCTATATATATTATTTGGAACAACCATAGACACTCTATATACAGTAATGTTGGAGTTAGCTATACAGGGTTGAGGTTGATTCCAAAAATATATATACTTTGAGTTGTGATCTAGCCTGAGACGTGTATACACTGGGTCGTGGATTGATTCAAGTAATATATATCAATTTATTTCTGTACATCCAACTATGGACAACTAGTTGTAGGTTACTAACGAGGACAGCTGACTTAATAAACTTAAAACATCAAAATGTATTAAAAGTGTTGTAATATATTTTGAACATACTTTGATATATATGTACATATTTGTTATAGGATTGTGAATCGACCATTGGCCAAGCCGAATGAAACTTTATTATATGGGTGAATGATCGAAGCCGAATATGCCCCTTTTGCTTGGTAGCCTAAGAATTAGTAAACCGATCTACTAATTAACGCGAATCCTAAAGATAGATCTATTGGGCCTAACAAACCCCATCCAAAGTACCGGATGCTTTAGTACTTCGAATTCATTTTTATCATGTCCGAAGGATTTCCTGGAATGATAGGGGATATTCTTATATGCATCTTGTTAATGTCGGTTACCAGGTGTTCATCATATCAATGATTTTTATCTCTATGTATGGGATGTATATTGAAATATTAAATCTTGTGGTCCATTGTTATGATTTGATAATATATAGGTTAAACCTATAACTCACCAACATTTTTGTTGACGTTTTAAGCATGTTTATTCTCAGTTGATTATTAAAAGCTTCCGCTGTTGCATACTAAAATAAGGACAAGATTTGGAGTCCATGCTTGTATGATATTATGTAAAAACTGCATTCAAGAAACTTATTTTTGATGTAATATATTCTTATTATAAACCATTATGTAATGGTCGTGTGTAAACGGTATATTTTAGATTATCATTATTTGATAATCTACGTAATGCTTTTTAAACCTTTATAGATAAAATAAAGGTTATGGTTGTTTTAAAAATGAATGTAGTCTTTGAAAAACGTCTCATATAGAGGTCAAAACCTCGCAACGAAATCAATTAATATGGAAAGTTTATAATCAATCTGAACGGGACATTTCAGTTGCTATCTGAGCGTTGGTCTTAGAGAACCAAAAATTTGCATTAGTGTATCTTATCGAGTTTGTTAGGATACATTAGTGAGTCTGGACTTCGACCGTGTTTTCTTTAAAAACGATTGCTTAACACTTTTGTTGGAAACTATATATATTATTAACATGTAAATATTATGTGATATATTAACCTCTTAATGTGTTTGATATTGTGTGATAGATGTCTACCACTAGTACAAATCCCATCGATTCACTAATAATAATGAAGAGTCGAATATATTTTGGGAAGATTCACAAATTCTCGAAGAGGAACCGGAAGAAGAGGAACCGGAAGAGGAGGAACCGGAAGAAGAGGAACCGGAAGAAGAGGAACCGGAAGAAGAAGAGGTTCCGGAGGAAGAAATATTGATACCTATGTAAATCGATTAAATAAAAGAAATTCCTCAACCAACGGACCAAAGTTAGTAATGGTCAATGGTGTTTCCACCGAGGAAGCAAAATATTGGGAAGATTACCAATTTTTCGATGAATCGGATCCCGATGAGAATTTCGATGATGTTATAGAAATTACCTCGACCCAAATTAATAAAGCGAAAGAAAATAATAAGGGAAAAGGTATAAAAATAGAGAAACCCGATTCCAACCCCGATGAACTTTATATGTATCGGCAACATCTGTATTTCTTAAAATGTAACAATGACCCGGGAACCTCTAAACCACCAGGTTTTTCTAAACCATTGTGGAAAATGACGGCTCGTATTAGATGAACTCCATATATTTCTAGAAAATTAGGAAAACGAACCAAGTCCGAAGAAGAAGAAACCAGTGATTCAGATTAGAGGGTTGTAATCATGTTGTGTATTATATGTATTGTAGTGTGCTTATACTTTTATGTTCTGTGTAAAAATTACTTGTATTGTTTGTTAATTATCTTTTACGAATCTAATCCTTGTCTATTTTACAGTATAAAAACAAAATGGACGTTAAGGGTAGACAATCGAATATTTTAGAAGATCTACCAGAGGATATGATTGAGGAAATATTGTCTAGAGTCGGTCAGAATTCATCAGCACAATTAATTATGGCAAAATTAACTTGTCAAACATTTGAAAGACTTGCCAGAAATGCCTTAGTTTATAAAAGGCTTTCCTTTGATAGGTGGGGTATATCACATTGGGGAGATCATAAGTTACGCCGTATTTTCTTTAAAGCGTTAAATGCGGGGAACCCAAAAGCAATTTTACGCTACGGGTTAAGAACCTATTTTGACTCAACATATCCCAACATAGGATTTCGTGAATTAGAAAGAGCTTCTAACATGCAACATAAAGAAGCATGTTATGCTTACGGGTTAGTGATGTTCGCTTCTTACCAAAGTGAGAAAAAGAACATCGGATTGCAGCTTTTAAATAAAACCTTCCCACAAGTGACGGATTCAGTAGTTGGGGTGAGAAACAAGGTTTTAAGATTATTACGGGGCTGTTGGACATTATGAAACCATCATCCTTTTGAAGACATTACAACATGCTGCCTAGCCAATGGTCATAACGGTTATTTTCCACAAGACCAAGGATGGGAAGTCGTCTTAGTAAAACCAGAATGCATGACTTGTTTCTGGACTTATGAATTACGTGTTTTTATTTCCTTTGCTGAACAACTTGCGTATTAACTAGGTTTATCTTCAAAAACTGTCCTGTATCAAAGTGTACTATATTTCATGTTATATGTAATATAGCGAAGTTGTAAGTTTGAAGAATATTTGTATGTGATATATTATTATAATCAGTTTTTCATATGGAATTGTAGTAGTTGAATTGTATATTAGCTACTGAGTATGAACTTAACGGGTAGATAGTACCCGAATTTAAACTTATAAAACGCTAATATGAAGAAAAAGCTTTTATAAATGAGTTCATATTATGCTACGAAATACTATTGACTACTCTTAATATTCTGTATGATTAACTCGATTCAGTTGGCTATTTTGAAGGAAATGGCACCGACTACTCGACACACCATGAATATGAGTGAAGAGGAATTTCGTACCTTTCTTGCTGCAAACATAGCCGCAGTACAGGCTGCGCTATATACCAACAATAACTTTGAATCTAGCAATGCAGCTAACGGCGCAAGAAATCGTGTAGGATGCTCCTACAAAGAATTCACTGCCTGCAAACCTTTGGAATTTGATGGAACCGAAGGGCCAATTGGATTGAAACGGTGGACCGATAAAGTCGAATCGGTGTTTGCCATAAGTAAGTGTACTGAAGAGGACAAAGTTAAGTACGCTACGCATACCTTCACAGGTACTGCGTTAACGTGGTGGAACACCTATCTTGAATGGGTAGGACAAAATGCTGCTTACGCACTACCGTGGTCGGCATTCAAGCAATTGATGAACGAGCAGTACCGTCCTAGAAACGAAGTCAATAAACTCAAGGCAGAACTTAGAGAGTTACGAACACAAGGGTTCGAAGTTACCACATATGAACGACGATTCACATTGTTGTGCCTATTGTGTCCGGGAGCATTCGAAAATGAAGAAGAGAAGATCGACGCATTTGTAAAAGGGCTACCAGTAAGGATTCAAGAAGATGTGAGTTCACACGGGCCCGCTTCTATACAGAAGGCAAGTCGAATGGCTCATAAACTCATAAATCAGATTGAGGGAAGATTTAAAGAGCAGGCGGCCGAAGAAGCCAACACGAAACAACTCAAGAGGAAGTGGGAGGAAAACGATGACAAGAGTCACCAGTACAACAACAACAACAACAACAACAATTACAACCACAATCGCAACAACTATCCCAACAACCGCAACAACAATCGCAACAAAAACTGCAATCCTAACAATAACTACAACAAACATCCCAACAACAACAACTACAACAACCGTTTCAACAACAATAACAATCCCAATAACAACCTCAATAACAACAATGGCAACAAAAACTAAAAACAGCCATGTCATAGGTGTGAAGAAAATCATCAGGGGTTTTGCACGACATTTTGCAACAGGTGTAAAAGAAATGGTCATAGCGCGACAAAGTGTGAGGTCTATGGACTAAAGTTTAACATAACTAAAGGAACAAATAATGTCGGAACAAGTAATGCCGAAACGAATAGTGTCGGAGCAAGTAATACCAACGCTGTTTGTTATAAATGTGGAAAACCAGGCCACATTATTAGAAATTGCCCGAATCAGGGGAATACTAATGGGCAGGGCCGTGGAAGAGTTTTCAATATTAATGCGGCAGAAGCACAGGAAGACCCGGAGCTTGTTACGGGTACGTTTCTTATTGACGATAAATCTGCTTATGTTTTATTTGATTCGGGTGTGGATAGAAGCTATATGAGTAGAGAATTTTGTGCTAAATTAAGTTTCCCATTGACGCCTTTGGATAATAAATTTTTACTCGAATTAGCAAATGGTAAATTAATTTCAGCAGATAATATATGTCGGGATAGAGAAATTAAACTGGGTGATGAAACGTTTAAGATTGATTTAATACCAGTCGAGTTAGGGAGTTTTGATGTAATAATTGGTATGGACTGGTTGAAGAAGGTAACAGCAGAGGTCGTTTGTTACAAAAATGCGATTCGCATTATGCGTGAAAAAGGAAAACCTTTAATGGTGTACGGAGAAAAGAACAACGCGAAGTTAAATCTTATTAGTAGTTTGAAGGCACAAAAACTAATAAGAAAAGGTTGTTACGTCATTCTAGCACACATCAAGGAAGTTAAACCTGAAGAAAAGAACATTAGTGATGTTCCCGTCGCAAAAGAATTTTCCGATGTATTTCCGAAAGAATTACCGGGATTACCCCCACATCGATCTGTTGAATTTCAAATAGACCTTGTACCAGGAGCTGCACCAATATCTCGTGCTCCATACAGACTCGCACCCAGCGAAATGAAAGAATTACAAAGTCAGTTACATGAACTTTTAGAGTGTGGTTTCATTCGACTAAGTACATCACCATGGGGAGCTCCGGTTCTGTTTGTTAAGAAGAAAGATGGTTCATTCAGGTTGTGTATCGACTACCCAGAGTTAAACAAACTTACCATCAAGAACCGTTACCCATTACCGAGAATCGACGACTTATTTGATCAACTACAAGGCTCGTCGGTTTATTTGAAGATCGATTTACGTTCTGGATATCACCAAATGCGGGTGAAAGAGGATGACATTCTGAAGACTGCTTTTAGGACGCGTTACAGTCATTACAAGTTTATGGTTATGTCGTTTGGATTGACTAACGCACCAGCTGTGTTCATAGACCTCATGAACCGAGTGTGTGGGCTATATCTTGACAAGTTTGTCATTGTTTTCATAAATGACATACTTATTTGCTCGAAGAATGATCAAGAGCACGAAGAACATTTGAGAAAAGTGCTAGAGTTGCTGAGAAAAGAAAAACTGTACGCTAAGTTTTCAA
The DNA here is from genome assembly GCF_046630445.1 of Rutidosis leptorrhynchoides. NCBI lineage: Eukaryota > Viridiplantae > Streptophyta > Magnoliopsida > Asterales > Asteraceae > Rutidosis > Rutidosis leptorrhynchoides. Next base: position 276,966,666 of record NC_092336.1, read on the forward strand.
AGTGTGCATTTTGGTTGGAAGAAGTTCAATTCCTCAGTCATATAGTGAACAAAGAAGGTATTAGGTGAATCAAGCAAAGATTGAAACCGTTGAAAAGTGGGAATCCACGAAAACTCCGAAACACATGCGCCAATTTTTAGGACTAGCTGGTTACTACAGAAGGTTCATCTAACACTTTTCCAGAATAGCAAAACCCTTGACTGCATTAACGCATAAATGGAAGAAATTTGAATGGAAAGATGAACAGGAGAAAACGTTTCAATTGTTAATAAAAAAGTTAACTACGGCATCTATATTGTCATTACCTGAAGGGAATGATGATTTTGTGATATATTGTGACGCCTCAAAGCAAGGTCTCGGTTGTGTATTAATGCAATGAACGAAAGTAATTGCTTATGCGTCTAGACAATTGAAAATTCACGAACAGAATTATACTACGCATGATTTGGAATTAGGCGCGGTTGTTTTTGCATTAAAGACTTGGAGGCACTACTTATATGGGGTCAAAAGTATTATATATACCGACCACAAAAGTCTTCAACACATATTTAATCAGAAACAACTGAATATGAGGCAGCGTAGGTGGATTGAATTGTTGAATGATTACGACTTTGAGATTCGTTACCACCCGGGGAAGGCAAATGTAGTAGCCGACGCCTTGAGTAGAAAGGACAGAGAACCCATTCGAGTAAAAGCTATGAATATAATGATTCACACTAACCTTACTACTCAAATAAAGGAGGCGCAACAAGGAGTTTTAAAAGAGGGAAATTTAAAGGATGAAATACTCAAAGGATCGGAGAAGCATCTTAATATTCGGGAAGACGAAACCCTGTATAGGGCTGAAAGAATTTGGGTACCAAAATTTGGAGATATGAGAGAAATGGTACTTAGAGAAGCTCATAAAACCAGATACTCAATACATCCTGGAACGGGGAAGATGTATAAGAATCTCAAGAAACATTTTTTATGGCCGGGTATGAAAGCCAATGTTGCTAAATACGTAGGAGAATGTTTGACGTGTTCTAAGGTCAAAGTTGAGCATCAGAAACCATCAGGTCTACTTCAACAACCCAAAATCCCGGAATGGAAATGGGAAAATATTACCATGGATTTCATCACTAAATTGCCAAGGACGGCAAGTGGTTTTGATACTATTTGGGTAATAGTTGATCGTCTCACCAAATCATCACACTTCCTACCAATAAGAGAAGATGACAAGATGTAGAAGTTAGCACGACTGTATTTGAAGAAAGTCATCTCCAGACATGGAATATCAATCTCTATTATCTCTGATAGGGATGGAAGATTTATTTTAAGATTCTGGCAGACATTACAGCAAGCATTAAGAACTCATCTAGACATGAGTATTGTTTATCATCCACAAATTGATGGGCAGAGCGAAAGGACGATACAAACGCTTGAAGACATGCTACGAGCAGGTGTTATTGATTTCGAAAACAGTTGGGATCGACATCTACCGTTTGCAGAATTTTCCTACCACAACAGCTACCATTCAAGCAGTGAGATGGCGCCGTTTGAAGCACTTTATGGTAGAAAGTGCAGGTCTCTGATTTGTTGGAGTGAAGTGGGGGATAGACAGATTACGGTTCCGGAGATAATACAAGAAACTACCAAGAAGATCATCCAAATTCAACAACGGTTGAAAACCGCCCAAAGTCGACAAAAGAGCTACGCTGACATTAAAATAAAAGATAGAGAATTTGAAATTGGAGAGATGACCATGCTTAAAGTTGCACCTTGGAAAGGCGTTGTTCGATTTGGCAAAAGAGGGAAATTAAATCCAAGGTATATTGGACCATTCAAGATTATTGATCGTGTCGGACCAGTAGCTTACCGACTTGAGTTACCTCAACAACTCGCGGCTGTACATAACACTTTCCACGTCTCAAATTTGAAGAAATGTTTTTCTAAAGAAGATCTCACTATTTCGTTAGACGAAATCCAAATCAACGAAAAAGTTCAATTCGTCGAAGAACCCGTCGAAATAATGGATCGTGAGGTTAAAAGACTTAAGCAAAAGAAGATACCAATTGTTAAAGTTTGATGGAATGCTCATAGTGGACCTGAGTTCACCTGGGAACAAGAAGATCAGATGAAGAAGAAATACTCGCACTTATTTCCAGAAGATACGACAACACCTCCAACTGCTTAAAATTCTAGGACGAAATTTATTTAACGGGTAGGTACTGTAGTGACCCGAACTTTTCCATGTTTATATATATTAAAAGAAATTTTTATTTACATGATTAAGTGTTTCCAACATATTAAGCAATCAAACTTGTTAAGACTTGATTAATTGAAATAGGTTTGATATGGACAATTGACCACCTAAGTTGACCGGTGATTCACGAACGTTAAAACTTGTAAAAAATATATGATGACATATATATGGTTATATATATAGTTAACATGATATTATGACAAGTAAATATCTCATTAGGTATTTTAACAATGTGTTATATACATAAAAATGAGACTATTGAATTAAGAAACTCGAAAACGATATATATAACGATTATCGTTATAACAACGTCTTACTAAGTACATATGAATTATATTAAGATATTGATACATTTGGTTATTTATGTTAAATGATAAGTAAATATATCATTTAGTGTATTAACAATGAACTACATATGTAAAAATAAGACTACTAACTTAATGATTTCGAAACGAGACATATATGCAACGATTATCGTTGTAACGACATTTAACTGTATATATATCATACTAAGATATATTATATATCATAATATCATGATAATGTAACAATTTAACATCTCTTTAGATATAATAAACAATGGGTTAACAACATTTAACAAGACCGTTAACCTAAAGGTTTCAAAACAACATATACATGTAACGACTAACGATGACTTAACGACTAAGTTAAAATGTATTTACATGTAGTGTTTTAATATGTATTCATACACTTTTGAAAGACTTCAAGACACTTCATCAACAATTCTACTCGTATGCACCCGTATTCGTACTCGTACAATACACAGCTTTTAGATGTATGTACTATTGGTATATACACTCCAATGATTAGCTCTTAGTAGCCCATGTGAGTCACCTAACACATGTGGGAACCATCATTTGGCAACTAGCATGAAATATCTCATAAAATTACAAAAATATTAGTAATCATTCATGACTTATTTACATGTAAACAAAATTACACATCCTTTATATCTACTCAATATACCAACGACCAAAAACACCTACAAATACTTTCATTCTTCAATTTTCTTTATCTAATTGATCTCTCTCAAGTTCTATCTTCAAGTTCTAAGTGTTCTTCATAAATTCTATAAGTTCTAGTTTCATAAAATCAAGAATACTTCCAAGTTTGCTAGCTTACTTCCAATCTTGTAGAATGATCATCCAACCTCAAGAAATCTTTCTTATTTACAGTAAGATATCTTTCTAATACAAGGTAATACTCATATTCAAAGTTTAATTCAATTTCTATAACTATAACAATCTTATTTCGAGTGGAAATCTTACTTGAACTTGTTTTCGTGTCATGATTCTGCTTCAAGAACTTTCAAGCCATCCAAGGATCATTTGAAGCTAGATCTATTTTTCTCATTTCTAGTAGGTTTATCCACAAAACCTGAGGTAGTAATGATGTTCATAACATCATTCGATTCATATATATAAAACTACCTTATTCGAAGTTTTAAATTTGAAATCACTAGAACATAGTTTAGTTAATTCTAAACTTGTTCGCAAACAAAAGTTAATCCTTCTAACTTGACTTTTAAAATCAACTAAACACATGTTCTATATCTATATGATATGCTAACTTAATGATTTAAAACCTGGAAACACGAAAAACACCGTAAAACCGCACATACACCGTCGTAGTAACAACGCGGGCTGTTTTGGGTTAGTTAATTAAAAACTATGATAAACTTTGATTTAAAAGTTTTTCTTCTAGAAAAATGATTTTTCTTATGAACATGAAACTATATCCAAAAATCATGGTTAAACTCAAAGTGGAAGTATGTTTTTCAAAATGGTCATCAAGACGTCGTTCTTTCGACTGAAATGAATACCTCTTACAAAAATGACTTGTAACTTATATTTCTGACTATAAACCTATACTTTTTCAATTTAAATTCATAAAATAGAATTCAATATGAAACCATAGCAATTTGATTCACTCAAAACGGATTTAAAACGAAGAAGTTATGGGTAAAACAAGATTGGATATTTTTTGATTGTTGTAGCTACGGGAAATATTGTAACAAATCTATATTAATCATATCCTAGCTAACTTATATTGTATTATACATGTATTCTAATATATTATATAATCTTAGGATACCGTAGACACGTATGCAAATGTTTTGACATATCATATCGACCCATCTATATATATTATTTGGAACAACCATACACACTCTATATGCAGTAATGTTGGAGTTAACTATATAGGGTTGAGGTTGATTCCAAAAATATATATACTTTGAGTTGTGTTCTAGCCTGAGATTTGTATACACTGGGTCGTGGATTGATTCAAGATAATATATATCAATTTATTTCTGTACATCCAACTATGGACAACTAGTTGTAGGTTACTAACGAGGACAGCTGACTTAATAAACTTAAAACATCAAAATATATTAAAAGTGTTGTAAATATATTTTAAACATACTTTGATATATATGTACATATTTGTTATAGGTTCGTGAATCGATCAGTGGCCAAGTCTTACTTCTCGACGAAGTAAAAATCTGTGAAGGTGAGTTATAGTCCCACTTTTAAAATCTAATATTTTGGGATGAGAATACATGCAGTTTTATAAATGTTTTACGAAATAGACACAAGTAAATGAAACTACATTATATGGGTGAATGATCGAAGCCGAATATGCCCCTTTTTCTTGGTAGCCTAAGAATTAGTAAACCGATCTACTAATTGACGCGAATCCTAAAGATAGATCTATTGGGCCTAACGAACCCCATCCAAAGTACCTTTATGCTTTAGTACTTCGAATTCGTTTTTATCATGTCCGAAGGATTTCTCGGAATGATAGGGGATATTGTTATATGCATCATGTTAATGTCGGTTACCAGGTGTTCACCATATGAATGATTTTTATCTCTATGTATGGAATGTATATTGAAATATTAAATCTTGTGGTCTATTATTATGATTTGATAGTATATAGGTTAAACCTATAACTCACCAACATTTTTGTTGACGTTTTAAGCATGTTTATTCTCAGGTGATTATTAAGAGCTTCCACTGTTGCATACTAAAATAAGGACAAGATTTGGAGTCCATGCTTGTATGATATTATATAAAAACTGCATTCAAGAAACTTATTTTTGATGTAATATATTCTTATTGTAAACCATTATGTAATGGTCGTGTGTAAACGGTATATTTTAGATTATCATTATTTGATAATCTACGTAATGCTTTTTAAACCTTTATAGATAAAATAACGGTTATGGTTGTTTTAAAAATGAATGCAGTCTTTGAAAAATGTCTCATATAGAGGTTAAAACCTAGCAACGAAATCAATTAATATGGAACGTTTATAATCAATATGAACGGGACATTTCAATTATCACGTTCACATAATTCATTCGAGGAATGTTTTGCTTGTGTCTATCTCGTCAAACATTTATAAAAGCATTTCATGTATTCGCAGTTCAAAATGTATTTCAAAATCATTTAATAAAGCAGTTGTAAAAGTAGCGCATGTATTCTCAGTCCCAAAAATGTAAAGAGTAAAAGGGAGCAAATGAACTCACAATACGATATTTTGTAGTAAAAATATGCATACGACGATACTGAACAATGCAAGGTTGGCCTCGGATTCACGAACCTATATCAGTTATATATATATATATATATTAATACATATAATCATATATTATATCATAGGTTATATATTTTATATATTTAATTTGTGCATATATTTAAAATGATTAATATTTATATACTTATATTAATTAGTATTATATTAAAAATATATAGTTTGTTATATATGACTATTTATATAAAAATGTTAATATGTTTGATATATAGCTATGTGAAATATTAATATAATTATAGTATATGTACTAAGTATATTTTATGTACAAAATATTTATCTGTTAAAAATGATAGTTTTGATAATAATGATTTACTAAATAATAACAATAATAACTTTTTTAATAATGATAACAATGATAACTTTAATAAAAATGATACTTTTAATAAAAATATTAATTTTAATAATAATAAATATTAATAGTAATAGCTATATAAAAAAATTTAATAATTTTACTAATAATGATAATGATACTAATATTTATTTTAATAATAATAATGATAATATTAATAATTATAATAATAATACTTACATTAATAAGTAATAATAACAATAATACTCTTAATCTTAATAATAATAACTGATAACTAATGCTTATCTTAGTAACAATAATAATAATTATAATATTAAATGATAATACTAATAATAACAATAACAGTAATAATAGTAACTACCTTACTTAGAAAAAGCTCCAAAAAGAAAAAGTGCCCATGCCCGGGCTCGAACCCAAGACCTCACGTTAATCCGTCAACACCCTTAACCATTCCTCAGTCCCTTCATTTCTGAATTAAATCACGCTTTTAATATATTTAACCTATCACTATCTATATCCATTTACTTCTTCTTTTTCATAATCATTTTTGAATTTTCATACTCGTTATCATATCATAATCACTACCATTTTCTCGATCATAACCGCTCCTTATCATAAAATCTTAACCCTAGTCATCATCTAATCATAATCACATAAGATCATAACCTCATTACTTCCATAACCTTATTATTATCCCAAACCCATCACTATTCATCATCTTCCTTATTTTTCGTCATCACCGTTATTATTATCAAACAACCTCGTTGTCATCGCTCATCATGAATCATCATTGTTATATAGCAATCGGTTTCTATTTTCTACTTTCATATTTTCAGCCCAAACAAAATATAGAAAGATAGTGTCTCGGCCCATTAACATAAACAATATATATACACGGCCTAAAGTATAAGACTAAATGGGTAGAGTTTTAACTAGAAACCGATAAGTAACAGGAAGCAAAAAGGAAAAGAAAAAGTGTCCATCGCTTATCATACTAGTCATCGTCTTTTTTTTTTTCAACATCATCGATATCATGATCATAAACCTAATCATAAACAACCGTCATCATTATAATCGTGCATCACCATCATTTTCAACAAAATCGAGTAGTAGTAAAATGAATAAAGTAAGTAGCGTAGCAATAGCAACGAACAATAGGGGTGGTGATGGGTTTCTGGCCAAACAGGAACACTGATTCGTAGCATCGAAGGTTGCATCCACCTACTTCAACAGTAACATTTAATAGCGGTAAAACATAGTAGTTTGTGGTGGTGGTTATTGCAGGTTTTACTGTAGCAGTGGGTCTTCGATGGTAGTTTGTGTTGAATGGGTCTAAAACAGAAAAGATGTAGTAGTATAACAGTTTCAGTGATAATTAAAGGTGGATTAGGTTGAATGTTTGGGACGGTTTAACTTAGAAACAGTGGAGAGAGAAGAGAGGAAGAAGAGAGAGAGGGTGATTTTCGTGTTGGTTCGCGGCTGTTATGGTGGGTTAATGGTGGTTGTCGTGGTGAGTTATGGTGGTGGAGTGTTTGTTTGGGTGGTTACCGATTATTAGAGAAGTCAAGATTGGTGTTGGTGGAGAGGGTGACGGGTGGAAGATGCTTGATTGATTTAGTGTATGTGTGTATATCCCTTTATGCATAAGAATATATGTATATATAAGAGAAAGTGTTAAAAAAAATTCCTACTTGCAATTATTAAAAGCACCCTATTGACATCCCGTGAATTTAACTTGTATTTGTATGTGAGTCATCATTCTATTTTAGTTGGAGTTGGAAAGTGATCAAGGTGATGGAGAATCAAGACAGGGATAGGTAACTAAATGATGATGGTTATTGGGGTTGTACATAGTGTGCATGGGTTTCTTTGTGAAACAGAGAAAAAAAAACGGACACACTTTAAATACTCATCCATTCGATAAAAATAAAGTAATAATATTATAATAATATTTAATATTCAATGCAAATGAAAACGTGTTAACACTAATTAGCAGCCTATGATTTTTGGATTCATATTACCGACGTTTTTCCCATGAAGTGCTATATCGTGCCCATTGCTAAACAGTTAATGTAATAAAGTGTTCCTAAAAATCCCAAACTTTTAGATTAAATATATTTAATTATTTCACTCATTAACTGTTTGAAACCTGATCTAAAAGGTTCGATAATTATTTATTTTCTGTTCCAATTTATATGTACGGAGCACTAATATTTAAACTTAAAAAGGTAAAAATATTTTAACAAATCTAAAATCTTCGTAATCAATTTACAGTCCAACTTTTATTTTAAAACCTCTTAAACTCGTATTAGATCTATATAAACACTAGCAAAATGTCAACCGAGTGTTACTGACGTTTACTAATTAAGCTCGAAATCATTTATTTTCCATATACTATATGTATATATAATTACATTTTAATATCAGGTTTTATTATATAACTAAATATATATATACATATATATATATATATATATATATATATATATATATATATATATATATACATATACATATATATATATATATATATATATATATATATATATATATTCAAATAAATATATTTACAATTAACATTCATGTATATATACATATATATACGTATCTATTTACAAATAGTTGTTCGTGAATCGTCGAGAACAGTCGAAGGTCAATTGAATATATGAAACAGTTCAAAATTTTTGAGAATCAATATTACAGACTTTGCTTATCGTGTCAGAATTATGGAATCGTATCGTGAGTTTGATTTAAAATTAGTCGAAATTTTCCGGGTCACTACAGTACCTACCCGTTAAAGAAATTTTGTCCCGAAATTTGAGTGAGGTCGTCATGGCTAACAATAAAAATGTTTTCATGATGAATATGAGTTAGAGTTTTATCTTTATTGATTAATATAGATAAAACGATTCGATCATGTGAAGCGTACGAGTAAAGCTATCACAAAAGAGTGAAAAGTTTCGTCTGAACTTTTGACGTAGTCATGGCGGATTTCCGGAATTTAAGAAATTTAAGGAAATCTTCTAATCAGAAAGAAAATGTAATATCATGATTAATTAGCAAACTGCTGGAATCACGGTAAGGATAGAACTATCAAGAAAATAATCTCTTGATATGTTTAGAGATTAAGTAGAATGAAAGAGTTATGTATCATGGCATATGATGATGGTAAGATCTGTGAACCATCATCACGTTCGATTAGAAATTCAGCATAACTTACTATAATATAACCACATTGGCCTGACGTCATTATATTATACTAACTCATGCTTCAATTCCCAACACTTCTCCAGAAACCATTCATAATTCAAACTCGAATTTTAAAGAAATTTAGAAACTAAGATAGTTTCCTTTATGACGTAACACAGATAGTACGAAGAGATAGATAATTTCGAATAAAGATATTTATGAAGGTATCTTCAGAAATATCTAAGATATTTATAACAAAAGATACAAAGATATCTTTAGAATTTAAAATATTTAAGATCAGAAGATGAAGAAATTCGTCCGCAAGGATTTAGATTAACTTGGTCATTACTACATATAGAGTGTCTATGATAATTCCAAATAATATATATAGATGCGTCGATATGATATGTCAAAACCTTGTATACGTGTCCCGATATTTAAAGTGCGTAAAATAAATAACAGAAATTAAATGACGATAAATAAAATTGCGAGAATATAAATTGCGATAAATAAATTGTGATAAATAAAATGTAATCGGTTAGCTAGGAACAGTTAGCTAGGAACAGTTAGCGTGGATTCTTAACAAAATTTTTCATAGTTAATTTGTTTGTTTTTAACAAATTTTATTTTGTCCAATGTTTTCTTCATTATGCCACTTGTTGGATTCTGATAGGTCAAAATCCAAATATAAAATTGAATGAAAATGGTTATTCTGCGGTGAACGGATTCGTATCTTTGTAGATGTAAGTAGGATAGTAAATGAATGTTGAATCAGATTTTAAGAATGTACAGTGTAACTTATTAATGTGAAATCTAAATATTTCGCGGGTATTACCTACCCTTTAAAATATTTTCACCATTAACAGTTTGTACAAAAGAATTTTTAATTACAATCCTTATGAAAATATATATACATATATATTTTCTTCAGATGTAATCATGGATTTAATGAGTTAATATAATATTAATCTCATTTGATTTACCGTTAGAACAAGAGTATATAATCTCTAAAATATTAGAGATTACATAATCGCCATGTCGAACGAAGATAAATGATGTAGAACGTCACGTAGAACGATGATTATTCTTCGAGGTATAGAATGAGATGTTGAGGCATGGATTGTTGATGGTACTGGTGTTGTTACTGATGATACTGTTGGTGCCGGTGATGTTGCTGAAGCTGGTAAATTTTGCACCATATTCTCCCAATTGATTACTCGAGTGTGAAGTTCGTTGACTCTCGGTAATTGCCAACCCTCGTAAGGGATCGCAAGGAGTAAGAGCCAATGCTTCGTCACAGGTAACACTGTGAGAACCTCCTTTACGACTAACCCACCACACATGGACGGCGTTATACCAGCTCTGATGCCACATGTCACACCCCGTCCTAATCCATCTGGACGAAGTCACCAACATCTGGTCCCATTGCAATGATCGACACCAAATAATGTTTTTAAAATGAGCAAATGCACATCAGCAGATTTCTTTCATACCTGAGAATAAACATGCTTTCAAGTGTCAACCAAAAGGTTGGTGAGTTCATTTGATTCCCTTTTACTCTTTACATTTTTGGGACTGAGAATACATGCGCTACTTTTACAACTGCTTTATTAAATGCTTTTGAAATATATTTTGAACTGCGAATACATGAAATGATTTTATAAATGTTTGACGAGATAGACAAAAGCAAAACATTCCTCGAATGAATTATGTGGACATGATAATTACCACCATTGAATTATGTGGACGTGATAATTGCCACCATTGATATGAATATTTTCCCCTGATTATTATTGCTTGGTAACCTAAGAATTAGGGAACATCACTAATTTTGAGAATTAGTGCACACCTAATTCACGCGAATCCTAAAGGTAGCTACCGGGTTTAACACCCTCACCCAGAATGTTCACTAGACGGAAGGGCTAGTGGGCGTGGCGTTTAGTACTTCAAAGTTTATATGATTATTATACAGAAGAGATGTTCTGTTTTGGGGATATTATTATGCGCATTATATGTTAAGGTCGGTTACCAAGCCAAGATATGAAAGAAATGAAAAGTGAATGTTATGTATCGAGATAATAATTTTATACACAGGTTATGTGTATGTTATTTTTTGTGCACGAGATATGTGTACGACTACTAGGATTTATGAAAGATGATTTTGTACACGAAAAAGGTGTACTGTATTTAAAAGATATCGCATGTACATTACAGGTGGGTATAGGATTCGGGCCCATTTGTACCATGCAGCATTTAAATCTTGTGGTCTATCAAAATGATGAATTTTATTGTTTACGATAAACTTATGAACTCACCAACCTTTTGGTTGACACTTGAAAACATGTTTATTCTCAGGTATGAAAGAAATCTTCCGCTGTGCATTTGCTCATTTTAAAGACATTATTTGGAGTCGATCATCGCAATGGGACCAGATGTTGGTGACTTCATCCAGATGGATTAGGACGGGGTATGACAGCGTCCAAATGAACTGTAGCTTGCTGTCCCTAGGGTCCAACTTACGCGAGCGGAAAACCCGCTTCCCGACACTTTTAAACGAAACGACTTTCATAACACGTTAATATGATTAAAACTAAGAGATTTCTACAATAAAATCAAGTTTTACAACACCGGGCCCACAACGACCCGTTCCACGAATTTCGTTCAAAAACACAAGTTTCGACCATACGAGTTTAATTTCCAAACGACACCTAGAGCATGGTGTTTGGGGTTAAACTACCCACATCTTTGTCAAACTTCAAAAGCTAGCACCCAAAAGCATCCCCTATCAAACAAAGCGAAGGCCACTAATCCAACCGTATACCCTTACCTTTATCCAAGTCGGAGCCTAAAAGGTAAACAACAAAAGGGTAAGCAAAACGCTTAGTGAATGCAATAATTGTACACATACATATATAATATACCTACTTGCAAACACTTACTCACATACCGCATGTACGCTAGCAATATAATTAGCCTACCATCTCAAGTACGAAGCTAATAACCTCCATTACCGCAACTAGCATAAACACTAGCATAATATCGAACAATAAAATATGCTACACTACCACGCATACACAAACCATATGGTTAACCATACTCGTGTCATGGCGCTACCGGCTTTTTGGTTCACACCATACGCATCGGTTAAGATGCTACCGGCTCTTTGGTTCACATCACAACCCGATTCATACTCGCTCTAAGTGCTACCGGCTCTATGGTTCACACTATAACACACGTACTACGATGTTACCGGCTCTTTGGTTGACATCGTAGCACACTCGCACATATTATGGTACTACCGGCTCTTTGGTTCATACCATAGCATACAAATAAATACATTATATACATACGCATATAATTATTCCACTCACCTTGTATCCAAAACGAAGGTAAGCCAACAAGCTCTTCAACTGTCAACGAAATCACCTATAATATTAATATAAAATCAACACTTATCTAAATGGGACTCTTAACCCGCCCAAATAGACCATTTAGTGTAAGTGTTCACCCATTGCCCTCATAACACCAATCATAGGCCTAACTTACCAACAAAGTGTGCTAGTAATTAACTAACTAATTTAAGACTCAAAAACACATTTACCATTTCAAAACTCTAGGTTTGTCATTTTTGAGTCCCCATGACCCAATCTTACTCAAAACCCCCAAATTACTAACAAATGGGTTTTAAGTTCACCACTAACCCAAACCCTAACCCTTAAACAATTAAAATAAGGAAATCAAGGTTAAGACATACCCCCACAATCAAAACGTAGCTAGTGATGAGGTGAACAACTTTATTACACATGCTTTGACCCGGATCGAGCTTCTTCCTTCTCGACTTGAGCTTTCTCACACTAGAAATCTATCTCTCTCTAAAATTCAAGTGGAATGGAAGAGGTTGTTGGAAATGGAGTAAATGACACTCCTAGATCTGATCTTGTGCCTTAAATTTGGCCCCCAAGTGAAATTACCAAAAAGCCCCTTTAAAATATCTAAAATTCCAATAGCTGGCCCGCCGGTTCATCTGGACAGCGTCCAAACTACCTGAACGGCGTCCAGTTCTTCTTTGTTGGACGGCGTCCCATGATCTTGGACAGCGTCCCATATAACTGGAAACAGGATCTTACACTTACCCTCTCGTTGACTTTATTTTTATAGGTTCGCATGATGGCAGCAAGGGTAAGTACCGGGACTAGTGAGCTAGCTTGTGATGCTTAGAAGACTTGGCTTTTGGATTTCATAGGATTGGGTAGATCGTTTCCAATCACCATGCTCGGTCTTTTTGTTGGAAAATTTATTAGTGTCTTTTGGTTATGTCAAACGGGTCTTGGGTTGTATGCCCGTTTTGTGTTTCAACTTATGTAATAAATGTTTTAAAGTCGATTAAACTTACTATTGTAATGAAGATGTTTTTGGAAACATAATTGGGACCTAAATATTAATAATATTATTACGTTAAAAAAAAAGAAAAAAAAGTATGGGCCGGTTTAACGACGGGTTGGGTCGTTTCAAAAGTCATTTTTTCTCTTTCTTTTTTTTTTTTTATTATCCTACATCTAGTGTATGAATAGCTGTTAACATACCTCGGATGTATGTTAACAAGCCAGTTAAAAAAATTTATTTTTTCTGAATATACACGATGAAAATTAATACTAGAAACGACACCCCTCCAGAATAAAAGACAAATATAAACATAGACAAATTCTGAAAAAAAAAGTAGACAGACCCTTACTCTCACTACAATCAAATCATTTACCAACCATCAGTGTACTAGTGCAAAAATCCTGTTTTCCGGTTTTAAATTTTGAAAAAATCAGTTTTTTTTAATTAGGTGTTTAATAAATCAGTCTCGATTCAGTTTCGATTTTTTCTGAATAATTTTTTGTCGGTTTTAAATTTCCGAAATTCATTTTTCCGATTTTCAACCGGTTTTACCTGTTCGATTTTTATCGGGTTTTTTCGGATTCGATTCAATTTTTTCCCGATTCGATTTAAGCGGTTCAACTATTACCGGTTGGACTTTTTTCAGATTCTATTTTTGACGGTTTGATTTTCATAACGTATAAATAACTATAAGTAATATAAATAACATAATCATAAATTATAACATCTAATAACTATATTAAATATAAATCAATATAATCGTAATTTTATTCAAATAATACCATTATACAACTAAAAATAAAATACGAATACATTCGCGCTTCGGTATGGCCATCACTCAAAAACGTATTCGTGTACTTAAGTATATCGAGCTTGGTATGACCATCACCCGTTATACTTAAGTTTAGTAGTCTTCGTTCTCGTCAAGCACATTCCATATACATTTACCGATTCCGGATCAACTTCTTCACATTCACCTTCAACTAATTCGATATGCGGAGATTGTTTAGCTAAAATTGGTTAAGAAATTGTTTGAAATTTATGCAACAAAATATGGTTTTATAAGACATTTTAATAACTTCATACCTCTATTATTATTAGAAGTGTTGTCTAGTGAAATTAAAAGAAAAAAATTACCATTCAAATTATATTCAATCAAAGTGTCATGTAAAATTGTTCGTATATTCTTTCCTTTATGTGGATAAGCAAATATTTTAAATGCAATTGTCGGTTTCATTAACAACCAAGAGTCAGGATGAAACCAATGAGCCGTAAGGGATATATACGAATTTGTCGCACCATGTGGTACGTCCAAACGTCACTAGTTATAGAAACACCATATTTATATTTTTGAAAACCTTCAATAATTTCATTTTAACCCATGCCGATAAATTAAAAGTGTCACTTCTAAGAGTAGTACAACTTACAGCTTGATAACGTGGTTGTAATCGATTATTGATGATTTCCGTAAGTTGAGCGTTGTCGAAGTGGTTGAATAGTAGTGCTCTTTGGAAGACGAACCTTGCCAAATCTTTTCGAAGCGCTCCTTGATCATATATGAAAACCCGACCATCCGAACCGATATTAGCTTGTGACGAATCTTAACTCGTCACTTTACAAGTATTTGTATGTTGTTTCAACGTACTATTAGCCGTTGTTACATAAAAGTTACCACATTTCTTACAACGAGCCTTTTTCGCTCCATCATTCATAATAGCTAACTCATAATTATCCCAAATATCCCGACTTCGGGAAGTTTTTCTAATTCCTCGAATATCGTTAATTGTGTAACATTTGCTTTGAAAATGGGAAGTGAAATCCGAAGCGGATGCTTGTTATGATTTTTCTATATTCACGAAACAAGAAAGATTATACTCCCTCCGTCCCAAATTAACTGTCCCATTTGACTTTTTGGAGTCTTTAGTCTACAACTTTGACTATAATTATTTCGATTTGTATTATATAATACTAGATGAAAGTTATACCAATAAAAACACAATTAAAAACCGAATCCATCCATATAAATTTCATCAATTATTGTATAACACAAGCCGAAATAATTATGGTCAAAGTTGTAAACAAAAGACCTGAAAAGGTCAAATGGGACAGTTAATTTGGGACGGAGGGAGTAGTATATAATGAGAAATTAGAGAGAATTAAGAGTGTTTAGTGTGTTTTTAAACTTACCCAACCATATGTATTTATACTAATAATTTTATGGAGGAAAAATAGTCCATACATTATAAAAAATAAAATGAAACAGGTGGAAACTAAAAAAGACCAATTTTTTAAAAAAAAAATAACATTCAGTCCATTTAAATCGATTAAAATTGATTCGGGTCAAAAACTGATTTTAAACAGGTTATAACCGATAAAAAAATCCGCTCTAAAATTTAAATTGAAACCGGGCCCAACTGGATCGCTGCTGTTCTGTCGAGCTCTAACACCCCAACCGCCCTCGATCACTCGTATTTTTCGTTCATCTTACCCGAATGTATAAACTATAAAACTTAAGCTTTTTGAATTTAATACTACTATCTATATTATAGTTATACAAATCTGAATATGAATGACATGCTATTTATAAATTATATACGTAAATTATCTTCGTAATGTAAATTTGTAACTAAATTGAAGTAGTCAACAATTTAAAAGAATATACATGATACTTTGTTTTACATCCTAGCACAGACGGAAAAAAAAAAGAAATCAAAAGAAGAAGATGCTATCAATTAAAAAAAGTTATGCATATGGTCCCTAGCTTATAAACTGTTTTACAAATTCAATTAAAATAATATATTGTGTCTATGTGCGTATGAATTCATATGGAATGGATATTTTACAATTTACGTTCCAGGTCCCTGATAATGATTAGTATTACTTAAACTATGTTAAACTTGAATTGTAACCCTGAAGTCGTACAAACATTTTTTAAATAAATATCTAAGTTTTATGAGGTGTCCAAATAGGAAAAATCTTCTACTTTTTACCTTTACCTTTTTATCTAAGTTTTATGAGACAAATAAATATTTAATATCTATCTAAAAATAAACTTTTATAATAAATAGATACATAATATTTATTTATTGTAGAACATGTAAGAGTTATAAAACAAATAATGCGTAACATTTATTAAAACATAAATAAATAAAATAAATATATAATATTTATTTATAAGGTTTAGTTTACATAAACCTACATATATATATAAACGTAATACGACATATTACTTATATTAAGATAAACATACGTAATATTCCTATATTAAGTTTACGATATAAATATATGAAAAAAATATGATATAATTATAAATATAACTTATAACTATAGATTACGGATAACTTACAACTCAAATGAATGTCATCGCTACTTACGATCACGTAGATGGTGTCTATTGATCGACCATTTGGGATATGGCTTGCAGAATTTTCCGAACAGTCATGATATGCTCTAACCAAAAGGATCCTGGCCCCTAGTCATCTGGCTGTCTATTTGATTTACTTGATAACATCGGAAATGTTACGCCTAGTTGTATAACAACTAACCATGAACATACTAAACACACGAACAACTATTGAGAAACCTAAAACACAAGAATGATAAGCAACAAATGATAAGCAACAAATGATGATGGTGATGTCAATGATCCAAGACTAACCAAACCTTATGGATATAGGTTGACTACTACAACTTGTTACTTTAGTAATACTTGAACTGTTGTGCACTTAAGGTGAGTTCATAGTCTCAACTTTTCTACTGTTTTAACTATTTTAAACTATTAGGATGAGAATACTTGCTTCTTTATAACTGTTTTAGAACATAGACACGAGTACCTTGACCCGGTGTCACATGAGTTATAGTCCAAAAATCCCTTAGCTGAAAAATGTTAATTATGCGCGAATCATATGGACAGATTTGTTGGGTTTGACAACCCGCCCTGCCTACTGTGGTGCATGTTACTTCGTACACTCTACACTAGGACGGTGTACACTATTAGGGGTAATAGGAGACTCATCAAGTTAATTGAGTAGTTAAGCTTCATATTTTGAGTGCTCATGATTGTATACACTATTTTTGAATTTGTTTATAAAACTAAAATCTCGTGGTCTATAGCTTTACTTATTTACTTAAACCTATGGATTCACTCAACCATTGTGTTGACTTTTTAGCATGTTATTCTCAGGTAATCTACTTTATCTACGATTCCGCAATAAAAGAAATGTTAGAGGTCAAGCATGAAATCTATGGATTAAAGCATATAGAGTACGAAGACTAGATTTTGACCTCTGGTAACACGCCACGTCAAGCTGCATTTTGATGGGGTGTTACAGTTGGTATCAGAGCTATGGTTATAGGAAATTAAGTTGCATTAGTGTGTCTGCCCGTAAGATGAATTTGAAGGCCTAATCTATGATTAAGTGTCTAGATAAACTGCCTAACTATTTGTTCTTGCTTATATTTGAACGTTAATACTTTTTCTTAGATAAAGATGTCGCATCAAAATCCTATCGTCATATCCGACTCCGAATATGAAAATGACTCATCCGAAGAATATTGCCCCCGAAACGAGATACGAAAGATGAAAACCGAATTCTTGAATTTGAAATTGGTGGGTACTGATCTCACAAGCTACACCAACGGATTCCTAACTTGCTCTCAAATGTCTTACCATGGTTACTCCTGAGAGCAGGGGGATCAAGCATTACATCGATGGGTTACCAGATAATATTCTAGGAAATGTCGTCTGTTTTAATCCCAGGACCATACAAGAATCAATTAATATGGCAAGCAATCGCATAGATCAAATGACTAGACGAGAGAAGAAAGGTGATACTGTTGAAGGAAAGTCCGCCGATGGAAACACAAAGCGGATCGGAAAGAAGCAAGAAGTTCCTACTGCTAACAAATGAAATGAGGGAAAACTTCCTTATTGTTAAAGGAGTGGTCACCATCATAAGGGAAAGTGTACTATAAGATGTGGTAAGTACAAGAAGGTGGGACATTTGATGAAGGACTATGGGACGAAGGATCCTGTTGCTGCTGTTGTTGCTACACCCAAGGCTTGTTATGAATGTGGACAAAATGGGCATTTTAAGAGAAATTATCCAAATAAGAAGACTGATGGTAAGGTGTGAGGAAGAGCTTTAGCATCAATAGGAGCCTTTGAAACAATCATAGAATTCATAGTTTACTTTTATTGTTTAATTGGTTGTTAATTGACGTGTTTTGTCAAGCTTTCGTAAAATATTATTACTCTGGCTTTTGAATAAATAAATAATACTTTTTTGAAAAACAATGTGCTAAACCAATATCAAAAAACATTAGTCTCAACAGTATATTAAGGCAGCACAAATCAGTCATCACAGCCTTTCAATTAAAGCTCAAATGACAGACAAATACCTTTATGTAGAAAACAACATGGAGCAAGGTTCGGTAATATGCATATAGTGAACCAACAAAACTTATGGCAACAATACACCTTAGCAAACCTTAAATTTCCCAAACGAAACAAATTAGGGTCAAGGCTAAATAATATGCATACACTGCAGTAAGAAAACATATGGTAACAACATGGCTACAATCTTTCAGCTGCCCCACCATGCCATGGCTGCAACACAAAGGTTACCACGCCACACCGCAGCCGGTAACTGGAAGACGCAACCATTTCACTCAATACTCAATCAAGGCAGCACATATCAATCATCACAACCTTTCAATTAAAGCTCAACAGATAGACAAATACGTTTCTGTATAATGGGATCAAGGCTCCATAATATGCATACGATGCATCAAGAAAACATATGGTAGCAACATGGCTGCAATCTTTTAACTGCCCAACAATGGCAACAACATGGTTCAAGGTTCAGTAATGATGATTTACCCCTGGTTGATGTACATCATTTTGGCGATTAGAAGCTATGATAATGATAATGATAATGATGATGATTATATGGCTGCAATACTTTGGCTGGTGGCTGCAACACAAATGTGACCACGCTACACCACATCTGGTAACCAAAAGTCGCATATCAATCATCACAGCCTTTCAAGTTAGTAACTTCTATTCAAAAAAGCATAGCTGCCAGACCATGCCATGGCTGCAACATAAAAATTGCCAAGCCACATCACAGCCGGTATTCGAAAATCGCTGCACCAATATCGTAAACCATTAAACATCATAGACTAAAAAAAATTCAAAAGAAGAAAAGATCAAACAAACATATCAGCATAACAGCAATTCTTCAATCGTTTTCAAAAAATTTTCATGCAACAAACACAAATTACTTCATCACCATTAGAATAAAACAAAAAGATTTCATAAGCGAGTAACACAATTTGACAAAAGGTAAGACGAATAACCGAGAATATCAAATCAGCCTAAAAAAACTCAAAAGGAGAATAAATCAAACAACCACAACAACATAACGAAAATCTTCAATCATTTTCATAATTATTTCAAGCAACAAAACAAATTACTTCATCAGCATTAAAATAAAACAAAAAGATTTGATAAGCGAGTAACACAAATTGATAAAAGCTAAGCCGAATAACCAAGTATCTCAAATCGGTTAATCAAAAAGCTAAATCATACAAAATAGAATAACTGAAAATTAGTTAACCAAAGACTTACAATACAAATCGGTTAATCGACATTTGACAGAAGGTATAACGAATCATACACAACCGAATGCATAAATTCCATCAAGAGAACGTATGGTAACAATATGGCTGCCAGACCATGCCATGGCTGTAACACAAAGATTTCCACGCCACACCACAGCCGGTAACCGAAAGTCGCCACACCATTATGCTAGACCGTTAAAAAAATAAACAAACACAACAACATCACAAAAATTCTACAATCATTTGCACAATTTTTTCACGCAACAAATAAAAGGAAAATAAAACAATTAAATCGACATTTGACATAAACTATAGCGAATCGAACACAACGAAGCAAAAAAATTAGTTAATCGAAGACTTACACAGAAGCTAACACCAAGCATACAACCTGCCTACTGAAAGAACAAAAAAGGGAAAAAAACAACCCAAGCAGATAAAAAGAAATAAGCGGTATAGAAGAAAGACACGGAAAGCCAACACGTAGCACCCACTAATGCGACACAACATAAAACGATGACAGGTGGCATTTGATGCTAATGACAATCGTACCCCTGGTTAGACGGTGTATAACAATGACATGTGCCAACTGGAGTGAAATGATGATTTTAGCCATGGTTACTGTGCATCACTTTGGCAATTAGAAAGTATAATAATAATAATAATAATAGAATTTGAGGTCGCCTTATGATTTTACCGGTCCTTCATGTAAACATATTTTCTATAAATGATTTTCCTTATAGATAGAAAAAATTACGGAGTATTAGATTACCACAATTATAAAAGAGACAAAAATCGAAAACATTTTTTTGCCAAAAACGCATTGTTAACCACGTGATTATTTATTTTTAAAGAAAAAGTCTATTTTTAAAACAAAAATATGACATAAAAAGATGTTTGTGACTAGGGGTGTTTATCGGTTCGGTTTTTGGTTTTTCGGTTTATTTGGTTCGGTTTTTTCAGGTTTGAAACTTATAAATCAAAACCGAAAACCAAACCGAAACCAAATTTAAATATCAAAACCATAACCAAAACAGAACCGAAAATCAAATTTGATTTTGGTTTGGTTTCGGTTAAAAACGAAAATCACTAAAAATAAAAATCTTAACCAGTATAAACTTACATATAAATTAATAAAACGGTTGTGGAATTAATTTAAGTATACGGGGTATATAACATGTTTATCGTTTAATAAAAACGTAATAATACATCAAATATAATATAAATATATAGATATTATAAATATAAATATGTTTTAATATGTTATTAATTTGAATTCGGTTTCTAATTCGGTTTTCGGTTAACCAAATTTAAGATATTTAAAACCAAAAACTAAACCAAAAACCGAATTACGAATTCGGTTTCGGTTTCGATCGATCCGAAAACCGTTTAAAAATTCGATTTGGTTTTTTTTTTGTTTGAATTCGATTCGATATTTGGTATATTCGGTTTGAAACCAAATGGTGAACACCCCTATTTGTGACACCGAAAATTCGAAATTCTGGTTTCGTCTCTATGTCTTACACTAAATAGTAAGTGGTAAGTGAACGGATCATGATTAATAATGATTCATGATAACGTGAAAGCCTAAAGACAAGAATTTAGTTAATGCTAAATCTCATTTGAGTCAAGATGGTAATTATGATTGAAATAGTCAATATAATTACAAATAGAACAACTAATCTCTTTGTAGGTTATTTTACTTAACTTTGTAAAGTTAAATGATGACAGTTTCGATCCGATAAACTTGGGGTTAAGAAGACAATATGGTGTGGAATGAGACTAAAACCCTTGAAATATTATTTATATGAAGGAAACATAACCCAATTGATTGAAGATCCATCTGGGTTCAATAGGGAAACTTAATTGTATAAATTGTAGGTGGTCATGGTGGGGGAGTTCATAAACCTCTAAAACCGATTGAGCGAGTTATTCAACTTCTAGGTCCATTTCAATAAATCACAATGACATTATAAGAAGTCACCTAAGTGAGAGAGAGGTGATGTCACTTCGAAGGGAATTAAGAGAGTATAATTCCTAATAGCTCCCTCATAACCAATCTAGTGTTTCAAGATCATAATGAACACGGCTAGAAGGAATTGACATTTTTAAGGAGAATCCTTTGTGAAGTGTGTTGTCGTCTACATAAATAACAGACCATTTCAAAGACATCATGTCTACTGTGAGCTAATAGACGACGTGCATTTTATAAGGGAAAGTTCAAAGGGTAACACCTACCTTTCCTATGCAAGGTTCAACTGTTGAAAAATTTGTTGTAATATGTGTGTTTTAAGAGATCGATCTCCATTCAGTTGTGTTCTTGTTAAAAGATCCAGGTGAAAATAAGTGTTCGTTAACTTTGGATATATATATATATATATATATATATATATATATATATATATATATATATATATATATATATATATATATATATATATATATATAGACTCCATAAAAATGTTATATGTCCAAAGTATAATTTACATGAATGAGATATTGGTGCTTAAAGATGTGTATATATATGAGCCAAGGTTGATAATAATATGTGTATGATATTATACTGAATATCAATTTAATTTTATTCATGTGGAAAAATGTTGAAAAAGTTTTACATATGAATAAAATTGACACTGAATGAGATATTTATGCAACTATTTTTGTTTTATTTGCAAATTAATATGATCTTACATTTTATCATAACATATGAATTAAGTGTCATTTATTTATTATAATATCAAACCTTTCAATTCCTCATCATGGTTAATATGCATTGAATGACTCATGAATATAGAAATAAAGACAGAGAGATAGAGCTTTGGGAAAACAAAAACTCACAAATTCATACATTAGTTTGTAAGCATCTTCTTTGTTCTAGCCAAAGTGTGACCTAACATGTTGGTCAAGTGAGGAATAAGATATTAGCTTATTAACAACTATTGGAAAAGTTTTTCGGGCTTGTGTTTTAAGTAAGACAGTACTACTTCTTCGGCCATTGTACCTTGAGAAACAGATGACGTGTAGACGACGAATCTATTTTAAGAGAATCGTGTTAAACACGAGCCTCAACTGCTCTTCGTGGTATGATACATATCCTTTGACTATACAATGTGTATTTCATTATATTTGATATGTTATTATAATGAATATATTATTATATATATTATTATATTTTCGGGTACTATATTTTCTACAGTTACAGTATCAAATATTAGTCCCTAAATAAACTTATCAGCAATGACTCGACTTTATGATGACCAAATGAGATACATTTCCTTTTAATTATACAATGTGTATTTCATTATATTTAATTTGCAATTATAATGAAATTATATATTATATTAATATTAATATATTTTCAGGTACTATATTTTTTACAGTTATAGTATCAACTACTAATACCTTAATACACTATGAAAAACCTATCAATAAGTGACTCGGCTTTAGGATGACCAAATAAGAAAACTCTACCGCAAGGAGAGAATACAACGATGGCGATTTCAACCTCGCATAACGTCACAAGCTCGCTAGCTTGCATGTATACTTGTGATCGATGTTTCCAAAATTTATCCGTAACGCCTTTTCTTTCTTTTCTTTTTTGATTTTTGTCTTCTTGAGATTCATCTCCATCTTGACAATCGGTCTCTATATTATGGTCGGACACCTATTTAAATGAAATTTAAACTGTTTATAAAATCCATTTTCATTCAACCCTATTCACTAAATTCCTAAATTTTCTAATGAAGTTACAAAACTAGCATCAAAATAAATATAAGCAATAGGCAAAATCACAAACATCCATATATACATAAACCGCTAATGCGACAATCAAATACAAAACTTCAATTATATTCCAAATGCAGAATTGTATGTTACAAAACAAACTAAGATATTACATTACACAACCTAGCTAGTCATCAATACATAGACTGATCAATTTTTACTAACATATTAGCCATTATCAAGCAATATTTTGCAATTAGTCTTTTACTATATATGAGTCTCTTTGCTTCGAAGGTATATGTATGTATTAAAATCAAAAGTAATTAATCGTTAACGAATATAAAAGAGAGTTCATTTAGTTAAAAGTTTATACGCTATAATGATTTACCACATACTTACCTTTTTGAATTAATCTTGTTGTATTTGATAAACTTATGTGCAATATTGGGTCATCTTCTAAGGGATTTGTATATACGAAGAGAAAAATATCAATGGAGGTTTTTCCCGTTCTCTAAATACCTAAATAATTTAATAAATACTTATAGAAATGGTATTGCAGAAATATGATAAACTCGGTGTATCTACTGCATTAAAACCGAACCTATGGATCAAATAGACAACATTTATGCATTTCTAAATGATAGAAGATGGCGTAATATAAATAAAAAATATCATCAATTCTATCTTTTAATTCTTGGCCCCAACAGTCGCTAATTAGGAATGAAGTTGCTTATCATTTTTGATTTATTGCTAAGGATTTAAAAGCTTCTTTAAATCCACCCATGCATCATGGGAAAAGACTCAACCCCTTTATTATTTTAATTTAATTTCTTCCAAAAAAACACGTATCATCATGTTTTAAACTAAACCCCTTTATTACTTTAGTTATCTTTAATACTTTTTTGTTGATGTGTATATATGTAATGCATAGAAGCTTTTAAATGCTTAGTATTAAACCATAAACGATAAGTAACTTCATTTCAATTAGCGTTTGTTGTGGCAAAAAATTTAAATATAGAATTGGTGGTATTTATGTTTATAGGCCAGCTTCTACGATTTGAAAATGCTTAAATGTTGTCTGCTTGATTCGTAGGTTCAGTTTTGATGTTGTGGATAAACTGAGTTTTTCAAATGTCTACAAGATCATTTATCGCAAACAGTAAGTATTTGGTAAATTATTTAGGTATCTAAACAACGAGAAAAACCTCCATTATTATTGATATTTTTCCCTTCATATAGTCAAATTCTTAGAAGATGAGGCAATATTGCACAAGAGTTTATCAAATACAACAAGATAATTTCAAAATGGGCAATGATAATTTCACTTTGATTTTTGACAGATTAGCTACATTAATGTATTAATAAGTTGTACAGTACAACTGTTTAATGCATAAATATAGTATATCTATAAAAAATTCAACTAAGAATATCAAGTCTCATTCAAAAAGTTGATTATGTGTTGTAAACTTTTAAATAAATGAACCATCTTTTTTATTCGTTAAATAACGATTTTTTTACTTTTACTTTTCATACATAGATATACATCTGAAACAAAGAGACTCATATATAGTAAAAGACTTATTGGACAATATTGTTGAGTTGTGGCTATTATGTTTTGCAAAAATCGACCAGACTATGTATCGATGACTAGCTAGGTTGTGTAATGTAATATCTTTAGTTTGTTTGTTTTGTAACATACAAATTTGCATTCGGAATGTAATTGAAGATATATATGTTTGTGAATTTTGTTATTGCTTATATTTATTTTGATCCTAATTTTGCAACTTCATTAGAAATTTAGGAATTTAGGAAAAAGCATAGAATCAAAATAGATTTTATAAGCCGTTCTTTTTTTCATTTAAATAGGTGTCCAAACAGGATAAAGAGACCGACTGTCAAGATGGATATGACTCCTGAAAAGACAAAAATCGAAAAACGAAATGAAAGAAAAGGTGTTGGGGACATATTTTGAAAAGCTAGCAAGCTTGTAACGTTATGCGGGGTTGAAATTGCCATCGTGACATTCTCTACTTGCGGTTAAGTTTTCACATTTGGCCATCCCATCAACTCAGTTGTTGATAGGTTTTTAATAGGTTTTTAACAGGATACCCAAATCTTAACACAAGTGAGGTACATGGAATAGCTAGTATACCAGATCTGAACATGGAGTTAACCAACATTTTCAACGAGATAGAAGCCGAGAAGAAGGGTTAGATTTTGACATCCATCATTATCACTGCAATGTGTTGTTGATCTGCTGTTGTTGCCATATAAATGCTCCGGAATAAAATAAAATAAAAAAGACAGAATCCAAGATTCTCTTAACAAAGTGCATTACTGAAAACCAGCACACGGTTTAAGAAACTTAATTTGAATGGTTTGCTAGTTTTTAATTAATTTGAATGGTTTGCTAGTTTCAAATGTAGAAAATAATACAGTATATGTATTGTTGTTGGGAATTATGATTTGATGAGTTAAAAAGTATTTTGCAGATTCTAGAGTCTGGAGATGTAGAGTCTGAAGTTGCAGACTCTGGTGTTTACTGAAGTCAACGGTTTTAGATTTCTTGATGGCTAAGCTAATGAATATTCTGGAGATATGTTTAACTTTTAAGAAGATTTGTTTTGATTCGGGTTTATCTCCAAAAGATTGACTTTAGAGTTATTAGCGTATAAGTTTGGTTTTTAAGTTTATCTTTTCCTTATTTGTAGCAAATTAGTTTTGAAAACCAAATCTCCAGATTTGGTTTTGATCTGTATAAATAGAGACGTGTGCTTTTCATTCGATGTATCACTTTTTGCACGATCAATATTATCAAACATATATTTCATATCGTGTTCTCTCAATTCTTGTACTTATAATTCTTATTTATTGTTAGATTGAGAGTCTGGTGTTCATAGATCAAATACTGTGAAATATTAACTGGTATCAGAGCGGGTAAGGTGTAAATCTTATTACGGTTGTGATGACCCGGGAATTTCCGAACAAATTTAAACTTTAATCTTTATATATATCCGACGCGGTAAGCAAAATATGTATTGTTGAGTCTCGAAAGCTTTGAAGCTATATTCATGTAATCAAGTTACCATTTGACCATGTCTAACGATTCGCGAACATCTATGTGTATATAGATATGTGTAAATAATAAATACTTAATTAGTGAAGGCGTTAACAAAGTATTAGATATATAATACTTTACAAGAACATATTTTGTTTCAAAATAAGTTTATTATGCTTATCGATGTTTAGATGAAAATATCAAATGATTGATTTATAAGATACATTGAATTAGGATGAAGAGTCTCTGTTATGAGGTCCACTTTGAATTAGAAAACCCTTACTTTTAACGGTATTCTAAATATTTGGAAAAGTGATTGTATATAAGAACAAAAGTGTCATTATTGAGGATTAGACAGAAGTTAGTGGAGGTTTGAATTTCATAAAACGTTTTGATTTAAACTAATATTATTATATATGTTTTGATAAATAATGAGACTAGGATTTATAAAAGGAAATGATCAAAATACTTAAAAGATAAAGTTACACTTTAAGTGGGATAGTTTTTAATTAATTTAAGTCTAGTTATTAATAAAGGTACATGTCACAAAACGTTTAATTTAAAATAAAATATTTTGACAAACAACGAGACTTTGATTTATAGAAGAAAATGACCACAACGCTCAACTCTACAAGTTATATTCTTATAAAGGTAAATTATTGTTATGTAAGTCTAGTTTTTGTAAAAGGTACACGTCACGCAACATAAAAGGCTAGTTTTCTAAACGTACGAAAGTGCGCCCGAAAAACCGAAAGTGGTACATGAGTCGTGAGACCACGTCCGTGTCATTTTTGTAAAAATTATATTTTTACCATGAACGTAAATATAATATAATATTTAATTAATTCTAAAGATTAAATATATTAAATATTAATTAATATTAAATCTATTACATATGTTATTATGAATGAAAGTGTCGGCAAGTAAGTAAATGGATACCAGCTGTTTTAATCATATGGGGATGATTGGATGGGTTGGGTACTATAAGTTCGAACATTTCTGGTTCAGTGCAACAACTCTAAATCTCTCTTTCTCTTTTACTTACTCCGTATACATATTTAGTTTATGTTTATTATTATTATTATTATTATTATTATTATTATTATTATTATTATTATTAATCTCATTATTATTATTGTTAGCATTAATATTAGTATTACTAGGAAGCGTTATTATTAGTATTATACATAAAATACTACGACGAGGTTCTGCTCGTGTGTTTTCAAAATGGGTTTTATGAGCTGGATAGAGCTAAGGAAATTATGGGTTATGGCTATGGAGGTGATGGGTATGGTTCATGGGTATGCCCTTGAGGTCAAATTGGTAGTTATCGTCTCCGTCGCGTCTACGTACCTTTCCTACAGTATTGAATCTCAATATTGATACGTGAGCACTCATAACTTAACTTTTATTTACTAATAGTGTATCCCTGACTAGTGCTCGAGAATATAGGATTATGCATGCTTGTATATTTGATATTGCCCTTAGATAGGTTATGTTGAATCTTAAAGGTTGTTATACTAGGGATGAAATAAGGTATAAGATATGCATGTCATTGGAAAGCTATCGAAAAATTAAGAACTTTTCATTTAGATATCGAATGAATTCGATGAACGGATAGAAAGTTATGAATTGTATAATTAATTTCGTAATTAAAATTGCTGATAATAATTAGTGAATTGATTTTCTGGGTAATAAAAAGTGGTTATTTGGATTCTACTCGTCGAGTAGATGAATTTTCATATAAAGCACGTCTCGTTTCGTTGAACGGTTGTCAAGTTATGGACAAAAGAAGTTTTGCAAATTTTGAAACAATGTCGAAAAGAGAACTGAAATTCTCGCTGATCTGCGTTGTTTCAGATTTAAGAAAAAATACCACTAAATTCTTTGCTGTAAGGTCTAGCAAACGACTCGGGCCATTTGTCAATTTGAGTCTCGACGATTTTTCTAAAAATCGTCAAAGTTGACAGTTTGGTCACATTTTAAAATTCTGAAAAGAGCTGAAACTTTTTATTAAAAATGTCAGTTTTGTATCCGTTGTCAGGGTCGGCCTGATGTGTGTTTACTTTTGCCAAAAATCATGTTATATCTTTGTGGTAACTAGAATTTGTAGGCTTTGACCGTTTGTCAATCCGAGTTTCGAGGAATTTTCTAAAAATCTCCAAAGTAGGCTACTCGGTCACTTTTGTAAATTTATTAAAGATGAAAAATTAACTTTGAAACGCCGAAACCGCGTTGGCAACTACGAGTTGTCTAGGTTTAGTTTACTTCTGTAAAATGTATACTTAATCTTTTTGGTAATGTATAACTTTTATCTTTGGCCGTTTATCAATCGGAGTTCCGATAATTTTTCTAAAAATCGCTGAAGTGGCCGTTTAGTCATGTTTGACCGAAAAATCATTTTGTTGTATAAATTATTGTATTTTTGCATGCGACCTCGTTTTTTACTTTAACCTTTGACTTTTGACCTTGAACTTTGACTTTTCCCGTTAACTTTTCAGTTAATTTTTTTTCGTGTTGACTTTCTCTAAATACTAAAATACTATTTTATGATTATGAAACCATTTGTGTTACGTTGTTTCACACGTCACCTTTTACTAGAATTTTAACTGAGCATGGGTAATATAACATGTTACTATACTGTTGAGTCAAACTCGAGCATTAGGATTGTGGTACACTATGACTTGGCCTAAATTGTTAGACAAATATTGACCGTCATATAAATATATATAATTAATATAGGTTCGTGAATCCGAGGCCAACCCTACACTTGTTCAATGATGTTATATGTATTTTTACTACAAAATACAGTATGGTGAGTTTCATTTGCCTTTTTACCCTTTATATTTTTGGGCTGAGAATACATGCGCAACTTTTATAAATGTTTTACGAAATAGACACAAGTACGTGAAACTACATTCTATGGTTGAATTATCGAAATCGAATATGCCCCTTTTTATTAAGTCTGGTAATCTAAGAATTAGGGAACAGACACCCTAATTGACGCGAATCCTAAAGATAGATCTATCGGGCCCAACAAGCCCCATCCAAAGTACCGGATGTTTTAGTACTTCGAAATTTATATCATGTCCGAAGGAGGATCCCGGAATGATGGGGATATTCTTATATATGCATATTGTTAATGTCGGTTACCAGGTGTTCAATCCATATGAATGATATTTTTGTCTCTATGCATGGGACGTATGTTTATGAGAAATGGAAATCTGAAATCTTGTGGTCTATTAAAATGATGGAAACGATTGTTTAAGTTAAACTAATGAACTCACCAACCTTTTGGTTGACACTTGAAAGCATGTTTATTCTCAGGTTTGAAAGAGATCTTCCGCTGTGCATTAGCTCATTTTAAAGATACTACTTGGAGTCATTCATGACATATTTCAAAAGACGTTGCATTCGAGTCGTTGAAGTTCATTAAAGATTATTATTAAGTAAATGACAGATTAGGTCATTTATAGTTTGGATATTATGAAATGGTATGCATACATGTCAACTTTCGATGTAATGAAAGATTGTCTTTTAAAAATGAATGCAATGTTTGTAAAATGTATCATTTAGAGGTCAAGTACCTCGCGATGTAATCATATGTTATTGTATTCGTCCCTATGGATTGGGTCGGGTCGTCTCATGTGGTATCAGAGCGGTGGTCTTAGCGAACCAGGTCTGCATTAGTGTGTCTAACTGATAAGTCGTTAGGATGCATTAGTGAGTCTGGACTTCGACCGTGTCTGCATGTCAAAAGTTTTGCTTATCATTTTGTGTCGAAAATCATCTACTTACCATCCTTAAGAAATTACCTGATTATTACTCTTTAGTCTAAACGCGTTTTCTTGCATTTATTGCATAATAGTGTATAGACGAAATCTTATCTTAGCATATATGATACTGTGAACTTTGACTGACATTTTTCAAAGATTCTCCGTAATTTATGGGATTTTGGTATTATATATACATATGTAAATTATGTATAGAAAGATATCAAATCTAACTCCTATAATCTATTTCATATCAAAAATTCATTCCCTTGATCATACGAGATGGATCCCTCAACCAGTTCGAATTCCTCAGATTACGACAGCTATTCCGATATGGAGTCTCATTCCAGCTCCGAAAGCAGTATGACCGGAATAGATCAACCAATCAGTCATCACCTATTCTGGATGAATTGGGGATGGGTTCGTAGCCTCCTCAATCATTGGAGACAAGAAGAAGGTGATCCCTTCCATCCACCACATTGCCCTCTTGACGAAGAACCTGAAGCACTTACCGGCGAACCTGTCCGAAACACCATTTTCTCGCTCATTTCCAGAGTATCTCGTCACGATTATATATTACATCAAATTTTAGATTTTATTTATCCGCTCGTCAGAACCGACAATCACCCCGGTGTAATACAAGAAGTCAACGAGCTTCGCGCTCGGGTAGTGGCTTTGGAGAATATGGTGCAGAGATTACAAACACCAGCAGCAGCATCAGCAGCATAACCAGTAACACCATCATCAACGCCAATAGTACCATTACCACCCCAACCACAACCACGTCGTAAACCTCAAATTTACACTCTGTCCCACGAGCACCAATGTCATACGCCCTGTAGATACCAAGGAATACCAACAACAATAACCGACGAAGTATTAATTCATAACTTCATTGGAGAAACATTCCGCGCAGATTATGTAATCTCTAAAGTCTTAGAGATTATCTAATCTAGCCCTAACCATAAATCAGTTAAGCGAACCAAAATGATAGAAGGAAGAGTAGAAACCCTGACAAAAATGGTGTGTGATTAACAAGCTAAACTTGTTTTACAAACAGCATCAACAGTACCGTCAGCGTCACCAGCATCATCAGTACAGTCAACATCAGAATCAACAACACCTATAACATCACAAACTCCGTCAGCTCAAAAATCACTATGGACATCATTACGAATCAATAACCCGTATATTGTATCAACTAGTTATGAAGAATTAACTCATTCCCTTTGAAGAAATTATATGTATATTTTATATATTTTGAAATAAAAATAAATCTTTCCATGCTAAGCTATTGTGTGTGAAACTTAACTACTCGGTTAATTCATATTACAAATATGCAATAATGTACGTCATTCGGCCGCAACTTAACCATCGTTAACTACAATCTCTGTCGCAATTCAACAAATTCCAATTCATAATAAATCAAGTATATATTTGATTTTACACTTTCATCATCGATGTACCCGAAACTTTTCAGATAACATCATTCGTACTTTGCGAAATTCACAAGAATTCCACGAACCGAACATCATACATCAACAAATAACGAAGTATTGATTCATAATTTCAATATCATTAAAGAAATACTGCGTAAAAGTTATGTACTTTTTAAAGCCTTTAGGGATTATTCAATTCTAGTTTCAACCGTAAATCAAATGAGTTTAATTTAACATTAACTCATTAAATCTATGTTACATCTGAAGAAAATATACATATATATATATTCATAAAGACTGTAATAAAATTCTTTTGTACAAAATATTAATTGTGAAATTTTTTTTAACGGGTAGGTAATACCCGAGAGATATATAAATTCACAATTAATATATTACATTCTTCGAATCTGATTCAGCAAATCATCCATTATACTCCCTACTTTCACAACAATATACATTCTTTTATAGAAATCAAAACAACCATACTCATTCAAAATTTAATTACATATTCTGATTTTGAAATCTCAAAATTCAACTTGAGATATGACCAAAATCATCACTCTTAGATCCTTACATCTTTCACAAGCTATACTTTGACTTCAAAACTATGATAGAACATCACTTTTAATCGTAACACTCAGAGGAATATGAAAATCATTCGAGATTCAGGAAGATTTCACCATCTGGATATTGACTATGACAATCTGCATTTAAAACCCTTCTAAATTCCGGAAGATACTTCAAATAATGAACAATCGAAATGATGATCCAACCACACATTATCCAAAGTGTTGTACCTGAAAAGCTCTCGAAACCAAAGTCGTAGTTTAACCCGTGCCCACGTCAAATTCTTTAGCATTTATTAGCAAAAAAAAAAAAAAAAAAAAAAAAAAAAAAAAAAAAAAAACAACATTTCAATTCCTTTTCAAAGTAGCCGATTTTGTCACAGCTTCAGCAAGTCAACTTCGACGTTTCAGTCGGACTAGTCTTATTTTAACCCCGATAAATACGTTGCCCTTTCGTCATTATTACTGGAAAACCTTTCATATTACACCATATTACCACCAGCGTTTAATCATCTAAAACACGATTCTTCTGAACCCACCGCGGATTGATAACCAGAGATTCAGATATTATAACATTAAATGCAGAGGAAACATAAAAATGGTAGATGGTTTAAACGGTCAAAAGTCTGATGATAAAAGATAGTGAGTTGGTAAAGCACAGAAAAAGAAAGAATTTGGTACTGAAAAACGGATTGAGCAAAGTATGAAGGAAGCCATGGACAAATCACAGAGACTGAATCTACCTTCAAAGGATCCAAATGATTCAGTGCCTGTTGAACTCGTTAGCAAACACCTTACTTCTTATTCTAAACCTTCACAGACAGATATTCTTCATCATCATCATATCTTAAATGTTATAAGATATCTTCGTATCTTCCATTATACATATTCTCCATATCTTTGGAGATATGTTCACAACTATTCTTATCAAGTATCATTTATCTCTCCGTAATATCTGCAACATAAAAGAAACCGTGTTAGTTTCTAAATTCTGAAAAATTCGAATATGAATGTTTTTGAAGTAGTGTTGGGAACTGATGCATGAGTTAGTATAATATAATGACACTTGATCAACGTCATTATATTAAAGTAATTCATGCTGAGTTTCTAATGGATGTGATGATTCACAGGACATACCGTCATCATGTACCATTTACACGACTCTTACATTCTATCTAATCTCTAAATATATCAAGAAAATATTTCTTGATGATTCGGTCTTTTTCGGGGTATTCTGGTAATTTAACAAATCAGGATTTACCATTACCCTTTCCTTCTTAGAACAATTACTATATTCCTTCTTAAATCCATACATATGAATTTCCGGACCATTACAAGAGCTATTTAATCGCAAGAAGAAGAAACGAAAGGACAAAGCTCCGAAATAGAAATTCGGGGTATAAACCGCAGCAAATAGAAGAAGGCATTAACTATGGATGACGATGACTATAGAAGACAGAAGCAGGGACATCGAAATATAAGGGAAGGTGTAAAATCTAACAACAACCCGGAAATTACAACCCGTATATATCGATGCATATAGCAATGTAAACACATGGGAGAACTAGAAACACTATAAACCCAAGAGTATAGTAGAAGTAAATAGATTCTTCTGGTGGCAGATTAAAAAGAAGGATGACAGATATGAACGTTAAGAGGATATTAAGGATCAGGATGGGATGGAGCATATTAACGAATGCTTTAAGGTATGAATTGAGGAAGAAAGAATAGAAGGTGTGAGTTGTAAGGAAACGAAGGGGGTGGATTTATAGACAGAGCAATCGAAGCAGTTTATCGCGTATAACCAAAGAGGATCCTAATCTCCTTAATTATCGAAGAATCAAATCTTATTATGAAGATTTCTTCTAAATTCCTTAAATTCCGGAAATCAATCTTGAATACGCCGCCGGTTAAGTCAAACATACATTCATTCATTTTCACTCTTTTGCGATAGCTTCACTATTACTCTTCGCATAGTCAAATTGGGTTATCTATAGTACTCAATGATGATAAAACTCTATGTATCAGTTTACATTCGTCATAATAACATTCATACTGTTAGCCATGACGACCTCTATCAAATTTCGGGACGAAATTTCTTTTAACGGGTAGGTAATGTGATGACCCGGGAATTTCCGAACAAATTTAAACTTTAATCTTTATATATATCCGACGCGGTAAGCAAAATATGTATTGTTGAGTCACGAAAGCTTTGAAGCTATATTCATGTAATCAAGTTACCATTTGACCATGTCTAACGATTCGCGAACATCTATGTGTATATAGATATGTGTAAATAATAAATACTTAATTAGTGAAGGCGTTAACAAAGTATTAGATATATAATACTTTACAAGAACATATTTTGTTTCAAAATAAGTTTATTATGCTTATCGATGTTTAGATGAAAATATCAAATGATTGATTTATAAGATACATTGAATTAGGATGAAGAGTCTCTGTTATGAGGTCCACTTTGAATTAGAAAACCCTTACTTTTAACGGTATTCTAAATATTTGGAAAAGTGATTGTATATAAGAACAAAAGTGTCATTATTGAGGATTAGACAGAAGTTAGTGGAGGTTTGAATTTCATAAAACGTTTTGATTTAAACTAATATTATTATATATGTTTTGATAAATAATGAGACTAGGATTTATAAAAGGAAATGATCAAAATACTTAAAAGATAAAGTTACACTTTAAGTGGGATAGTTTTTAATTAATTTAAGTCTAGTTATTAATAAAGGTACATGTCACAAAACGTTTAATTTAAAATAAAATATTTTGACAAACAACGAGACTTTGATTTATAGAAGAAAATGACCACAACGCTCAACTCTACAAGTTATATTCTTATAAAGGTAAATTATTGTTATGTAAGTCTAGTTTTTGTAAAAGGTACACGTCACGCAACATAAAAGGCTAGTTTTCTAAACGTACGAAAGTGCGCCCGAAAAACCGAAAGTGGTACATGAGTCGTGAGACCACGTCCGTGTCATTTTTGTAAAAATTATATTTTTACCATGAACGTAAATATAATATAATATTTAATTAATTCTAAAGATTAAATATATTAAATATTAATTAATATTAAATCTATTACATATGTTATTATGAATGAAAGTGTCGGCAAGTAAGTAAATGGATACCAGCTGTTTTAATCATATGGGGATGATTGGATGGGTTGGGTACTATAAGTTCGAACATTTCTGGTTCAGTGCAACAACTCTAAATCTCTCTTTCTCTTTTACTTACTCCGTATACATATTTAGTTTATGTTTATTATTATTATTATTATTATTATTATTATTATTATTATTATTATTATTATTATTATTATTATTATTATTATTATTATTATTAATCTCATTATTATTATTGTTAGCATTAATATTAGTATTACTAGGAAGCGTTATTATTAGTATTATACATAAAATACTACGACGAGGTTCTGCTCGTGTGTTTTCAAAATGGGTTTTATGAGCTGGATAGAGCTAAGGAAATTATGGGTTATGGCTATGGAGGTGATGGGTATGGTTCATGGGTATGCCCTTGAGGTCAAATTGGTAGTTATCGTCTCCGTCGCGTCTACGTACCTTTCCTACAGTATTGAATCTCAATATTGATACGTGAGCACTCATAACTTAACTTTTATTTACTAATAGTGTATCCCTGACTAGTGCTCGAGAATATAGGATTATGCATGCTTGTATATTTGATATTGCCCTTAGATAGGTTATGTTGAATCTTAAAGGTTGTTATACTAGGGATGAAATAAGGTATAAGATATGCATGTCATTGGAAAGCTATCGAAAAATTAAGAACTTTTCATTTAGATATCGAATGAATTCGATGAA
Organism: Rutidosis leptorrhynchoides; assembly: GCF_046630445.1. Lineage (NCBI taxonomy): Eukaryota > Viridiplantae > Streptophyta > Magnoliopsida > Asterales > Asteraceae > Rutidosis > Rutidosis leptorrhynchoides. The sequence continues at coordinate 277,003,451 of NC_092336.1, forward strand.
CGGATAGAAAGTTATGAATTGTATAATTAATTTCGTAATTAAAATTGCTGATAATAATTAGTGAACTGATTTTCTGGGTAATAAAAAGTGGTTATTTGGATTCTACTCGTCGAGTAGATGAATTTTCATATAAAGCACGTCTCGTTTCGTTGAACGGTTGTCAAGTTATGGACAAAAGAAGTTTTGCAAATTTTGAAAAAATGTCGAAAAGAGAACTGAAATTCTCGCTGATCTGCGTTGTTTCAGATTTAAGAAAAAATACCACTAAATTCTTTGCTGTAAGGTCTAGCAAACGACTAGGGCCATTTGTCAATTTGAGTCTCGACGATTTTTCTAAAAATCGTCAAAGTTGACAGTTTGGTCACATTTTAAAATTCTGAAAAGAGCTGAAACTTTTTATTAAAAATGTCAGTTTTGTATCAGTTGTCAGGGTCGGCCTGATGTGTGTTTACTTTTGCCAAAAATCATGTTATATCTTTGTGGTAACTAGAATTTGTAGGCTTTGACCGTTTGTCAATCCGAGTTTCGAGGAATTTTCTAAAAATCTCCAAAGTAGGCTACTCGGTCACTTTTGTAAATTTATTAAAGATGAAAAATTAACTTTGAAACGCCGAAACCGCGTTGGCAACTACGAGTTGTCTAGGTTTAGTTTACTTCTGTAAAATGTATACTTAATCTTTTTGGTAATGTATAACTTTTATCTTTGGCCGTTTATCAATCGGAGTTCCGATAATTTTTCTAAAAATCGCTGAAGTGGCCGTTTAGTCATGTTTGACCGAAAAATCATTTTGTTGTATAAATTATTGTATTTTTGCATGCGACCTCGTTTTTTACTTTAACCTTTGACTTTTGACCTTGAACTTTGACTTTTCCCGTTAACTTTTCAGTTAATTTTTTTTCGTGTTGACTTTCTCTAAATACTAAAATACTATTTTATGATTATGAAACCATTTGTGTTACGTTGTTTCACACGTCACCTTTTACTAGAATTTTAACTGAGCATGGGTAATATAACATGTTACTATACTGTTGAGTCAAACTCGAGCATTAGGATTGTGGTACACTATGACGTGGCCTAAATTGTTAGACAAATATTGACCGTCATATAAATATATATAATTAATATAGGTTCGTGAATCCGAGGCCAACCCTACACTTGTTCAATGATGTTATATGTATTTTTACTACAAAATACAGTATGGTGAGTTTCATTTGCCTTTTTACCCTTTATATTTTTGGGCTGAGAATACATGCGCAACTTTTATAAATGTTTTACGAAATAGACACAAGTACGTGAAACTACATTCTATGGTTGAATTATCGAAATCGAATATGCCCCTTTTTATTAAGTCTGGTAATCTAAGAATTAGGGAACAGACACCCTAATTGACGCGAATCCTAAAGATAGATCTATCGGGCCCAACAAGCCCCATCCAAAGTACCGGATGTTTTAGTACTTCGAAATTTATATCATGTCCGAAGGAGGATCCCGGAATGATGGGGATATTCTTATATATGCATATTGTTAATGTCGGTTACCAGGTGTTCAATCCATATGAATGATATTTTTGTCTCTATGCATGGGACGTATGTTTATGAGAAATGGAAATCTGAAATCTTGTGGTCTATTAAAATGATGGAAACGATTGTTTAAGTTAAACTAATGAACTCACCAACCTTTTGGTTGACACTTGAAAGCATGTTTATTCTCAGGTTTGAAAGAGATCTTCCGCTGTGCATTAGCTCATTTTAAAGATACTACTTGGAGTCATTCATGACATATTTCAAAAGACGTTGCATTCGAGTCGTTGAAGTTCATTAAAGATTATTATTAAGTAAATGACAGATTAGGTCATTTATAGTTTGGATATTATGAAATGGTATGCATACATGTCAACTTTCGATGTAATGAAAGATTGTCTTTTAAAAATGAATGCAATGTTTGTAAAATGTATCATTTAGAGGTCAAGTACCTCGCGATGTAATCATATGTTATTGTATTCGTCCCTATGGATTGGGTTGGGTCGTCTCAACGGTGATCTTTACAAACGATCCATATTTTTATCAATATGTCTACCAGTATCATTCCTACCCCAGTTATGGCTGCAAAAGGTGTGCCAATATTCGATGGCACAGATTTTGCAACTTGGAAATTGAAAGTCCTATGATTTTTAGGATCCATTCATGAAGAAGCTGAGCATGTTCTTACAACAGGACCTATTATTCCTGGTTCTATGATAGCTGCTGTTCCTGCCACAGATACTGTTGCTGCTCAACCTGCCTATTTTCGTGAAACACCAAGAGAAAGGTGGACTGAAGTAGAAGCTATCAAGTACAAACTAGATAGCAAAATAAGGAGTATTATTGGGAATGCTGTTACTGTTCCAATTCTCAGAAAGATCAGTCATGCCAAGACTGCTAAAGCTATGTGGGATCTGTTGCTTAATGACTATGAAGGAGTCACTGTTGTTAAGACTCAGAAGAAAAAGAATCTGATTAGATGTTATGAAAATTTTACTGCTCAGCCTAAAGAATCTTTGAGTGATCTTCATTCAAGATTTCAGGTTCTGATAAATGATCTTGAAAGTGTTGGGGTAGAGAAAACACAACAAGTGTTGTGTCAAAAGTTTATTGAACTGTTACCCTCAAACTTTGAATCTGTGATTACATCTATGGTAATCAGTGAAAAGATAGATAACTATGAGTTAAGTGAATTGTTTGGCATACTGTCAAACTTTGAGGAAACTCAATTAAAGAACAAGATCAATGCTAAGAAAACTGCTAGAGATCCAGAAGCTGCATTGGTGGCTACCACAAAGAAGAATAAGCAATTGTTCTCTAGTTACTCTAGCAAAGTTGAATCTGAAAGTGATGAAACTTCTGATGATGATAGTGAATCTGATGAAGATGAGGAGATCAAAGATTTGGAAGTTCAGATGGCTCTTTTGACTCAAAGGATTGAGCAGAAAAAGTTTGGTTATAAGAAGGGTAAAGGCAAGGGTACTTTTGATCTAAAGAAAGCTAAATGCTTTAAGCATGGCAAGATAGGACACATAGATGCTGATTGCTGGTCTAAGGGTGAAGGAGGTTCAAATAGCAACAAGTCTATTGACAAAGCAAGAAAGTATAAGCTCAAGTACATGAAGTTAAAGAGTGAAGCAGAAAAATCAAAGAACAAAGAACAGGAAAAGGCTTTGTACACAGAAGCATGGGAAGATGAAGACTCATAATCTGATGAGGAGGAAGATAAGTGTCTTATGGCTTTAATTGATGGTAGTTCTAGCAAGTTTGAGGAAGATCTGAAAGCTATTGAGAAGATGGATAAAGACTCTACTTGTAATAAAGTTTCTGCTTATAAGGTACAAAACTTTGTGAACTATCTTGATAATGAAAAATTGAGAATGTTTCAGTACTCGCTGCTTCACTTTCAATGGTGTTTAGATGATATTGATAGGTTAAGAACACAAATTTTTGATCTTAAAAACACTATCAAAGACAAAGAAGCTGAAATTAAAATCTTGAAAAAATGTGAGGTAGAACTTGACACATATAAAATGGCATACATAGAAGAAACTAAAAGATTAAATACTGAGTTAGGAAGATCGATGAAAAGGTCAAAACACTATGAATCAATTTGTAAATCTTGGTGTGTATCTTCCAAAAAGAATTCTGATGCTATTGCCAAACAAATTTCAAATGATGTCAAAGCTATACTAGGTGAAAACTACATATTAGATAATAATGTGGAAGTTGATCCAAGTATATTCAAACCTGACATTCTACCAAACACATTCGTAAAATTTGATGGTGACAAAAAGATTTTAACCAATGCTTTTGTAAGGTCATTAGATCCAGTTGAACCTTCTGAGACTATAATACTTGAAAATAAAAATCCATTAGAGTCTGAACTTTTGAAACCTTCAGACTCTAGCATTTTAGTCTCTCGAGATAATAGTGTATGTTCTGACCTAGAGTCTGACACCCAAGGGTCAAGTAGCAATAACAACTATGAATCATCCTCTGAAACTGACACTTGTCCAGATCCAAAAGTGTTAACTAAAAGAAGGTCAAAGTCAAAACAAGCTAAGACAATTCAAAAACTCAAAAAGGAAATTTCTAAGCTCAATGAAAAAATCAAGAGTCAAGAAAAACCTTCAGTTAAAAGAACATCTTGTTTTCCTAAGGAAATTAAGAAAATATGGAAACCCAAAGTTTGTGAAAATAAAAGTGTCTTACAATCTTTTAAGGACAAGTTGATTTGGATTGGAAACAAGGCTTTTGTTTGGAGAGTGAAGAGCACTCCAACAGAACCCACTGAAAAGTGGGTTCCCCTTAAAAACTAACCATTTTCTTTTGTTTTGTGTCTTGTGTAACAGGGTAACATGTGGTATTTGGCTAGTGGTTGCTCAAGACACATGACTGGATGCAAAGAGCATCTTGTAGGGTTTGTTGAAGAAAAAGGTCCTTCTGTAAGATATGGTGATAATTCAGTTGCAAAGACTATTGGTTATGGTACTGTTATGGCTGGAAGTGTTTCATTTAAGAAAGTTGCTTTAGTTGAAGGGTTAAAGCATAATCTGCTAAGTGTAAGCCAAATTGCTGATGAAGATTGTGAAATCAGAATAAGGAAGAAAGCTGGTATTATTTATGATCTTAAAGGAAGACCAACACTTGTAGCCTGGAGATTTCAAAATGTGTATATGCTGGATCTAGATTCTGTTGATGCTGGAATTGAAACATGTCTATACTCTCAGACTGTCCCTGAACTTAATTGGCTTTGGCACAAAAGGCTTTCTCATCTTAATTTCAAAAACATTAATGAGCTTTCCAAAAAGAAGCTTGTAAGAGGTCTGCCTTAACAGCCTTTTAAGAAAGATAAACCTTGTTCTACATGTATTATGGGTAAACAGACCAAAACAAAGTTTCCCTCAAAAACCCTGACTACTATGAGTGATCCACTTCACATGTGTAGTGACCCGAACTTTTCCATGTTTATATATATATTAAATGAAATTGTTATTTACATGATTAAGTGTTTCCAATATGTTAAGTAATCAAACTTGTTAAGACTTGATTAATTGAAATAGGTTTCATATAGACAATTGACCACCCAAGTTGACCGGTGATTCACGAACGTTAAAACTTGTAAAAACTATACGATGACATATATATGGTTATATATATAGTTAACATGATTTTATTATAAGTATGTATCTCATTAGGTATTTTAACAATGAGTTATATACATAAAAATGAGACTATTAATTTAAGAAACTCGAAAACGATATATATAACGATTATCGTTATAACAACGTCTTACTAGGTACATATGAATCATATTAAGATATTGATACACTTGGTTAATTATGTTAAATGATAAGTAAATATATTATTAAGTGTATTAACAATGAAATACATATGTAAAAATAAGACTACTAACTTAATGATTTCGAAACGAGACATATATGTAACGATTATCGTTGTAACGACATTTAACTGTATATATCATACTAAGATATATTATATATCATAATATCATGATAATATAACAATTTAACATCTCATTTGTTATAATAAACAATGGGTTAACAACATTCAACAAGATCGTTAACCTAAAGGTTTCAAAACAACATTTACATGTAACGACTAACGATGACTTAACGACTCAGTTAAAATGTATATACATGTAGTGTTTTAATATGTATTCATACACTTTTGAAAGACTTCAAGACACTTATCAAAATACTTCTACTTAACAAAAATGCTTACAATTACATCCTCGTTCAGTTTCATCAACAATTCTACTCGTATGCACCCGTATTCGTACTCGTACAATACACAGCTTTTAGATGTATGTACTATTGGTATATACACTCCAATGATCTGCTCTTAGCAGCCCATGTGAGTCACCTAACACATGTGGGAACCATCATTAGGCAACTAGTATGAAATATCTCATAAAATTACAAAAATATGAGTAATCATTCATGACTTATTTACATGAAAACAAAATTACATATCCTTTATATCTAATCCATACACCAACGACCAAAAACACCTACAAACACTTTTATTCTTCAATTTTATTCATCTAATTGATCCCTCTCAAGTTCTATCTTCAAGTTCTAAGTGTTCTTCATAAATTCCAAAAGTTCTAGTTTCATAAAATCAAGAATACTTCCAAGATTGCAATTTACTTCCAAGTTTTCTAAATCCATTCCAAGTAATCATCCAAGATCAAGAAACCTTTGTTACTTACAGTAGGTTATCTTTCTAATACAAGGTAATAATCATATTCAAACTTTAATTCAATTTCTATAACTATAACAATCTTATTTCGAGTGGAAATCTTACTTGAAATTGTTTTCGTGTCATGATTCTGCTTCAAGAACTTTCAAGCCATCCAAGGATCCTTTGAAGCTAGATCTATTTTTCTCATTTCCATTAGGTTTATCCAAGGAACTTGAGGTAGTAATGATGTTCATAACATCATTCAATTCATACATATAAAGCTATCTTATTCGAAGGTTTAAACTTGTAATCACTAGAACATAGTTTAGTTAATTCTAAACTTGTTCGCAAATAAAAGTTAATCCTTATAACTTGACTTTTAAAATCAACTAAACACATGTTCTATATCTATATGATATGCTAACTTAATGATTTAAAACCTGGTAACACGAAAAACACCGTAAAATCGGATTTACGCCGTCGTAGTAACACCGCGGGCTGTTTTGGGTTAGTTAATTAAAAACTATGATAAACTTTGATTTAAAAGTTGTTATTCTGGGAAAATGATTTTTATTATGAACATGAAACTATATCCAAAAATTATGGTTAAACTCAAAGTGGAAGTATGTTTTCTAAAATGGTCATCTAGACGTCGTTCTTTCGACTGAAATGACTACCTTTACAAAAACGACTTGTAACTTATTTTTCCGACTATAAACCTATACTTTTTCTGTTTAGATTCATAAAATAGAGTTCAATATGAAACCATAGCAATTTGATTCACTCAAAACGGATTTAAAATGAAGAAGTTATGGGTAAAACAAGATTGGATAATTTTTCTCATTTTAGCTACGTGAAAATTGGTAACAAATCTATTCCAACCATAACTTAATCAACTTGTATTGTATATTATGTAATCTTGAGATACCATAGACACGTATACAATGTTTTGACCTATCATGTCGACACATCTATATATATTTCGGAACAACCATAGACACTCTATATGTGAATGTTGGAGTTAGCAATACAGGGTTGAGGTTGATTCCAAAATATATATAGTTTGAGTTGTGATTAATACTGAGATATGTATACACTGGGTCGTGGATTGATTCAAGATAATATTTATCGATTTATTTCTGTACATCTAACTGTGGACAACTAGTTGTAGGTTACTAACGAGGACAGCTGACTTAATAAACTTAAAACATCAAAATATATTAAAAGTGTTGTAAATATATTTTGAACATACTTTGATATATATGTATATATTGTTATAGGTTCGTGAATCAACCAGTGGCCAAGTCTTACTTCCCGACGAAGTAAAAATCTGTGAAAGTGAGTTATAGTCCCACTTTTAAAATCTAATATTTTTGGGATGAGAATACATGCAGGTTTTATAAATGATTTACAAAATAGACACAAGTACGTGAAACTACATTCTATGGTTGAATTATCGAAATCGAATATGCCCCTTTTTATTAAGTCTAGTAATCTAAGAATTAGGGAACAGACACCCTAATTGACGCGAATCCTAAAGATAGATCTATTGGGCCTAACAAACCCCATCCAAAGTACCGGATGCTTTAGTACTTCGAAATTTATATCATATCCAAAGGGTGTCCCGGAATGATGGGGATATTCTTATATATGCATCTTGTTAATGTCGGTTACCATGTGTTCACCATCTGAATGATTTTTATCTCTATGTATGGGATGTGTATTGAAATATGAAATCTTGTGGTCTATTGTTACGATTTGATATATATAGGTTAAACCTATAACTCACCAACATTTTTGTTGACGTTTAAAGCATGTTTATTCTCAGGTGAACACTAAGAGTTTCCGCTGTTGCATACTAAAATAAGGACAAGATTTGGAGTCCATGTTTGTATGATATTTTGTAAAAACTGCATTCAAGAAACTGATTTCGATGTAACATATTTGTATTGTAAACCATTATGTAATGGTCGTGTGTAAACAGGATATTTTAGATAATCATTATTTGATAATCTACGTAAAGCTTTTTAAACCTTTATTTATGAAATAAAGGTTATGGTTTGTTTTAAAAATGAATGCAGTCTTTGAAAAACGTCTCATATAGAGGTCAAAACCTCGTAACGAAATCAATTAATATGGAACGTTTTTAATCAAAAAGAACGGGACATTTCAGTTGGTATCAGAGCGTTGGTCTTAGAGAACCAGAATTTTGCATTAGTGTGTCTTATCGAGTTTGTTAGGATGCATTAGTGAGTCTGGACTTCGACCGTGTTTACTTGAAAAATGATTGCTTAACAAATTTTGTTGGAAACTATATATTTTTAACATGTGAATATTATGTGATATATTAATCTCTTAACGTGTTTGATATTATGTGATAGATGTCTACCTCTAGAACAAGTCTCATTGACTCACCTAATAATAATGAAGAGTCAAATATAAATTGGAATGATTCGTGGACTGATTCACAAGTTCCCGAAGAGGAACCGGAAGAAGAGTCGGAACCGGAAGAAGAATCGGAACTGGAAGAAGAATTGGAACAGGAAGAAGAAATTGAACCAGTAGGGGAAATAATAAAACGGTTAAGTAGAAGAAAATCCTCAACCAACCGACCAAAGTTAATTATGGTCAATGGTGTTTCCGCCAAGGAAGCAAAGTATTGGGGGGATTACCAATTCTTCGATGAATCGGATCCCGACAAGGATTCCGATGATGTTATAAAAATTACCCCAACACAATTTAATAAGGCAAAAGAGAACAATAAGGGAAAGGGCATAAAAATAGAGAAATTTGATTCCAAACCCGATGAACTTTATATGTATCGTCAACACCCGTATTTCTTAAGTTGTGACAATAACCCGGGAACATCTAAACCACCAGGTTTTTCTAAACCAATGTGGAAAACGACGGCTCGTATTAGGGGAACATCATATATCCCTAGAAACTTGGCAAAACGAACCAAAACCGAAGAAGAAGAAACGAGCGAGTCGGAATAAGATAGTTGTATTCGTGTGGTGTAATATATGTAATATAGTGTGCTTATGCTTTATGATATATGTAAAAATTGCTTGTATTAATAAGTATTTTTTTGTATGAATCTAACTCTTGTCTATTTTACAGTATAAAAACACAAAATGGAAAGACAACCCAATATTTTAAGAGACCTACCCGGAGACATGATTGATGAAATCTTGTCTAGAGTCGGTCAGAATTCCTCGGCACAACTATTTAAGGCGAGATCAGTTTGTAAGACATTCGAAGAACGTTCCAAGAATGACTTGGTTTATAAAAGGCTTTCGTTTGAAAGATGGGGGATATCACATTGGGAAACCCATAAGTTACGATGTGTTTACTTTGACGCATATATTGCGGGGAACCCAAATGCTATTTTACGCAACGGGTTAAGAAATTATTTTGACTCAATGTATCCGAATATAGGACTTCATGATTTAGAAAAAGCGGCTAACATGCAACATAAAGAAGCATGTTATGCTTACGGGTTAGTAATGTTCGCTTCTCACCAAAGTGAGAAAAAGAACATCGGGCTACAACTATTAAACAAAACGTTCCCACAAGTGATGGAGTCGGTAATTGGGGTAAGAAATGAGGTTTTTAGGTTATTACGAGACTGTTGGTCATTACGTAACCTTCGTCCTTTTGACGACTTTACAACACGTTGTCATACTATCGGTCACAACGGTTACGTTCTACAAGACCAAGGATGGGAAGTGGTATTAGTAAAACCAGAATGCATGACTTGTTTCTGGACGTATGAATTACGTGTCTTTGTTGCCTTTGCTGAACGCCTTATTTATTAACTAGAATTATCTTCGCAACTACTTTGTATCAAAGTTTTATGTGCTATATTTCATGCTATATGTAAAATAGCGGTATTGTAAGTTTGCAAGTTATTGTATAAAGGTTCGAATATGATATATATTTTTTTGTGATTAGTTTTTCATATAGAATTGTAGTAGTTGAAATGGTATGTTAGCTACTAAGTATGAACTTAACGGGTAGGTACTACCCGAATTAAAGAGTATAAAACGCTAATATGAAGAAAGAGCTTTTATAAATAAGTTCATATTACACTACGAAATACTATTGACTACTCTTGATATTCTATATGATTAACTCGTTTCATTTGACTATTTTGAAGGAAATGGCACCGACTACTCGACACACCTTGAATATGAGTGAAGAGGAATTTCGTGCCTTTCTTGCTTCAAACATAGCCGCAGTACAGGCCGCGCTACATACCAACAATAACCTTGGATCTAGCAGTACAGGAAATCGTGTAGGATGCACCTACAAAGAATTCACTGCTTGCAAACCTTTGGAATTTGATGGAACCGAAGGACCGATCGGATTAAAACGGTGGACCGAGAAGGTCGAATCGGTGTTTGCCATAAGTAAGTGTACTGAAGAGGACAAAGTGAAGTACGCTACGCATACCTTCACAGGTTCTGCGTTAACATGGTGGAATACCTATCTAGAGCAAGTGGGACAAGATGATGCGTACGCACTACCGTGGTCAGCATTCAAGCACTTGATGAACGAGAAGTACCGTCCCAGAACCGAGGTCAATAAGCTCAAGACAGAACTTAGAGGGTTACGAACCCAAGGATTTGATATTACCACGTACGAAAGACGATTCACAGAATTGTGCCTATTGTGTCCGGGAGCGTTCGAAGATGAGGAAGAGAAGATCGGCGCGTTTGTGAAAGGATTACCGGAAAGAATCCAAGAAGATATAAGTTCACACGAGCCCGCCTCTATACAACAGGCATGTAGAATGGCTCACAAACTAGTGAACCAGATTGAGGAAAGAATTAAAGAACAGACGGCTGAAGAGGCCAATGTGAAGCAAGTCAAAAGAAAGTGGGAGGAAAACGGTGATAAGAATCACCAATACAACAACAACAGCAATTACAATAATAATCGCAATAATTATCCCAACAATCGTAACATCAATCGCAACTACAACAAATGGCCCAACTACAACAACAACAACAACAACAACAACAACAACAACAACAACAACAACAACAACAACAATAACAACAACAACAACAACAACAACAACAACTACAATAATAATCCCAACAACAATAACAACCGCAACAACAACAACAACAATCAGAAGCAGCTATACCAAAGGTGTGAAAAGTATCACTCGGAGTTCTGCACCAAATTTTGCAACAAGTGTAAAAGAAATGGTCATAGCGCGGCGAAGTGTGAGGTCTACGGACCAGGGGTTAACAGAATGAAAGGAACAAATGGTGTCGGAACGAGTAATGGCTTAGCAAGTAGTGTTGGAGCAAGTTATGCCAATGTAGTTTGTTATAAATGTGGAAAACCGGGCCACATTATTAGAAATTTCCCGAGCCAGGAGAACACGAATGGACAAGGCCGCGGAAGAGTTTTCAATATTAATGCGACAGAGGCATAGGAAGACCCTGAGCTTGTTACGGGTACGTTTCTTATTGACAATAAATCTGCTTACGTTTTATTTGATTCGGGTGCGGATAGAAGCTATATGAGTAGAGATTTTTGTGCTAAATTAAGTTGTCCATTGACGCCGTTGGATAGAAAATTTTTACTCGAATTAGCAAACGGTAAATTATTTTCAGCAGATAATATATGCCGGAATCGAGAAATTAAACTGGATAGCGAAATATTTAAGATTGATTTGATACCAGTAGAGTTAGGGAGTTTTGATGTAATAGTTGGCATGGACTGGCTGAAGAAGGTGAAAGCAGAGATCGTATGTTATAAAAATGCAATTCGCATTGTACTAGAAGAAGGAGAACCCTTAATGGTGTACGGAGAAAAGGGCAACATGAAGCTACATCTTATTAGTAATTTGAAGGCACAAAAACTAATAAGAAAAGGTTGCTATGCTGTTATAGCACACGTCGAAAAAGTACAAACTGAAGAAAAGAGCATCAATGATGTTCCCGTCGCAAAAGAATTTCCCGATGTATTTTCGAAAGAATTACCGGGACTACCTCCACATCGATCTGTTGAATTTCAAATAGATCTTGTACCAGGAGCTGCACCAATAGCTCGTGCTCCTTATAGACTCGCACCCAGCGAGATGAAAGAACTGCAAAGCCAACTGCAAGAACTATTAGAACGTGGTTTCATTTGACCAAGCACATCACCATGGGGAGCTCCTGTTTTGTTTGTCAAGAAGAAGGATGGTACATTTAGGTTGTGTATTGACTACAGAGAGTTGAACAAACTTACCATCAAAAATCATTATCCACTGCCGAGAATTGACGACTTATTTGATCAACTACAAGGCTCGTCGGTTTATTCGAAGATCGAATTACGTTCTGGATATCATCAAATGCGAGTAAAGGAGGATGATATTCCAAAAACGGCTTTTAGGACGCGTTATGGTCATTACGAGTTTATGGTTATGCCGTTTGGATTGACTAACGCACCAGCTGTGTTCATGGACCTTATGAACCGAGTGTATGGGCCATATCTTGACAAGTTTGTCATTTTTTTCATCGATGACATACTTATTTACTCAAAGAATGATCAAGAGCACGAAGAACATTTGAGAAAAGTGCTAGAAGTATTGAGGAAAGAAAAACTTTACGCTAAGTTTTCAAAGTGTGCATTTTGGTTGGAAGAAGTTCAATTCCTCGGTCACATAGTGAACAAAGAAGGTATCCAGGTGGACCCGGCAAAGATCGAAACCGTTGAAAAGTGGGAAACCCCAAAAACTCCGAAGCATATACGTCAATTTTTAGGATTGGCTGGTTACTACAGAAGATTCATCCAAGATTTCTCCAAAATAGCAAAACCCTTGACTGCATTAACGCATAAAGGGAAGAAATTTGAATGGAAGGATGAACAAGAGGAGGCGTTTCAATTATTGAAGAAAAAGCTAACTACGGCACCTATATTGTCATTGCCTGAAGGGAATGATGATTTTGTGATTTGTTGTGACGCATCAAAGCAAGGTCTTGGTTGTGTATTAATGCAACGAACGAAGGTGATTGCTTATGCGTCTAGACAATTGAAGATTCACGAGCAAAATTATACGACGCATGATTTGGAATTAGGCGCGGTTGTTTTTGCATTAAAGACTTGGAGGCACTACTTATATGGGGTCAAAAGTATTATATATACCGACCACAAAAGTCTTCAACACATATTTAATCAGAAACAACTGAATATGAGGCAGCGTAGGTGGATTGAATTGTTAAATGATTATGACTTTGAGATTCGTTACCACCCGGGGAAGGCAAATGTGGTAGCCGACGCCTTGAGCAGGAAGGACAGAGAACCCATTCGAGTAAAATCTATGAATATAATGATTCACAATAACCTTACTACTCAAATAAAGGAGGCGCAACAAGGAATTTTAAAAGAGGGAAATTTAAAGGATGAAATACCCAAAGGATCAGAGAAGCATCTTAATATTCGGGAAGTCGGAACGCGGTATAGGGCTGAAAGAATTTGGGTACCAAAATTTGGAGATATGAGAGAAATGGTACTTAGAGAAGCTCATAAAACCAGATACTCAATACATCCTGGAACGGGGAAGATGTACAAGGATCTTAAGAAACATTTTTGGTGGCCAGGTATGAAAGCCGATGTTGCTAAATACGTAGGAGAATGTTTGGCGTGTTCTAAGGTCAAAGCTGAGCATCAGAAACCATCAGGTCTACTTCAACAACCAGAAACCCCGGAATGGAAATGGGAAAACATTACCATGGATTTCATCACTAAATTGCCAAGGAATGCAAGTGGTTTTGATACTATTTGGGTAATAGTTGATCGTCCCACAAAATTAGCACACTTCCTGCCAATAAGAGAAGATGACAAGATGGAGAAGTTAGCACGACTGTATTTGAAGGAAGTTGTCTCCAGACATGGAATACCAATCTCTATTATCTCTGATAGGGATGGCAGATTTATTTCAAGATTCTGGCAGACATTACAGTAAGCATTAGGAACTCGTCTAGACATGAGTACTGCCTATCATCCACAAACTGATGGGAAGAGTGAAAGGACGATACAAACGCTTGAAGACATGCTACGAGCATGTGTTATTGATTTTGGAAACAGTTGGGATCGACATCTACCGTTAGCAGAATTTTCCTACAACAATAGCTACCATTCAAGCATTGAGATGGCACCGTTTGAAGCACTTTATGGTAGAAAGTGCAGGTCTCCGATTTTTTGGAGTGAAGTGGGGGATAGACAGATTACGGGTCCGGAGATAATACAAGAAACTACCGAGAAGATCATCCAAATTCAACAACGGTTGAAAACCGCCCAAAGTCGACAAAAGAGCTACGCTGACATTAAAAGAAAAGATATAGATTTTAAAATTGGAGAGATGGTCATGCTTAAATTTGCACCTTGGAAAGGCGTTGTTCGATTTGGTAAACGAGGGAAATTAAATCCAAGGTATATTGGACCATTCAAGATTATTGATCGTGTCGGACCAGTAGCTTACCGACTTGAATTACCTCAACAACTCGCGACTGTACATAACACTTTCCACGTCTCGAATTTGAAGAAATGTTTTGCTAAAGAAGATCTCACTATACCATTAGATGAAATCCAAATCAACGAAAAACTTCAATTCATCGAAGAGCCCGTCGAAATAATGGATCGTGAGGTTAAAAGACTTAAGCAAAACCAGATACCAATTGTTAAGGTTCGATGGAATGCTCGTAGAGGACCCGAGTTCACCTGGGAACGAGAAGATCAGATGAAGAAGAAATACCCGCATTTATTTCCAGAAGATACGTCAACACCTCCAACTGCTTAAAAATTTAGAGACGAAATTTATTTAACGGGTAGGTACTGTAGTGACCCGAACTTTTCCATGTTTATATATATATTAAATGAAATTGTTATTTACATGATTAAGTGTTTCCAATATGTTAAGCAATCAAACTTGTTAAGACTTGATTAATTGAAATAGGTTTCATATAGACAATTGACCACCCAAGTTGACCGGTGATTCACGAACGTTAAAACTTGTAAAAACTATACGATGACATATATATGGTTATATATATAGTTAACATGATTTTATTATAAGTATGTATCTCATTAGGTATTTTAACAATGAGTTATATACATAAAAATGAGACTATTAATTTAAGAAACTCGAAAACGATATATATAACGATTATCGTTATAACAACGTCTTACTAGGTACATATGAATCATATTAAGATATTGATACACTTGGTTAATTATGTTAAATGATAAGTAAATATATTATTAAGTGTATTAACAATGAAATACATATGTAAAAATAAGACTACTAACTTAATGATTTCGAAACGAGACATATATGTAACGATTATCGTTGTAACGACATTTAACTGTATATATATCATACTAAGATATATTATATATCATAATATCATGATAATATAACAATTTAACATCTCATTTGTTATAATAAACGATGGGTTAACAACATTCAACAAGATCGTTAACCTAAAGGTTTCAAAACAACATTTACATGTAACGACTAACGATGACTTAACGACTCAGTTAAAATGTATATACATGTAGTGTTTTAATATGTATTCATACACTTTTGAAAGACTTCAAGACACTTATCAAAATACTTCTACTTAACAAAAATGCTTACAATTACATCCTCGTTCAGTTTCATCAACAATTCTACTCGTATGCACCCGTATTCGTACTCGTACAATACACAGCTTTTAGATGTATGTACTATTGGTATATACACTCCAATGATCAGCTCTTAGCATCCCATGTGAGTCACCTAACACATGTGGGAACCATCATTTGGCAACTAGCATGAAATATCTCATAAAATTACGAAAATATGAGTAATCATTCATGACTTATTTACATGAAAACAAAATTACATATCCTTTATATCTAATCCATACACCAACGACCAAAAACACCTACAAACACTTTAATTCTTCAATTTTCTTCATCTAATTGATCTCTCTCAAGTTCTATCTTCAAGTTCTAAGTGTTCTTCATAAATTCCAAAAGTTCTAGTTTCATAAAATCAAGAATACTTCCAAGATTGCAAGTTTACTTCCAAGTTTTCTAAATTCATTCCAAGTAATCATCCAATATCAAAAAACCTTTGTTACTTACAGTAGGTTATCTTTCTAATACAAGGTAATAATCATATTCAAACTTTAATTCAATTTCTATAACTATAACAATCTTATTTCGAGTGGAAATCTTACTTGAAATTGTTTTCGTGTCATGATTCTGCTTCAAGAACTTTCAAGCCATCCAAGGATCCTTTGAAGCTAGATCTATTTTTCTCATTTCCAGTAGGTTTATCCAAGGAACTTAAGGTAGTAATGATGTTCATAACATCATTCGATTCATACATATAAAGCTATCTTATTCGAAGGTTTAAACTTGTAATCACTAGAACATAGTTTAGTTAATTCTAAACTTGTTCGCAAATAAAAGTTAATCCTTATAACTTGACTTTTAAAATCAACTAAACACATGTTCTATATCCATATGATATGCTAACTTAATGATTTAAAACATGGAAACACGAAAAACACCGTAAAATCAGATTTACGCCGTCGTAGTAACACCGCGGGCTGTTTTGGGTTAGTTAATTAAAAACTATGATAAACTTTGATTTAAAAGTTGTTATTCTGGGAAAATGATTTTTATTATGAACATGAAACTATATCCAAAAATTATGGTTAAACTCAAAGTGGAAGTATGTTATCTAAAATGGTCATCTAGACGTCGTTCTTTCGACTGAAATGACTACCTTTACAAAAACGACTTGTAACTTATTTTTCTGACTATAAACCTATACTCTTTCTATTTAGATTCATAAAATAGAGTTCAATATGAAACCATAGCAATTTGATTCACTCAAAACGGATTTAAAATGAAGAAGTTATTTGTAAAACAAGATTGGATAATTTTTCTCATTTTAGCTACGTGAAAATTGGTAACAAATCTATTCCAACCATAACTTAATCAACTTGTATTGTATATTATGTAATCTTGAGATACCATAGACACGTATACAATGTTTCGACCTATCATGTCGACACATCTATATATATTTCGGAACAACCATAGACACTCTATATGTGAATGTTGGAGTTAGCTATACAGGGTTGAGGTTGATTCCAAAATATATATAGTTTGAGTTGTGATCAATACTGAGATACGTATACACTGGGTCGTGGATTGATTCAAGATAATATTTATCGATTTATTTCTGTACATCTAACTGTGGACAACTAGTTGTAGGTTACTAACGAGGACAGCTGACTTAATAAACTTAAAACATCAAAATATATTAAAAGTGTTGTAAATATATTTTGAACATACTTTGATATATATGTATATATTGTTATAGGTTCGTGAATCAACCAGTGGCCAAGTCTTACTTCCCAAAGAAGTAAAAATATGTGAAAGTGAGTTATAGTCCCACTTTTAAAATCTAATATTTTTGGGATGAGAATACATGCAGGTTTTATAAATGATTTACAAAATAGACACAAGTACGTGAAACTACATTCTATGGTTGAATTATCGAAATCGAATATGCCCCTTTTTATTAAGTCTGGTAATCTAAGAATTAGGGAACAGACACCCTAATTGACGCGAATCCTAAAGATAGATCTATTGGGCCTAACAAACCCCATCCAAAGTACCGGATGCTTTAGTACTTCGAAATTTATATCATATCCGAAGGGTGTCCCGGAATGATGGGGATATTCTTATATATGCATCTTGTTAATGTCGGTTACCAGGTGTTCACCATATGAATGATTTTTATCTCTATGTATGGGATGTGTATTGAAATATGAAATCTTGCGGTCTATTGTTACGATTTGATATATATAGATTAAACCTATAACTCACCAACATTTTTGTTGACGTTTAAAGCATGTTTATTCTCAGGTGAACACTAAGAACTTCCGCTGTTGCATACTAAAATAAGGACAAGATTTGGAGTCCATGTTTGTATGATATTGTGTAAAAACTGCATTCAAGAAACTGATTTCGATGTAACATATTTGTATTGTAAACCATTATGTAATGGTCGTGTGTAAATAGGATATTTTAGATTATCATTATTTGATAATCTACGTAAAGCTTTTTAAACCTTTATTTATGAAATAAAGGTTATGGTTTGTTTTAAAAATGAATGCAGTCTTTGAAAAACGTCTCATATAGAGGTCAAAACCTCGCAACGAAATCAATTAATATGGAACGTTTTTAATCAAAAAGAACGGGACATTTCAGTTGGTATCAGAGCGTTGGTCTTAGAGAACCAGAATTTTGCATTAGTGTGTCTTATCGAGTTTGTTAGGATGCATTAGTGAGTCTGGACTTCGACCGTGTTTACTTGAAAAATGATTGCTTAACAAATTTTGTTGGAAACTATATATTTTTAACATGTGAATATTATGTGATATATTAATCTCTTAACGTGTTTGATATTATGTGATAGATGTCTACCTCTAGAATAAGTCCTATTGACTCACCTAATAATAATGAAGAGTCAAATATAAATTGGAATGATTCGTGGACTGATTCACAAGTTCCCGAAGAGGAACCGGAAGAAGAGTCGGAACCGGAAGAAGAATCGGAACCGGAAGAAGAATCGGAACCGGAAGAAGAAATTGAACCAGTGGGGGAAATAATAAAACGGTTAAGTAGAAGAAAATCCTCAACCAACCGACCAAAGTTAATTATGGTCAAAGGTGTTTCCGCCAAGGAAGCAAAGTATTGGGAGGATTACCAATTCTTCGATGAATCGGATCCCGACAAGGATTCTGATGATGTTATAAAAATTACCCCAACACAATTTAATAAGGCAAAAGAGAACAATAAGGGAAAGGGCATAAAAATAGAGAAATTTGATTCCAAACCCGATGAACTTTATATGTATCGTCAACACCCGTATTTCTTAAGTTGTGACAATAACCCGGGAACATCTAAACCACCAGGTTTTTCTAAACCAATGTGGAAAACGACGGCTCGTATTAGGGGAACATCATATATCCCTAGAAACTTGGCAAAACGAACCAAAACCGAAGAAAAAGAAACGAGCGAGTTGGAATAAGATAGTTGTATTCGTGTGGTGTAATATATGTAATATAGTGTGCTTATGCTTTATGATATATGTAAAAATTGCTTGTATTAATAAGTATTTTTTTTATGAATCTAACTCTTGTCTATTTTACAGTATAAAAACACACAATGGATAGACAACCCAATATTTTAAGAGACCTACCCGGAGACATGATTGATGAAATCTTGTCTAGAGTCGGTCAGAATTCCTCGGCACAACTATTTAAGGCGAGATCAGTTTGTAAGACATTCGAAGAACGTTCCAAGAATGACTTGGTTTATAAAAGGCTTTCGTTTGAAAGATGGGGGATATCACATTGGGAAACCCATAAGTTACAATGTGTTTACTTTGACGCATATATTGCGGGGAACCCAAATGCTATTTTACGCAACGGGTTAAGAAATTATTTTGACTCAATGTATCCGAATATAGGACTTCATGATTTAGAAAAAGCGGCTAACATACAACATAAAGAAGCATGTTATGCTTACGGGTTAGTAATGTTCGCTTCTCACCAAAGTGAGAAAAAGAACATCGGGCTACAACTATTAAACAAAACGTTCCCACAAGTGACGGAGTCGGTAATTGGGGTAAGAAATGAGGTTTTTAGGTTATTACGAGACTGTTGGTCATTACGTAACCTTCGTCCTTTTGACGACTTTACAACACGTTGTCATACTATTGGTCACAACGGTTACGTTCCACAAGACCAAGGATGGGAAGTAGTATTAGTAAAACCAGAATGCATGACTTGTTTCTGGACGTATGAATTACGTGTCTTTATTGCCTTTGCTGAACGCCTTATTTATTAACTAGAATTATCTTCGTAACTACTTTGTATCAAAGTTTTATGTGCTATATTTCATGCTATATGTAAAATAGCGGTATTGTAAGTTTGCAAGTTATTGTATAAAGGTTCGAATATGATATATATTTTTTTGTGATTAGTTTTTCATATAGAATTGTAGTAGTTGAAATGGTATGTTAGCTACTAAGTATGAACTTAACGGGTAGGTACTACCTGAATTAAAGAGTATAAAATGCTAATATGAAGAAAGAGCTTTTATAAATAAGTTCATATTACGCTACGAAATACTATTGACTACTCTTGATATTCTATATGATTAACTCGTTTCATTTGACTATTTTGAAGGAAATGGCACCGACTACTCGACACACCTTGAATTTGAGTGAAGAGGAATTTCGTGCCTTTCTTGCTTCAAACATAGCCGCAGTACAGGCCGCGCTACATACCAACAATAACCTTGGATCTAGCAGTACAGGAAATCGTGTAGGATGCACCTACAAAGAATTCACTGCTTGCAAACCTTTGGAATTTGATGGAACCGAAGGACCGATCGGATTAAAACGGTGGACCGAGAAGGTCGAATCGGTGTTTGCCATAAGTAAGTGTACTGAAGAGGACAAAGTGAAGTACGCTACGCATACCTTTACAGGTTCTGCGTTAACATGGTGGAATACCTATCTAGAGCAAGTGGGACAAGATGATGCGTACGCACTACCGTGGTCAGCATTCAAGCACTTGATGAACGAGAAGTACCGTCCCAGAACCGAGGTCAATAAGCTCAAGACAGAACTTAGAGGGTTACGAACCCAAGGATTTGATATTACCACGTACGAAAGACGATTCACAGAATTGTGCCTATTGTGTCCGGGAGCGTTCGAAGATGAGGAAGAGAAGATCGACGCGTTTGTGAAAGGATTACCGGAAAGAATCCAAGAAGATATAAGTTCACACGAGCCCGCCTCCATACAACAGGCATGTAGAATGGCTCACAAACTAGTGAACCAGATTGAGGAAAGAATTAAAGAACAGACGGCTGAAGAGGCCAATGTGAAGCAAGTCAAAAGAAAGTGGGAGGAAAACGGTGATAAGAATCACCAATACAACAATAACAGCAATTACAATAATAATCGCAACAATTATCCCAACAATCGTAACATCAATCGCAACTACAACAAACGGCCCAACAACAACAACAACAACAACAACAACAACAACAACAACAACAACAACAACAACAACAACAACAACAACAACAACAACAACAACAACAACAGCAACTACAACAATCATCCCAACAACAATAACAACCACCACAACAACAACAACAACAACAATCAAAAGCAGCTATGCCAAAGGTGTGAAAAGTATCACTCAGGGTTCTGCACCAAATTTTGCAACAAGTGTAAAAGAAATGGTCATAGCGCGGCGAAGTGTGAGGTCTACGGACCAGGGGTTAACAGAACGAAAGGAACAAATGGTGTCGGAACGAGTAATGGCGGAGCAAGTAGTGTCGGAGCAAGTTATGCCAATGTAGTTTGTTATAAATGTGGAAAACCGGGCCACATTTTTAGAAATTGCCCGAACCAGGAGAACACGAATGGACAAGGCCGCGGAAGAGTTTTCAATATTAATGCGACAGAGGCACAGGAAGACCCGAAGCTTGTTACGGGTACGTTTCTTATTGACAATAAATCTGCTTACGTTTTATTTGATTCGGGTGCAGATAGAAGCTATATGAGTAGAGATTTTTGTGCTAAATTAAGTTGTCCATTGACGCCGTTGGATAGTAAATTTTTACTCGAATTAGCAAACGGTAAATTAATTTCAGTAGATAATATATGCCGGAATCGAGAAATTAAACTGGATAGCGAAATATTTAAGATTGATTTGATACCAGTAAAGTTAGGGAGTTTTGATGTAATAGTTGGCATGGACTGGCTGAAGAAGGTGAAAGCAGAGATCGTATGTTATAAAAATGCAATTCGCATTGTACTAGAAGAAGGAGAACCCTTAATGGTGTACGGAGAAAAGGGCAACATGAAGCTACATCTTATTAGTAATTTGAAGGAACAAAAACTAATAAGAAAAGGTTGCTATGCTGTTCTAGCACACGTCGAGAAAGTACAAACTGAAGAAAAGAGCATCAATGATGTTCTCGTCGCAAAAGAATTTCCCGATGTATTTCCGAAAGAATTATCGGGACTACCTCCACATCGATCTGTTGAGTTTCAAATAGATCTTGTACCAGGAGCTGCACCAATAGCTCGTGCTCCTTATAGACTCGTACCCAGCGAGATGAAAGAACTGCAAAGCCAACTGCAAGAACTATTAGAACGTAGTTTCATTCGACCAAGCACATCACCATGGGGAGCTCCTGTTTTGTTTGTCAAGAAGAAGGATGGTACATTTATGTTGTGTATTGACTACAGAGAGTTGAACAAACTTACCATCAAAAATCGTTATCCACTGCCGAGAATTAACGACTTATTTGATCAACTACAAGGCTTGTCGGTTTATTAGAAGATCGATTTACGTTCTGGATATCATCAAATGCGAGTAAAGGAGGATGATATTCCAAAAACGGCTTTTAGGACGCTTTATGGTCATTACGAGTTTATGGTTATGCCGTTTGGATTGACTAACGCACTAGCTGTGTTCATGGACCTTATGAACCGAGTGTATGGGCCATATCTTGACAAGTTTGTCATTGTTTTCATCGATGACATACTTATTTACTCAAAGAATGATCAAGAGCACGAAGAACATTTGAGAAAAGTGCTAGAAGTATTGAGGAAAGAAAAACTTTACGCTAAGTTTTCAAAGTGTGCATTTTGGTTGGAAGAAGTTCAATTCCTCGGTCACATAGTGAACAAAGAAGGTATCCAGGTGGACCCGACAAAGATCAAAACTGTTGAAAAGTGGGAAACCCAAAAAACTCCGAAGCATATACGTCAATTTTTAGGATTGGCTGGTTACTACAGAAGATTCATCCAAGATTTCTCTAAAATAGCAAAACCCTTGACTGCATTAACGCATAAAGGGAAGAAATTTGAATGGAAGGATGAACAAGAGGAGGCGTTTCAATTATTGAAGAAAAAGCTAACTACGGCACCTATATTGTCATTGCCTGAAGGGAATGATGATTTTGTGATTTGTTGTGACGCATCAAAGCAAGGTCTCGGTTGTGTATTAATGCAACGAACGAAGGTGATTGCTTATGCGTCTAGACAATTGAAGATTCACGAGCAAAATTATACGACGCATGATTTGGAATTAGGCGCGGTTGTTTTTGCATTAAAGACTTGGAGGCACTACTTATATGGGGTCAAAAGTATTATATATACCGACCACAAAAGTTTTTAACACATATTTAATCAGAAACAACTGAATATGAGGCAGCGTAGGTAGATTGAATTGTTAAATGATTATGACTTTGAGATTCGTGACCACCCAGGGAAGGCAAATGTGGTAGCCGACGCCTTGAGCAGGAAGGACAGAGAACCCATTCGAGTAAAATCTATGAATATAATGATTCACAATAACCTTACTACTCAAATAAAGGAGGCGCAACAAGGAATTTTAAAAGAGGGAAATTTAAAGGATGAAATACCCAAAGGATCAGAGAAGCATCTTAATATTCGGGAAGTCGGAACCCGGTATAGGGCTGAAAGAATTTGGGTACCAAAATTTGGAGATATGAGAGAAATGGTACTTAGAGAAGCTCATAAAACCAGATACTCAATACATCCTGGAACGGGGAAGATGTACAAGGATCTTAAGAAACATTTTTGGTGGCCAGGTATGAAAGCCGATGTTGCTAAATACGTAGGAGAATGTTTGACGTGTTCTAAGGTCAAAGCTGAGCATTAGAAACCATCAGGTCTACTTCAACAACCCGAAACCCCGGAATGGAAATGGGAAAACATTACCATGGATTTCATCACTAAATTGCCAAGGACTGCAAGTGGTTTTGATACTATTTGGGTAATAGTTGATCGTCCCACCAAATCAGCACACTTCCTGCCAATAAGAGAAGATGACAAGATGGAGAAGTTAGCATGACTGTATTTGAAGGAAGTCGTCTCCAGACATGGAATACCAATCTCTATTATCTCTGATAGGGATGGAAGATTTATTTCAAGATTATGGCAGACATTATAGCAAGCATTAGGAACTCGTCTAGACATGAGTACTGCCTATCATCC
Organism: Rutidosis leptorrhynchoides; assembly: GCF_046630445.1. Taxonomy (NCBI): domain Eukaryota; kingdom Viridiplantae; phylum Streptophyta; class Magnoliopsida; order Asterales; family Asteraceae; genus Rutidosis; species Rutidosis leptorrhynchoides. Next base: position 277,027,806 of record NC_092336.1, read on the forward strand.
ACAAACTGATGGGAAGAGCGAAAGGACGATACAAACGCTTGAAGACATGCTACGAGCATGTGTTATTGATTTCGGAAACAGTTGGGATCGACATCTACCGTTAGCATAATTTTCCTACAACAACAGCTACCATTCAAGCATTGAGATGGCACCGTTTGAAGCACTTTATGGTAGAAAGTGCAGGTCTCCGATTTTTTGGAGTGAAGTGGGGGATAGACAGATTACGGGTCCGGAGATAATACAAGAAACTACCGAGAAGATCATCCAAATTCAACAACGGTTGAAAACCGCCCAAAGTCAACAAAAGAGCTACGCTGACATTAAAAGAAAAGATATAGAATTTGAAATTGGAGAGATGGTCATGCTTAAAGTTGCACCTTGGAAAGGCGTTGTTCGATTTGGTAAACGAGGGAAATTAAATCCAAGGTATATTGGACCATTCAAGATTATTGATCGTGTCGGACCAGTAGCTTACCGACTTGAATTACCTCAACAACTCGCGGCTGTACATAACACTTTCCACGTCTCGAATTTGAAGAAATGTTTTGCTAAAGAAGATCTCACTATTCCATTAGATGAAATCCAAATCAACGAAAAACTTCAATTCATCGAAGAGCCCGTCGAAATAATGGATCGTGAGGTTAAAAGACTTAAGCAAAACAAGATACCAATTGTTAAGGTTCGATGGAATGCTCGTAGAGGACCCGAGTTCACCTGGGAACGAGAAGATCAGATGAAGAAGAAATACCCGCATTTATTTCCAGAAGATACGTCAACACCTCCAACTGCTTAAAATTTCGAGACGAAATTTATTTAACGGGTAGGTACTGTAGTGACCCGAACTTTTCCATGTTTATATATATATTAAATGAAATTGTTATTTACATGATTAAGTGTTTCCAATATGTTAAGCAATCAAACTTGTTAAGACTTGATTAATTGAAATAGGTTTCATATAGACAATTGACCACCCAAGTTGACCGGTGATTCACGAACGTTAAAACTTGTAAAAACTATACGATGACATATATATGGTTATATATATAGTTAACATGATTTTATTATAAGTATGTATCTCATTAGGTATTTTAACAATGAGTTATATACATAAAAATGAGACTATTAATTTAAAAAACTCGAAAACGATATATATAACGATTATCGTTATAACAACGTCTTACTAGGTACATATGAATCATATTAAGATATTGATACACTTGGTTAATTATGTTAAATGATAAGTAAATATATTATTAAGTGTATTAACAATGAAATACATATGTAAAAATAAGACTACTAACTTAATGATTTCGAAACGAGACATATATGTAACGATTATCGTTGTAACGACATTTAACTGTATATATATCATACTAAGATATATTATATATCATAATATCATGATAATATAATAATTTAATATCTCATTTGTTATAATAAACAATGGGTTAACAACATTCAACAAGATCCTTAACCTAAAGGTTTCAAAACAACATTTACATGTAACGACTAACGATGACTTAACGACTCAGTTAAAATGTATATACATGTAGTGTTTTAATATGTATTCATACACTTTTGAAAGACTTCAAGACACTTATCAAAATACTTCTACTTAACAAAAATGCTTACAATTACATCCTCGTTCAGTTTCATCAACAATTCTACTCGTATGCACCCGTATTCGTACTCGTACAATACACAGCTTTTAGATGTATGTACTATTGGTATATACACTCCAATGATCAGCTCTTAGCAGCCCATATGAGTCACGTAACACATGTGGGAACCATAATTTTTCAACTAGCATGAAATATCTCATAAAATTACAAAAATATGAGTAATCATTCATGACTTATTTACATGAAAACAAAATTACATATCCTTTATATCTAATCCATACACCAACGACCAAAAACACCTACAAACACTTTCATTCTTCAATTTTCTTCATCTAATTGATCTCTCTCAAGTTCTATCTTCAAGTTCTAAGTGTTCTTCATAAATTCAAAAAGTTCTAGTTTCATAAAATCAAGAATACTTCCAAGATTGCAAGTTTACTTCCAAGTTTTCTAAATCCATTCCAAGTAATCATACAAGATCAAGAAACCTTTGTTACTTACAGTAGGTTATCTTTCTAATACAAGGTAATAATCATATTCAAACTTTAATTCAATTTCTATAACTATAACAATCTTATTTCGAGTTAAAATCTTACTTGAAATTGTTTTCGTGTCATGATTCTGCTTCAAGAACTTTCAAGCCATCCAAGGATCCTTTGAAGCTAGATCTATTTTTCTCATTTCCAGTAGGTTTATCCAAGGAACTTGAGGTAGTAATAATGTTCATAACATCATTCGATTCATACATATAAAGCTATCTTATTCGAAGGTTTAAACTTGTAATCACTAGAACATAGTTTAATTAATTCTAAACTTGTTCGCAAATAAAAGTTAATCCTTATAACTTGACTTTTAAAATCAACTAAACACATGTTCTATATCTATATGATATGCTAACTTAATGATTTAAAACCTGAAAACACGAAAAACACCGTAAAATCGGATTTACGCCGTCGTAGTAACACCGCGGGCTGTTTTGGGTTAGTTAATTAAAAACTATGATAAACTTTGATTTAAAATTTGTTATTCTGGGAAAATGATTTTTATTATGAACATGAAACTATATCCAAAAATTATGGTTAAACTCAAAGTGGAAGTATGTTTTCTAAAATGGTCATCTAGACGTCGTTCTTTCGACTGAAATGACTACCTTTACAAAAACGACTTGTAACTTATTTTTCTGACTATAAATCTATACTTTTTCTATTTAGATTCATAAAATAGAGTTCAATATGAAACCATAGCAATTTGATTCACTCAAAACGGATTTAAAATGAAGAAGTTATGGGTAAAACAAGATTGGATAATTTTTCTCATTTTAGCTACGTGAAAATTGGTAACAAATCTATTCCAACCATAACTTAATCAACTTTTATTGTATATTATGTAATCTTGAGATACCATAGACACGTATACAATGTTTCGACCTATCATGTCGACACATTTATATATATTTCGGAACAACCATAGACACTCTATATGTGAATGTTGGAGTTAGCTATACAGGGTTGAGGTTGATTCCAAAATATATATAGTTTGAGTTGTGATCAATACTGAGATACGTATACACTGGGTCGTGGATTGATTCAAGATAATATTTATCGATTTATTTCTGTACATCTAACTGTGGACAACTAGTTGTAGGTTACTAACGAGGACAACTGACTTAATAAACTTAAAACATCAAAATATATTAAAAGTGTTGTAAATATATTTTGAACATACTTTGATATATATGTATATATTGTTATAGGTTCGTGAATCAACCAGTGGCCAAGTCTTACTTCCCGACGAAGTAAAAATCTGTGAAAGTGAGTTATAGTCCCACTTTTAAAATTTAATATTTTTGGGATGAGAATACATGCAGGTTTTATAAATGATTTACAAAATAGACACAAGTACGTGAGACTACATTCTATGGTTGAATTATCGAAATCAAATATGCCCCTTTTTATTAAGTCTGGTAATCTAAGAATTAGGGAACAGACACCCTAATTGACGCGAATCCTAAAGATAGATCTATTGGGCCTAACAAACCCCATCCAAAGTACCGGATGCTTTAGTACTTCGAAATTTATATCATATCCGAAGGGTGTCCCGGAATGATGGGGATATTCTTATATATGCATCTTGTTAATGTCGGTTACCAGGTGTTCACCATATGAATGATTTTTATCTCTATGTATGGGATGTGTATTGAAATATGAAATCTTGTGGTCTATTGTTACGATTTGATATATATAGGTTAAACCTATAACTCACCAACATTTTTGTTGACGTTTAAAGCATGTTTATTCTCAGGTGAACACTAAGAGCTTCCGCTTTTGCATACTAAAATAAGGACAAGATTTGGAGTCCATGTTTGTATGATATTGTGTAAAAACTGCATTCAAGAAACTGATTTCGATGTAACATATTTGTATTGTAAACCATTATGTAATGGTCGTGTGTAAACAGGATATTTTAGATTATCATTATTTGATAATTTACGTAAAGCTTTTTAAACCTTTATTTATGAAATAAAGGTTATGGTTTGTTTTAAAAATGAATGCAGTCTTTGAAAAACGTCTCATATAGAGGTCAAAACCTCGCAACGAAATCAATTAATATGGAACATTTTTAATCAAAAAGAACGGGACATTTCAACATGCTTCACATGGATCTATTTGGTCCAATGAACACTAGTAGTTTGGGTGGGAAAAGATATACTCTAGTGATTGTTGATGAGTATTCTAGATTTACATGGGTTATTTTCTTAACTGCAAAAATTGATGCTCCTGAAGAAATCATCAATTTGATCAAGAGAGAGCAGGTTCAAAAAGGTGTTCTTGTTAAACAGTTGAGAAGTGATCATGGTACTGAGTTCATAAATGTTACATTAATTGACTTTTGTGAAGAGTCTGGAATTGGTCAAAATTTCTCTACTGTTAGAACTCCACAACAAAATGGAGTTGCTGAAAGAAGAAATAGAACCCTTATTGAAGCAGCCAGAACCATGTTATGTCAATCAAATATTGCTCTAAGGTTCTGGGCTGAGGCAGTTAATACAGCATGTTATACTCAAAATAGGTCATTGGTTGTGAAGAAACATGGCAAAACTCCCTATGAGTTATACCATAAAAAGGTGCCTACTATTCATTACTTTCATGTATTTGGGTGTAAATGCTATATTTTAAATTAAAGAGATCAGCTTGAAAAGATGAGGCCAAAATCTGATGAAGGTATGTTCATGGGATATTCTTCTGTATCTAAAGCTTATAGAGTATATAATCAGAGGAGAATGAAGATTGAAGAATCCATTAATGTTTCTTTTGATGAAAGTTCTATAGAAATGGATCAATCATCCAGCACTGAGCAATCTGCACTTGGTGAATTGTCAAATTTAATTTCTGGAAACAGTGTTTAGACTCTGGATTCAGAGTCTGAGTTAGATGAACCTAATTTGTCTAGGTTGAAAAATAATTCTGCAAATAATTCTCATACAGAAGAAGTTCCACAAGAAGATGAGTCTGTTGTTATTCAAGAGAGGGTGATCAGTCATCAAATACCATCTTGGATCCTGCTGTTCCTACTAGAAAATTATCTAGAAATATAGTTCCTGCAAAGCATCTTGAGGATTATGTTGTGGATCCTACTGGTTTGCCTAAACCTAGCTCTTCTTCTCAGACACCTGTGTCTGACTTTGCTATTGCAAACTACTGCTTCTTTTCTTGTTTTCTTTCACTAATTGAGACCAAAGATGTATATGAAGCATTGGCTGACAATGATTGGGTTGAGGCTATGACTAAAGAGTTGACAGAATTTGAAAGGATTGATGTATGGGAGTTGGTTCCAAAACCTGATGGTAAAACTGCAATTGGCACTAAATGGGTTTACAGAAACAAGGTTGATAAAGATGGTATTGTGATTAGAAATAAAGCAAGGTTAGTGGCTCAAGGGTATAGACAAGAAGAAGGAATAGATTATGATGAGACTTTTGCTCCTGTTGCTAGAATTGAAGCTATTAGACTGTTTCTGGCATATGCTGCACACAAATATTTCAAGGTGTTTCAAATGGATGTGAAGAGTGCTTTCCTGAATGGTAAATTGCAAGAAGAGGTGTATGTGAAACAACCTCCTGGTTTTGTAAGTAAGAAATTTCCTAAGCATGTTTACAGATTGAAGAAAGCATTGTATGGTCTGAAGCAAGCTCCCAGAGCCTGGTATGATACCTTGTCAACATTTCTTCTAGAAAAGAATTTTTCCAGAGGAGCCATTGACAAGACTTTATTTATCAAAAAGGACAAATGTGATGTGTTACTTGTTCAAATTTATGTTGATGACATTATTTTTGGGTCTACTAATCCACACTTAAGAAAATGGTTTTCTGACATTATGTCTGAAGAGTATAGAATGAGCAATTTATGTACTTTAAACTATTTTCTTGGGTTGCAAATTAAACAGAGTTCTGAAGGCATTTTTATTAACCAAAGTAACTACATTTCTGACATGTTAACTAAATTTGGTTTTAAAAATTGTTCTACTTTGAGAACTCCAATGAGTTTTTCTGAAAAGCTTGATAAAGATGAATCTGGAAAACTCACTTGTCAATCAACCTATAGAGGTATGATTGGATCTTTGCTATACTTAACTGCTAGTAGACCTGATATAATGTTTGCTACATGTCTTTGTGCACGTTACCAATCAGATCCTAGGGAGTCTCATTATAAAGCTGTGAAAAGAATTTTTAGGTACTTAAAAGGTACCCCTAACCTGGGTCTTTGGTACTCTAAAGACTCAGGGTTTGATCTAATTGATTACACAGATGCAGACTATGAAGGTTGCAAATTAGACAGAAAAAGCACTTCTGGTTTGATGTCAATTGCTAGGTGGAAAATTGGTCAGCTGGTCTAGTAAAAAGCATAATTATGTGGCCACTTCACCAGCAGAAGCTGAATATGTTGCTGCAGGAAGTTGTTGTGCTCAGTTACTTTGGATGCAACATCAACTTTTGGATTTTGGGTTATCATTGACCAAAACTCCAATAATGTGTGATAATGAAAGTGCAATTTCTATTACTGAGAATCCAGTGTTTCACTCCAGAACCAAGCATATTGAAATCAGGCATCATTTTATAAGAGATTGTGTTGAGAAAGGCAAAGTGTTTTTAAAGCATATTGGTACTAAAGATCAATTGGCAGATATTTTCACTAAAGCACTTCCTGAAGAAAGGCATTTTTCTCTTCTTGGGCAACTTGGAATGTTAAATCCATCAGCTGAAATGTTGTTCAGTGATGATACTTTCTAAACTGTTGTTATAAAAAAATAAAATAAATAAAATAAAATAAAAAATTAGAGTCTGGATTACGTCATATTCAGAGTCTGGGTGACATCATGTTATTCAGAGTCTGGAAAGATTTACTCTACTGGTAAATCAAAGGAAAAAAGGATGTGATGGTTTTGGCTAACAACATAGTTGCATGTGATTCTATTCCTGAAAACTTTGCTAACGAAGGTTATGAAGAGTTGGTTTAGTTCATGGGAAATCATCCTCTGCAGGATGCTTTCTTTAAAACAATGACTATGTTTCCAGAGTTGTTAGGTGAATTCTGGTATACTTGTGTTGGAAACAGGGAAGCTCGAACAATCACTGGCACTTATCGCAATGGATTTTGAGTCTTATGATTGAACAAGCCATGACTCCAGCTTTATATGATGGGCTTAAGGTGTTTCGTGTGTATGAGTATACAGCTTTTCCAGAGTGTAGTACACGAATGTTTCACAAGCATATTGTCAATGATGAAGAAGTTGCTCTCACACCAGCGATGATGCAATGGGTCAATATTGGCCATGATGACCAACCTATAGTTCCTGAGCAATCAGGATCTGCAGGGGCATCTTCTTCAGGGTCTGAGCAATCAGGGTCTGCAGAAGATCACAAAATGGTCAACCCATAATAGAGTCTGAGCAATCAGATTCTGGCCCCCCCCCCCCCCCCCCCCACAAACTCCACCCCATGATTTTTCACAAATAGAGCAGGCTGAAGGTATGAATGAGGACAACCCACTTCATTCTAACCCACCTTCTCCCACTGCTAATGAACAAAATCTCCATTCAACCAACCTTATGGACTCACCGGTTCATATTGAGAATATCTCCATACTTGAAAACCTAGATGATTCAGCACTCATGGATTCACATCAACAATCCATTAGGCAAGGTGCTACTAGTGCTTCTCCATCACCTCTGCTAGAGGTTGGTGAGGGGAGTACTTTGAACCAACCTAAACTTGATAGGATAGTCAACTTGGATACCCATGTTACAGTTGCTGACGAATCCCACTCAGTTAACTTATATGAAGAAGTCTCAATCCTGGACTCAAATAAACAAATCCAACAACCTACTGCAATGACCAAGCCAACTGCTACTCCAGACTCAAGTCTGCCACTACCCACTCTAAATATTCCATCCTTACACTTACTTGCACAGGCTGCCAATGTTACACTTATGTCACAAGGTGTAATACAGGCCTCAAACCCTTCTATGTCCAAGGATCGCCCTACTTTTCAACAGGCAGATTGTGAGGACATGCCAACCTTACCCCTAACCATTGGTAACACTTCACAGACTGAGGCACCAGTCAATATGGTTGGCCTGAACCAGGCTTTGACTATTTTAACTAAGAAGTTTGATGCCAAGCTTTTGGGTGTGCAGTCTCAATTTGATAAAATTAATCTCCATTTGAATAATAATTTTGTTTCTAAAAATGAGTTGATGGAGGTAAGGAGGATGGTTGGGGATGTACAGGGTGTGGCTGGTACAAGTGGTGCAGGGAGTGTGACAAATATTTCTGACAGATTGACTGCTTTGGAAAAGAAGATGGCAGGTTTTGATGAAATTAAGGAATGTTTTACAGGTTTTTCTTCTGATGTTAAGTCTCTTCAAGAACAACAAACTGAAATTTGGAAGTTTTTGTCTACTCTCCCTTTAGATGATGTCAAAAAGGGGGAGAAAAGGAAAAGATTAGATGGTGATGGCATTGAGGGGGAGCAATCTAAGAGAGCTCAACTTGAGGGAGAGCATCAGGCTGAGGGGGAGAATATTGCTGATAGAGGTGTTGGTGATACTTAAATGGTGGTTGGTGTTGATATTCAGGTGGTTGTTGCTGGTGATACTCAAATAGGTGGTGTTGGTGATGTTCAGGAGAATACTGTTGTGGTTGCTGCTAGGCACGGTGATCTAAGGGTCCAGATGAACAAAATATTTAGGTTCAGAAGATATGAAGGTGATGTTGTCAAGGTTGAGGTTGATAAATCTGAATTTGAAGGTGTCACTCTATTGCTTACCATGACTCATTTGCCAGATAGGAGGTTAAGAGTTAAGTTGAATCAAATTGTGCGTTTGAGTTTTTGTGAGTGGAAGGGCATAGCTATGTATATAAGAGAATATGTAGGGGATCAAGCTGTTGTTGATGAAGTGTTGAAGAGAGTTTATATGCTGGTACATTTGGTGTTTGAAGAAGGGTTTATAAGTTTCAAGGATTATGAAGTATTTTGTGGGATGTTTGATCTAGAGATGAAGGAGTGGAGAGCTAAGGGACATGTAGAAAGGTATGCTGTTCCTGAACATTTAGAATTTGTTGATGATAAGTATGTTGAGTATTTGGATGCTTTGATGATCAAGACAAATGGAAATCAAAGGATGTTGATTTGGGTTGAACAGTTTGAAGGAGCTAGTATTGAGTTGATGATCAGCTTGTTAACCAGATGTGTGACAGAGCAGACTTATCCTTTTAGAGTCAAATTGTTGGATCACTTGTATAGCAAGTTGTCCAAGTTGAAGAAAATTCATTTTATGAAGAGCAAGTGTAAACTTATTGAAAAGGAGTATGCAAAGTTGAAGAAGTAGGTGAACAGGTTGTTTTGACATCATCAGATAGGGGGAGATTGTTAGGAATTATGATCTGATGAGTCAAAAAGTATTTTGCAGATTCTAGAGTCTGGAGATGTAGAGTCTGAAGTTGCAGACTCTGGTGTTTACCGAAGTCAACGGTTTTAGATTTCTTGATGGCTAAGCTAATGAATATTCTGGAGATATGTTTAACTTTTAAGAAGATTTGTTTTGATTCGGGTTTATCTCCAGAAGATTGACTTTAGAGTTATTAGCGTATAAGTTTGGTTTTTAAGTTTATCTTTTTCTTATTTGTAGCAAAGTAGTTTTGGAAACCAAATCTCCAGATTTGGTTTTGATCTGTATAAATAGGGACGTGTGCTTTTCATTCGATGTATCTCTTTTTGCACGATCAATATTATCAAACATATATTTCATATCGTGTTCTCTCAATTCTTGTACTTATAATTCTTATTTATTGTTAGATTGAGAGTCTGATATTCATAGATCAAATACTGTGAACTATTAATTGTACTCAAATAAAATTTCTTTTAAATAACTAATAAAATACATATTATATACTTATCAAAAAGAAAAGGATAATCATCAACACATGATAGAGCCGAGACCCATGTTTGACACAATTTCCCTAAAACGGATTTACCGCCTACACGTCATTTGTTTTCAGGGTACAACGGTCGAAACAGTAGTACTTGTGGCAGTGGCGGATCGAGAAATTGTCTCTGACGGGGGCAAAAAAAAATGATAAAAAAAATTGAGCTATTTTTTTTGTTTCAAAACATATTTATAATCAATTTCTTAAGCATTGGTGTTATTAAAAGTTTTATTACTTAAATATTGATGTCATTAAAAATTTACTTTTTATTTAGTTAGCAAGCAATAATACTTAATGGCGTTAAAAAGGTAGTTTAAATGATATTAACTTTACTTCGTACCACGTTTGTTTTTCAAGTCTTACGGTATGTTTGGACAAAACTAGCTGGAGCTGAAGCTTATAGCTAGAGCGAGAACTTATTTTTGAAGTTGGAAGCTGTAGCTTATTATTTTTCACAAGTATTTGGTAAAGTAGCTGGAGCTGGAGTAATTTTTGTAAATCGACTAAAAAGGACTTTAATAATTAATAATAATATATAAAATAATAATGGAGGGCTTTTTAGTAATAACACATATCATAACCTCTACTTTTTCAAGAACTTATTTTTTAAGATACTTGTAAGGAGCTTCTTTTTTAAGCTCTACAATTTAATAATCTATAAAAAAAATTTGTTACCAAACAAAGCTTAAAAATCATAAGCTCCTTAACATCACAAGCTCTACTTTTTTGAGTTCTCATAAGCTCTTATTTTGTGTCACTCAAACACACCCTTAACATCAATTTCAATTCAATATTTTTGACTAACCCTCGTATGAATCAGATTGATAAATAAAAAAACTGATGAAAAACGTGTGTAATTTTAAAAATATTATAAACGTATCGAAACATTAAAATAAACATATTTTATTCATTAAAATATTCACACTATTCACTGTTTCACCAACATCCAATTGCACCACTAATAATTGTCAAATAATAAATTCACAAAGTGAAGTTTAGGTATACCTTTAGCAAGCGATGTTCACGTTTTGGTTGAAACGATGGTTCAAAGTAGAACACCTTTACCCTTGATTCACACACTAATAACACCAAATGCTACTCCGTGTATTCCGAAAACAATATCAAATATTGTTCATATAACTTTGAAAAGCATAATAAAAATCTATACTTTTCTTCTCCTGTTATCGACCGAAGGAAAAAGAGGAGAATCCAAAATAACATTTGTTCTAATAGTTGCTTTTCTTTCATTGAAAACAAGAAGCCTTTTCTTTCATTGAAGTCAACGAAAAAGATAAAATCTCGACTATATTTAAACCAACAAATTGGTTTTCCTTTATATTTTGTTTTCTTATATAGAGATCTTTAAAACGTTTCTAAAACCAATATAGACTTTGACTGTAAGTTTCAATAAAAGATAAAAATATTATTTAAATTTAAATCCTACTTAAATCGTATTTATTCTTGAAAATTAATCTTAAATGACAATTAATCTTTAATTTGTAACTCTATTAATTAATTAACCATGCACATGCATTGAGTGACCACCGAGTTATCCAATGAAGCACACCAACCGGGTTCAATTCCTGATTATGCCAAATTGTTCAAAAAAAGAGTGTAACTATAGGGTGCGCATAATGCGCAATTCAACCGGTACCAGGTCTCGCGCTCGGAGGGCTTGATTATCCGAGGTTTTACCTTCTAAGGGGGAGTAAATGCACTCGTTCATATGAGAGTTTCCTCGCTTAAAAAAAAACTCTATTAATTAGTTACAGCTTATTTAAGTAAAATATAAAAAAAATTGTTTAATTAAATCATATTTAATTAAACTATATTTTCAAAATTATAAGATAATAATATATCAATAACATATAATAATTGATGTCTAAATATTTAAGTGTGTGACCCTATATGCTCATATGTATTTTATAAGACAGTTGTGATAACCCGGAAATTTCCGACCAAATTTAAACTTAATCTCTATATGATTCCGACACGATAAGCAAAGTTTGTAAAGTTGAATGTCAAAAATATTGGAACTACAATCATGTAATCAATTACCATTTGACCGTGCTCGACGATTCACGAACATTTATGTGTGTCTGTGTGTGTGTGTGTGTGTGTATATATATATATATATATATATATATATATATATATATATATATATATATATATATATAATATAGTTATATTAATTGAAGACGTTAACAAAGTATTAGATGTATAATACCTTACATGAACGTATTTGTTTCGATATATGTTTAATATATTTATCGATGGAATTAAAAGATAATATCAAATGATTGAATTATCAGATACATTGTGATATGATTAGGAGTCTCGGTTGTGAGGTCCACTGTGATTTAAGAAATCTATTCTTTTTAACTATATTCGGAAAATGGTAAGATGATTTACAAGTAAGAACAAATATGTCAATTAACGAGAACTGACAAAGGTTAGTGGAGATTCCTACTTAATTTTCGATGCATGCTTTACAATAATTTTCCCGTAACTCTTGATAAGTTAATCATTTAGCTTTCATAATAATATAAAATGAAATCATGTAGAGTAAATAATTGGGTTAATGGTTGTCGACAAAATAAACCCATTTGACATATTACATTAAGATGATTTCATACGTTTAATTAACCTTTGAAATTTATCCCACGCTTCACCAACAAACTGTAATTTAAAAACTTGAAACCTATTATGAGTATATATAGTTTTACTTTTCTAAAACGTTTTATGATATAACGATTTTCGTTATTTTAACCTTTTAACAAAATGATTCTTTAATAAATTTAGTTTTGAAAACAATATTATTTGATTTAGTTTCAAAGGTACTGAAACATTTTCAGTTTAAAAAGAACTTCATTATTAAAACGTTTTATAAAATAATTTTTTTGTGAATATAAAACTTAAAGAACTTAATTTAAGCTTTGAAATATGAATTTGCAAATATATTTTTTTTATTGTTTCAAAAAGATAAAAGTATACTCTATAATAATTTCGAAACGATTTTAAATTATATAATAAACTTTGAAATATAATTAGTTTTGAAAACTAAATATTATATTATTAAATAAAGTTTTCAAATTTATATTTCGAATGAATATATATATATATATATATATATATATATATATATATATATATATATATATATATATATATATATATATATATATATATATATATATATATATATATATATAACGAGACGATGATTTAATGAAGCAAATGACCATAACACTCGAATGTTCAAGTTACACTTCGAGTGATATTGTTTATTGATAAATTAAGTTTATATTTTAAAAATGGTACGAGTCACGAAACGTAGAATGCAAATTATTAAAGCATACGATGTAACGTTAAAAAAAACCGAAACAGGGACATTAGTCGAGCGTTAACGTACAAGTCATCGGAACTAATTTCGCTAGTCACCTATACTCGAGAATATAATATAATATTTATATAATTATAAAGATTAATATAAATATATATATTTATATATTAAATAATATATAAAAGTGTCGGCAAGAATAAGTTAAACGAAAGAGTGCTGGCCAGGTATTCCATGCGATCGCATGGCCCTGAAGCACGTTTTCCATGCAATCGCATGGCAGGAGAAATCAGCAAATGTCTATAAAGCTCGACTTGTTCTGGCTTCAATCACACACACACTCTCTCATTTATCTCTCTCGACAAATATATATATATATTTATATTATTCTAAATTATTATTGTTATTATTATTAAGATTAATATTATTATTATTAATCATATTATTATTATTATTATTATTATTATTATTATTATTATTATTATTATTATTATTATTATTATTATTATTATTATTATTATTATTATTAGTATTATTATACATAAAATACTACGACGAGGTCATGAACGAGTTATCTCAAAATGAGTTTTTCGAGCGGGATAGTGTTAAGGAAATAATGGGTTATAGTTATGGAGGTTATGGGTTTTGTTCGTAAGGTCAACTTAGCGTTTATCATGTTCGTTGCGTCTATGTACTTTCCTGCAATATTGAATCACAATATTGATACGTGAGCATACATATCTTATCTTATATATATTAATAGTGTATCCCTGACTAGTGCTCGAGTATTTGTGATTATGCATGCTTGTATGCTTAATTTTATCGTTAAATAGTTTATGATGAATCATGATATTAGTACATATGCTAGTGAGATAAGGTATATGATATGCATGTCGTTAGAAAGCTGGTGAAAAATTAATAACTTTTCATTTAGAAAGCATATGGTTTCGATGAACAGATTAAAAGATATAGTCAACTGAATTATCATTAATTTTAGTATTATTATTAAAATGATTATTATTATTACTATCGTCGTTATTATTATTATCTAATTATAATTATAATTATAATTATAATTATAATTATAATTATAATTATTATAATAATAATAATAATAATTATTATTATTATTATTATTATTATTATTATTATTATTATCATTATCGTTATTAATATAAGTATTATCATTAAAAAATTTTATTGTTAATATTATTACTATCGTTATTATCATTAGGGTTATTATTAATATTATCATTTTTATCATTATTATTATTATTATTATTATTATTATTATTATTATTAATATTATTATTATTATTATTATTATTATTAACATTATCATTATTATTAATATTATTAATATTATTATTAATATTATTATTATTATTATTATTATTATTATTATTATTATTATTATTATTATTATTATTATTATTATTATTATTATTATTATTATTATTATTATTATTATTATTATTATTATTATTATTATTATTATTATTATTATTATTAGTATTAGTATTATCATTAGTATTATTATAATTATTATTATTAGTATTATTGTAAGACCCGAATATTTGTATTGTACATATGTGTATAAAAGTTACTCAAGTTTGGGGTTTTTGTTGCACATAATTAAAAAGACAAAAGATGCTGAACTGGGAGGTGGCGCGCCGCGCGGCTAGGTGGCGCGCCGCGCCATCTGTCTGCGACAGATTCTCCTCTTCTTTTAAAATAGATATTTTGAGGGCAATTGTGTAATTTCACTTTGGGGCCGAATTTAATACCCTAGATCAGTTTTGGGGAGCTCATTTACTACTCCCACAACAACCTTATCTCCTCCAATTGAATTTTAGTGAGAGAGTGCAATCCTTGAGAGAGAGAGAGAGAGAGAGAGCTCCATTAAAGGGTGAAAGAGGTTGAATCGGGTCTTGATGCAAGTTTTAAAGTCGTTCATCTAGTCGATAGCTACGTGGTGATTGTGTTGGTAAGTTATAAAACCCAATTTCGTACTTTAATTGCTTTAAGGGTTAGGTTTTGGGCTAGTGATAAACCAAAGACCCATCTTATTAGTATTTTGGGGATTTTGGGTGAATATGGGTTATGAAGGCTCATTGATGACTAACCTAGGGTTGAATGTGTTAATTGGACTTTTGAGTCTTAAATTTAGTTAGTTAGTGCTAGAACACTTTAATAATATGTAAATGGGTGTTATTGGGTATGGATGACCCAAATGGGTGTGTTGACCTTGAAATAGGTCAAATGAGTCTTTAATGACCTAAGTGGCCTAGCAATTATGAAAACGAGTTAGCCTTGTGACCTAAATGTGTTTTAAACCCATCTTGACGAATGATTAGGGTTTTGGTGTGTGTTGACCCAATTTAGGGTTAAGGGTGCAAATGGGTTGAAATTGCACCATTGGGTCAAAATGGCTTAGAATGGTGAAAGGGTTTGGTTGACCGACTTGAGTTTGCGTTTGATGATGTGTATAATATGATAGGTACGTTACTTTGAGGTCTTGCAAGCTCGGGTATCTTTTCACAAGACTTTGAGGTGAGTGGAATAATTATATGCGTATGTATATAATGTATCTATTTGTTGTAGCGTGAAAGGTGTAGTGTCGAGGTGTTAAGACACCACGTTTCACGTGAAGAGTGTAGCATCGAGGTGTTAAGATGCCACTCGGGTGTAGCATCGAGGTGTTAAGATGCCACCTAGGAGTGTAGTGTCGAGGTGTTAAGATACCACTCCGTAAAATAATGAGTGATGCATCGAGGTGTTAAGATGCCACTCGGGGTGATGTGCCGAGGTGTTAAGGTGCCACCCTAGGGGTTAGTGGTGCGAGGTGTTAAGTGCCCTAACGGATGTTGTGAACACCGATGGCGTTTTCGCGAGCGTCATTCCCTTGTACTATTGGTTAACCATGGTTATTTGTGTTGTAAGCATATTATATTATTCGAGTTATATTCATATGCGGTTGTTATGCTAGCTTGTAGTATTGGTGATTTATAGCTCGTTATTGTGACGGTAAGCTAAATGTGTATGCTAGCGTGTTTGCGGTTTGGTGTGTAAGTGTATGCAAGTAGGTATAATTATATATGCATTCGTATAATTATTGCATTCACTAAGCTTTGCTTACCCTCTTGTTGTTTACTATTTTTATAGGTTCGGTTTTGGACAAGGGTAAGGGCATCGTTTTGGACTAGAGATCCCGCTTGATGCTAGGGGACGCTTTTGGCTTTAGTAGCTCTTGGAGTTTGACCGATAGTTGGGTAGTTTAATCCCAAATGCCATGCTCATTGTGTAGTTTGGAACTTAAACTTTTTGGTGGTCGAAACTCGTAAATTGTATTAAACTCGTAAAACGACCGATGTGGGCCCCGCTTGTAAAACATTGATTTTATATTTGAAACATGTTAGTTTTACATATTTGGATGTATGGTAAAAAGCGTTTCGTCTAAAAGTGTCGGGAACTAGTCAATCTTTTTCGCATTTTGAGACTTTCCGGACAGACCCGAAAGGCGCGCCGCGCGGCCATCCTGGCGCGCCGCGCGGCCATCCTGGCGCGCCGCTCCAGTTCACTGTGCAGCAAATTTTTTTTTTATTTTGTATTTTCACGTGGTTTGTTCGCGGGTTGGTTTGGGTTATTACAAGTGGTATCAGAGCATGGTCTAAGGGATTTAGGTGACTTGAGATAGGCGCCTAGACTTAGACTTTTTATGTGCGCGTTTATGCAGGACTTGTAGGACTTTGGGTCGGATCGAGATGGTTAGTGCATAGGTTTATGTGAACTAATCATGCGCTATTTGTTGTGTTGTGTTTAGCAATCATCAAGCGAGATGGACGTTGTACTAGCGAGTTAACGCAACGTGCTCGCGTAGTAATGACTAGCTACCATCACTACGAGTGCAAATCGTGTCAAACAAGTAATGTACGATGATTGTTGAGCGAGATGGAGTAGTGTGGCGTATATGTATGTATATATGTAATCTGTCCTTCCGTTTTGTGGTTTAACCTAATTCGTTTTATAGAATGAAGACGAGAAACGGTCCCGAACATGATAACGGAAGTACAAGCGGGGACGCCGAGTTCTCAACCAAGGTCGAGGCCATCTTTAAGAAGTTAAAATCGGATTTTCTTGCGGACGTTCGAAAGGTCTTCCAAGATTCGATTGATGAGCAAATAACCGATCTAATTAATGAACGAATGAAGGCCACTATCGAAGAGGCCCTTGACGCTAGGAATATCTACCCTCGCGGTGAAGGAGGTGAAGGAAGGCGGGACTTCCACTACAAGAACTTCAAGGATGCTCAACCCCCGATGTTTAATGGGGTGCGGGATCCTTTAAAAAGTACATGTTGGATCTCCGATATTGAGGGAGCTTTCCGTACCGCGGAATGTCCTCCCGAAAGGAAGACGAGGTATGGTTCTAGCATGTTATGCGAAGAAGCTAAGTTGTGGTGGGACGATAAAATCAACTTGTATGGTGAAGAACAATGTATGGGCTTGACATGGGAGGAGTTCAAGAAAGAATTTTTCAGAGAATACCGAACTTCATCCGATCTCGATAGAATCCAGGACGAGTTGCACCATTTGCAAGAAGGTTCCATGGATTTGGTTACCCTCAAGTCTACATTCTTGGCAAAGACTCGTTTTTGCCCGAAATATGTGGGTGATGATCATAAGCTCATGAAGGATTTCTACCGTACTTTGAATGATGAGTACAAGGGGAAGATTAGTCGGGGTATGGCTAAGTCTTTTGATGAATTGTTCTAGTTGGCTCGGGGTTTTGAGCCGGAGGTTCCAAGAAAGAGTGATTTCATGTTTTCCAAAAGAAAGTTTGAAGGTTCTAGTTACTCTAACGCCTCAAGCAAGAAGAGCAAGAGCAAGAGGGGGGCCGAAAGTGTCAATAGTGCGAAGAAGGGCACTACCGGCGGGTTTTTTTATATGTGCTACAACTGTGGGCAACCTGGTCATATGGCTCGTGAGTGTTCGAAACCACCTTCCGAAAACAAAATCACTTGTTTTAATTGCGGCAAAGAGGGGCATAAGAAGCCGGAGTGTCCCGATTTGCGAAATGATAATGTGAAGCGGTTAGAGAAGGCGGCGGGTACGGCTAGGGGTCGCAACTACTTGATGACTAATGATGAAGCCAAACAATCGAACGAAGTTGTCTCAGGTACTTTCATGGTTAATTCTAATCCGGAGAGGATTCTTTTTGATAGCGGTGCAAATTTGTCGTTTGTGTCTCCTAAATTTGTGCCTAAACTTGATAGACCATTAGCTAAGTTGAGTCGTCCGGTAGAAGTCGAAATAGCGAATGGCAAGACGGTGCTAGTGGTTGATGTGTGTGAAAATTGTGATGTTATTTTTGGTGCCGAAACCTTTAAAATTAATCTTATTCCAATGACCTTGGGCGACTTTGATATTGTCGTTGGTATGGATTGGCTTGATCGTTATAGAGCCGATATTGCATGCCATGATAAGTTTATTCGTGTGAAGACCCCAAGTGGGGGAGAGTTGATTATTCATGGTGATAGGCGGAGGAGACCGGTGCCGATATGCACTTTTGCACGGGCACATCTTCATGTTGTTACCGGAGGTATGGCTTTCCTTGCTCATGTTGTTGATACTCGTAATGAGCCGCCACCCATTCGTGGAATTCCGGTTGTTAGTGATTTCGAAGACGTTTTTCCGGATGAATTACCGGGTGTTCCGGCGGAAATACAAGTTGAATTTCTCATCGAGTTGGTTCCGGGGGCTATCCCCATTGCTAAAACTCCTTATCGTTTAGCGCCAACAGAGATGCAAGAGTTGTTAAATCAAATTCAAGAATTGCTCGAGAAGGGTTTTATTCGACCAAGTGCTTCACCGTGGGGCGCTCCGGTGTTATTTGTGAAGAAGAAAGATGGTAGTATGCGTATGTGCATTGATTACCGTGAGTTGAATAAAGTGACGATCAAGAATCGTTATCCATTACCTAGGATTGACGATTTATTTGATCAACTTCAAGGTGCAACGTATTTCTCTAAGATCGACCTACGGTCTGGCTATCACCAAATGCGGGTCCGTGAGGAAGATATTGAGAAAACGGCTTTTAGAACGTGGTATGGGCATTTTGAGTTTGTGGTGATGCCTTTTGGCCTTACGAATGCACCGGCGGCATTCATGGATCTTATGAACCGAGTGTGCCAACCTATGTTGGACAAGTCGGTAATAGTGTTCATTGACAACATACTAGTCTACTCGAAAAGTATGAACGAGCATGAACGTCATTTGCGTGAAGTATTGAAGACGCTACTAAAGGAGAAATTGTATGCAAAGTTCTCCAAATGTGAATTATGGCTAAGGGAAGTTCAATTCCTTGGTCATATTGTGAAAGAATACGGTATTCAAGTAAATCCGGGGAAGATCGAGACGGTGAAGAGTTGGGGACGACCGACTACGCCTACGGAAATCCGAAGTTTTCTCGGATTGGCCGGTTATTATCGTCGGTTTATCCAAGACTTTTCTAAGATTGCTTCTCCATTGACGAAATTGGCGAGGAAGAATGCTAAGTTTAATTGGGAGAACGAGCAAGAAATTGCTTTTCAATTGTTAAAAGAGAAGTTGTGTCAAGCTCCGGTGTTAGTGTTGCCGGAAGGGGTAGAAGACATGGTGGTTTATTGTGATGCTTCCTTAAATGGGCTCGGGTGTGTTCTTATGCAAAGGGGTAAAGTTATTGCTTATGTCTCTTGACAATTAAAGGAACACGAAACGAGGTACCCGACTCATGATCTTGAAATGGCGGCGGTGGTACATGCGTTGAAAATTTGGCGCCATTACTTGTATGGTGTCAAGTGTATGATATATTCGGATCATAAGAATTTGAAACATCTTTTCACTCAAAGAGATTTGAATTATCGTCAACGTAGGTGGATGGATGTGGTGAAAGACTACGATTGTGAGATACATTACCATCCGGGTAAGGCGAACGTGGTCGCGGATGCGTTGAGTCGAAAGAGTCAACACCCGGCGATAAAAGTAGGATCGTTATGTTTGATTATTTCCAACGATTTTCTTGAGAAGCTTGGTGAGATACAAATTGAGGCTTATGTTCACAACAAGCATGCGGAGCGAATCGTGGGTCAAACGGAGTTTATTACTATGGGTTCGCGTGGTTTGTTGTCTTTTCAAGGAAGGGTGTGGGTGCCTAAGATGGGTAATTACCGACGGGTGCTATTTGATGAAGCACATAAGTCAAAATATTCCATTCATCCGGGCGCGACGAAAATGTATCATGACTTGAAGAAAGATTATTGGTGGCCGGGCATGAAACGTGATGTTGTGAAGTATGTTGAGCAATGTGTCACGTGTTTACAAGTAAAAGCCGAACACCAAAAGCCGTATGGTAAGTTGCAACCGTTAGAAATCCCGAAATGGAAATGGGAGCACATTACCATGGATTTCATTACAAAGTTACCTAAAACGGCGAGAACCCAATTTGATTCGATTTGGGTTATAGTTGACCGATTGACAAAAAGCGCTTTGTTTCTTCCCATTAAAGAAGCGATAGCGTCGGAGACCTTGGCTAAGTTGTTTATCAAGGAAGTGGTCTCGCGACATGGGGTTCCTATATCTATTATTTCGGATCGAGATACCCGTTTTACATCTCGGTTTTGGGAAAAGTTTCATGAAGATATGGGTACGCAATTGAAGTTGAGCACGGCGTATCATCCTCAAACGGACGGTCAAACTGAACGTACGAATCAAACTTTGGAAGATATGCTACGGGCGTGCATCATTGACTTCAGTGGTAGTTGGGATGAGCATTTGCCTTTGGTGGAATTCTCGTACAATAATAGTTATCATACTAGTATCGGGATGCCACCTTACGAAATGCTTTATGGGCGTAGGTGTCGAACTCCCGTTTGTTGGGGAGAAGTGGGTCAAAGAGAGATCGGAAGTACCGATTTAGTTTTAGAGACTAATAGCAAGATCAATTTGATTCGGGAACATTTGAAGAAGGCTCAAGATAGGCAAAAGTCATATGCCGATAGACGTAGGCGATTGATTGAGTTCCAAGAAGGCGATATGGTGATGCTTAAGGTTTCGCCATGGAAGGGTATTATTCGATTTCGAAAACAGGGAAAGTTAGCTCCTCGGTTTATTGGGCCATTCAAGGTTTTAGCTCGTGTTGGTGAAGTTGCATATCGATTGGAATTACCCGAAGAGCTTGCGGGGATCCATAATACATTTCATGTTTCCCACCTCCGTAAGTGTCTTGCGGATGATTCCTCATGGATGCCTTTAGACGAGATCGAGCTAAACAACAAGTTAGAATATGTCGAGGAACCGATTGCTATCCTTGACGAGAAGGTGAAAATGTTGAGGAATAAAGAGGTGAGGACCTTTAAGGTTCAATGGCGATGAAGTAAAGGTTCCGAGTTCACTTGGGAGCCCGAAGAGTTCGTGTTAGTTTATCTTCCCTCGTGTCATGCGGCTTGGATTGCGAGGACGCAATTCGAATAAGTGGGGGAGAGTTGTAAGACCCGAATATTTGTATTGTACATATATGTATAAAAGTTACTCAAGTTTGGGGTTTTTGTTGCACATAATTAAAAAGACAAAAGATGCTGAACTGGGAGGTCGCGCACCGCGCGGCTAGGTGGCGCGCCGCGCCATCTGTCTGTGACAGATTCTCCTCTTCTTTTAAAATAGATATTTTGAGGGCAATTGTGTAATTTCAATTTGGGGCCGAATTTAATACCCTAGATCAGTTTTGGGGAGCTCATTTACTACTCCCACAACAACCTTATCTCCTCCAATTGAATTTTAGTGAGAGAGTGCAATCCTTGAGAAAGAGAGCTCCATTAAAGGGTGAAAGAGGTTGAATCGGGTCTTGATGCAAGTTTTAAAGTCGTTCATCTAGTCGATAGCTACGTGGTGATTGTGTTGGTAAGTTATAAAACCCAATTTTGTACTTTAATTGCTTTAAGGGTTAGGTTTTGGGCTAGTGATAAACCAAAGACCCATCTTGTTAGTATTTTGGGGATTTTGGGTGAATATGGGTTATGAAGGCTCATTGATGACTAACCTAGGGTTGAATGTGTTAATTGGACTTTTGAGTCTTAAATTTAGTTAGTTAGTGCTAGAACACTTTAATAATATGTAAATGGGTGTTATTGGGTATGGATGACCCAAATGGGTGTGTTGACCTTGAAATGGGTCAAATGAGTCTTTAATGACCTAAGTGGCCTAGCAATTATGAAAACGAGTTAGCCTTGTGACCTAAATGTGTTTTAAACCCATCTTGACGAATGATTAGGGTTTTGGTGTGTGTTGACCCAATTTAGGGTTAAGGGTGCAAATGGGTTGAAATTGCACCATTGGGTCAAAATGGCTTAGAATGGTGAAAGGGTTTGGTTGACCGACTTGAGTTTGCGTTTGATGATGTGTATAATATGATAGGTACGTTACTTTGAGGTCTTGCAAGCTCGGGTATCTTTTCACAAGACTTTGAGGTGAGTGGAATAATTATATGCGTATGTATATAATGTATCTATTTGTTGTAGTGTGAAAGGTGTAGTGTCGAGGTGTTAAGACACCATGTTTCACGTGAAGAGTGTAGCATCAAGGTGTTAAGATGCCACTCGGGTGTAGCATCGAGGTGTTAAGATGCCACCTAGGAGTGTAGTGTCGAGGTGTTAAGACACCACTCCGTAAAATAATGAGTGATGCATCGAGGTGTTAAGATGCCACTCGGGGTGATGTTCCGAGGTGATAAGGTGCCACCCTAGGGGTTAGTGGTGCGAGGTGTTAAGTGCCATAACGGATGTTGTGAACACCGATGGCGTTTTCGCGAGCGTCGTTCCCTTGTACTATTGGTTAACCATGGTTACTTGTGTTGTAAGCATATTATATTATTCGAGTTATATTCATATGCGGTTGTTATGCTAGCTTGTAGTATTTGTGATTTATAGCTCGTTATTGTGACGGTAAGCTAAATGTGTATGCTAGCGTGTTTGCGGTTTGGTGTGTAAGTGTATGCAAGTAGGTATAATTATATATGTATTCGTATAATTATTGCATTCACTAATCTTTGCTTACCCTCTCGTTGTTTACTATTTTTATAGGTTCGGTTTTGGACAAGGGTAAGTGCATCGTTTTGGACTAGAGATCCCGCTTGATGCTAGGGGACGCTTTTGGCTTTAGTAGCTCTTGGAGTTTGACCGATAGTTGGGTAGTTTAATCCCAAACGCCATGCTCATTGTGTAGTTTGGAACTTAAACTTTTTGGTGGTCGAAACTCGTAAATTGTATTAAACTCGTAAAACGGCCGTTGTGGGCCCCGCTTGTAAAACATTGGTTTTATATTTGAAACAGGTTAGTTTTACATATTTGGATGTATGGTAAAAAGCGTTTCGTCTAAAAGTGTCGGGAACTAGTCAATCTTTTTCGCATTTTGAGACTTTCTGGACAGACCCGAATGGCGCGCCGCGCGGCCATCCTGGCGCGCCACGCCAGTTCACTGTGCAGCAAATTTTTTTTTTTTATTTTGTATTTTCACGTGGTTTGTTCGCGGGTTGGTTTGGGTTGTTACAATTATTATCATTAAAACTAATATTAGTATCATTTAACTATTATGATTACTATTATTATCATTATTATGAATGCGATATAAAAGAGGACTAAAAGCTATTAAACAAATCAATTAAGAAATAATGAGTATAAGTATCATGATGAAATTAAAATATTGTAAGATATTGAATTAGATAAAAATATCGTTTTCATTATTTTTATCATTATTATTATTATTAAAAGTATCATTAATATTAAAACTATCATTTTTATTAAAATTATCATTTTTAATAGAAATATCATTGTTATTATAAAATATTATTATTATTATCATTTTAGTGTTATTATTATTAAAAATTATCATTTTGAATAGAATTATTATTTTTATAAAATATTATTATTATTAAAGTTAATATTAAAAAAATATCGTTATTATTAAAATTATCATGATTAGTACCTAAAACTACATTCAATGGCTGGATTATTATATCGAATATCGCCTCTTTTTAGCTTGGTAGCCTAAGAATTTGGGAACAGACCTCCAAATTGACGCGAATCCTAAATATAGATCTATTGCGCCTAACAAACCCCATCCAGGTTATGGATGCTTTAGTACTTCGACTTTTATATTATACAGATGAGTGTTCCTGTATATTTGGGGATATTCTAGATGCATTTTTGTTAATATCGGTTACCATGTGTTCACCATATGAATGATTTTTATACAGATGAGTATACCTGTATGATAATTTTTGCAGATGAGTGTTCCGGCAGTTTATATATAAAAAGTGAAATCTTGTGGTCTATTAAAATGATGAAAATAATTGATTACGATAAACTAATGAACTCACCAACCTTTTGGTTGACACATTTAAGCATGTTTATTCTCAGGTATTAAAGAAATCTTTCGCTGTGCATTTGCTCATTTTAAAGATCTTACTTGGAGTCATTCATGGCATATTTCAAAAGACGTTGCATTCGAGTCGTTGAGTTCATCAAGATTAATAATAAGTCATTCATAGTTTGGATATATTATGAGATGGTATGCATGCCCGTCAACTTTCGTTAAAATGAAAGTTTGTCTTTTAAAAACGAATGCAATGTTTGTAAAATGTATCATATATAGGTCAAGAACCTCGCAATGTAATCAACTATTGTGAATCGTTTATAATCGATATGAATGGGTCCTTTCAGTTGGTATCCAAGCGGTGTTATTAGCGAACCAGGTCTTGCATTAGTGTGTCTAACTGATAGATATTAAGATGCATTAATGAGTTTGGACTTCAACCGTGTCTGCATTTCAAAAGTTTTGCTTATCATTTTTGTCGGAAATTACCTGCTTATCATCTTAAGTCTAGACGCTTCTTACTGCATTCATTGCATAGATAGTGTATAGACAAATTCATATCTTTACATATCTATTACAGTAAACTCTATCTGACATCTTTCGAAAATTTCTCCGTAACTTATGGAATCTTGGTATTATATATACATATGTAAAATGTGTATTGAAAAATACCAAACTAAATCCTATAATCTATTACATATCAAAATTCATTTCCCTGATCGTACGAGATAAACCCCTCAACTAGTTCAAGTTCCTCAGATTCCGATATGGAGTTCCACTCGAGCTCTGAAACCAGTGTGACCGGAATGGATCAACCAATTAGCCATCATCTGTTCTAGATGAATTGGGGATGGGTTCGCAGTCTACTTAATCATTGGAGACAAGAAGAAGGCGATCCCTTCCATCCACTACATTTTCCTCTTGGCGAAGAACCTGAAGCACTTACCGGTGAACCTGTTCGAAACACCATTTTCTCTCTCATTTCCAGAGTATCTCGTCATGATTATATACTATCTTAAATTCTAGATTATTTATCCGCTCGTCCGAACTGACAATCACCCAGGTGTAATAGAAGAAGTCAACGAGCTTCGCGCTCGGGTAGTGGCTTTGGAGAATATGGTGCAAAGGTTACAAGCACCAGCAGCATCACCGGCATCAACAGTACCACCATCATCAACACCAACTGTCATACCCCGTCCTAATCCATCTGGACGAAGTCATCAACATTTGGTCCCATTGCGATGATCGACTACAAGTAATGTCTTTGAAATGAACAAATGCACAGCGGAAGATTTCTTTAATACCTGAGAACAAACATGCTTTAAAGTGTCAACCAAAAGGTTGGTGAGTTCATTAGTTTATCATAAACATTCATTTCCATCATTTTAATAGACCACAAGATTTCAGATATTTAATTGTACACGTAACCCGAGTACATAATAACACGCGTAACCCGTGAATAAAAATTCATTCATATGGTGAACGCTTGATAACCGAACTAACATGATGCATATAGAATATCCCCATCATTCCGGGACTCTCATCAGATATGATAATCGAAGTACTAAAGCATTCGTAACCTGAATTGGACTTGTCGAGGTCCATAGATCTATCTTTAGGATTCGCGTCAATTGGTGGCAATTATAATAAACACCAATTCTTAGGCTACCAAGCTAATAAAACGGACATATTCGATTTCGATAATCCAACCATAGAATGTAGTTTCGATTACTTGTGTCTATTTTGTAAAACATTTATAAAAGCAGCGCATGTATTCTCAGTCCCAAAAATATATATTGCAAAAGCATTAAAAAGGGAGTAATGAAACTCACAATACTGTATTTTGTAGTAAAAATACATATGACGACATTGAACAATGCAAGGTTGGCCTTGGATTCACGAACCTATATCACTTATATATATATATATATATTAATATATATACTTGTAATCGAACAAATATGTATATTATTAGTAATATAATTTTTAATATCAATAATTTATATGTTTCATTGTATTCATTTTATTTATTTAAAAAAATAAGATATTAATATAGTTTGCTTTTGTGTTATTAAATATATTGTTATATGAATATCATTTGCTAGTTAAATTAATGAAAATATTAAGATATGGATAATAATACTATTAGATTTAATAATAATTATATTTATGCAAATTTTATATAAGATGATAAGTTTAACAATATTTATAATGTTAATGATAATGATACTACCTAGTTTTTAATAAAATTATAGTTTAAAATAAAGGTACTCCTAGTTTTAACGATAACAGTAATAATATTGATATTATTAATAACTATAAAAATAACCATTTTATTACTAATAATAATTTTAGTAATGGTTCATTAATGATACTCGTAATAATAATTAATAATCCTAATCATAATAATACTTATATTCATATTAATAATACTAATAATAACATTAATAATACTTACGATAATAGTAATAATAATTGTTATAATACTTAATACTATGATAATAATAATAGATTGTATTATTTTCTTAATAATAATAATATTCAAATTTGTAACCATAATCATAATAATGTAATAATGATAATTAATACTTGTATTTATAATAATAATAATAATATTAATGATTATAATACTGATAATAATAACATTACGAATGATCAAAATAATAATAATAATTAAGATTAACAATAAATATTAAAAATAATAATAGTTAGAAAAATAAAATAGAAATGTATACCCTTTAAAAAAATCGTTCTAAAAAGAATTGCACTGAACCGGGCTCGAACCAGAGACCTCTCGAAACCCAACACCATCACTTAACCATCCCTCCAGTTATGTTTTTCTGTATTAAACCCTTCCCATATTTTTATAACCCGTAATTAAATGGTTCTTCTTCTTCATCAACATGGAACTTGATCAGAGATTAACCACATCTTATAACACTTAATTCCTTTAGTTTTAGGACTTTCCAATAGTACAGAATCATTTAGAACTTGTTTAAAATAATTAAAACAGAAAACACTTAAGAAAAAGAAATTGAAATAGAAAAGTAACGCGATGAAGAACTCAAATCCTACTTTCGAATTCAAGGCTATTTTACATTATACTTACAACATGAAAAGTGTTTTAAATCACCAATAGAAACTTTTTGATTCCTCAATTTCTACAAAAACATTTTATTAGAAATGAATTTCGTGAACAACAGATATTTTGACTTTTTTATATAAAACTTTGACTCACGAATTTGTTCTTGTTTTGAAAAATTGGAAGTTGATAATTGACAGAAAGATTAAGTAATGGATTCCTAACATAATAGCATTAACACATTTTTAAGAAAACTCTTTTGAAATCAAACCAATGTAAATCGAGTTCAAGAACAGGGCAGTTTACTGGGTTATCTTTAATTTATGATTTAATTTGGTGATTTAAAAGCTGAAAAAGGGTGATTGTGATTGATATTTGATAGTTTAGGTCGTATGGTAACAATTAACACTGAATGTAATCCAGTTTATAGTAATTTTAAGGTCGACAGATTAACAATCGGGTACAGAAATAAATAAAATAAATTAAAAAGGAGAAAGGTACTTCCAACAAATTTTGTTTGATAGTTGATATAGAATTCGATATAGCACAATTGTAGTACAAATCATGAGCAGGGATTAAGCTAAAGTGGTTGTGATTGATAAAGAGCACGCTTTATTTCAGTATTATATATATCTGTAATTTAGATAACTGTATTTATTTATATATATCTATTACATATTTATTCATATTTGGTATACATATCTGTTATTGCTGTATTTATTTATTTATTTGTTATATATAGCTGTATATATATATATATATATATATATATTATATTTTTATTTATAAAGTATATAATCAATATTAATAATAAATATATATACATAGGTAATAATAATAATTCTAATTAATAAAAATTATATAGTAATACTTATTATTAGTTATAAAAATAGAATTACTAATACTAATATTAATAATAGAAATATAGAAATACTTATAATAATAATAAAAGTAAATAAATTGTACGCGTAATATATATATCAGATTATATATATGTATTTATATATATTGAGTATTTGTATTTATATTTATATATTTGTATATGATGTATTATAATTAATCTTATTACTTAACAAATATAACAATAATAATATTACTCTTATATTATAAATAATAAAATTTTCTTTAATAATATCCTAGTAATAATAATATTATTATTAATGTTAATAATAATAATAATAATAATAACTTTAAAATTTATAACCATAATATTAATAATAATAATACTGATTATAATAATACTAATATTATTATTGATAGTAATAGTAATGCTATAGCAATTCATATATTTCAAACTTCATATCTATATCATATATATTATATTAGTACAAATAATAATATTAATTTTAATATAAATAATAGTAAGATTAATAATAATAATATTGATATAATACTATATCTAAATTTGTAGTTATATATTATTAACTATATAATATTTAATAATCATACAGTATATTATATAATAACTTTTATTGAATATTTATCATTTATAAATTTTATATATCATGATATACATATAATTATAATTATACCTATAACTTATATTATATATATATATATATATATATATATATATATATATATATATATATATATATATATATATATATATATAGATTCAGTTTTAATTATACTTACTTATCTTGTATCCTATTCTAAATATTTAATTCAAATGTTTAAATTTATATTTTTATAGTTTCAATTTATTATATATACTTACATTTATATACATATATGTATACATGTTTATTTACAAACAATTGTTCGTGAATCGTCGGGAATAGTCAAAGGTCAAATGTATATATAAACACAGTTCAAAGTTTTAGATTTTAATAGTACAGACTTTGCTTATCGTGTCAGAAACATATAAAGATTATGTTTAAATTTGGTCGGAAATCTCCGGGTCGTCACAGTACCTACCCGTTAAAGAAATTTCGTCTCGAAATTTGATCAAGGTCGTCATGGCTAACAATAAAAATGTTTTCATGGCGATTATGAGTTGATAAATAGAGTTTTATCAATACTAAGTAATATTGATAAAATTATTCGATTACTCGAAGCGTACATGTGAAGTTATCACAAAAGATTGAAATGAGAAAAATAAAGATTTGTTTTAGCTTTTGACGTGGTCAGGGTTGAATTCCGAAATTCAAGGGATTTAAAAAAATCTTCGAAATCTAAAAGATTTGATTCTTCGGCGAGTAAGTAAATTAAGATCTCTTAATTAAATGCGTTGATCCGCCTCGATTACTCTGTCTGACATTTTCATTATAAATTAAACTCTTCTGTTCCATTATTCTCACCATTCATATACTTTCTTTCTTAATTCATACATCCAAAAGATTATGAAAATGCTTAATCCAGTTCTAATCCTTGATAATTTCCTAATTATTAATCCTGTCATCCTTCTTTTCAATCTTCCACCAGAAAAATCTGTTTACTTCTACTATTACCTTGGGTGATGCTATTCTTAATTATACCGTGTCTTTATATTGCTATTCATATTAATATCCACAGTTTGTAACCTCCGTGTGATTATTGGGCTTTATATTTTCTCTTATATTTTGGAGCTCTTTGCCTTTTTATTCTCTTCTCGATTTCTAATAAAGCGATTAATGGTCCAGAATTCGTAAGTGTGGAGTTTTGAATGAATTTAATGTTTTAAACAAGAAAGAACGTAATAGCACAATTTGATTTGTCAAATTACCAGAATCACTGAGAATAGAACTATCAAGAATCTATTTTCTTGATATGTTCAGAGGTTAAGCAGAATAAAAGATTTATGTAACATGGCACGTGATGACCTTATGATCTGTGAATCATTACATCCCATTAGAAACTCAGCATGACTTAAATATAATCACGTTGATCAAGTGTCATTATATTATACTAACTCATGCTTTAGTTCCCAACACTACTCCAGAAATCATTCATATTTTATACTTAAATTTTTACAGAATATTGGAAACTAAAACAGTTTTCAATATGATGTAATATAGATAGCATGAAGAGATATATAATTTTGGACGAGAATATTTATGAACATATCTTCAGAAATATCGAGGATATTTATGATAATATTTTGGAATTTCTAAGTTCGAAGGTTGATGAAGAAAAGTTTTCCGCAAGATTTTAACATGACTTCGGAGCAGGATATTCTCTAAATATTTCATCAGATCCAGAATTACCTGGATTCTTTGAATATAGAATTTGGTCCTTGGTCTCCTTCATGGTTAGCTCAATCCATTTTTCAGTACCAAATTTTCTATCGAGCGTTTCCAACATTCCATTCTTTATTATCAAACTTTTAACTGTTAAAGTCATTTACGGTTGTCTACAGTTTAGCTGCTTCATTTAGTTTTCTCAAAATTCAAAGTATTGGTTAATAGACTAGTTGTTTTTCAGAATTTCAGAATGAAAGATCATAATTCTAAGAGACAAATGTTATATGTATACATATAACTGTTGATGTAGTAATGCTGCGAGATTTCAAAATACTGATTGCTGATTCTCGGTAATTGGTATGGCAATTATTGTTACAAGATGCGGATAGGGTTTCGATAAATATAATGATTTTTCGGAAAGTCAAAGATCAACGAAATAGTTGATAAGTTTACTGCTAATGTGGTGGAATATACACGGTTCTCCGGTAATGATGACGAAGGGCAAACTTCTATATCAAGGTTATAATAAGGCTAATCTGACTGAAAAGTTGAAGTTGTCTTGTTGGAGCTGTGACAAAATTGGCTAATTTGAAAAAAGAATTGCAATGTTAGTTTCGGTAATAGCAATGCCAAAGGAGCTAGCACAGATACGTTTTAAACGTTTACTCAAGTTCATATGCATAACTATATGCATCAATCTTTTCTTCCGTAGATGAAGTGAAGTTGGTTCAACCTCTCGATTGAGATATTTTCAAGAATCATGAAAAGTTTGAACGCAGATTGTAATCGTCAAGATACAAATGAGGTTTAAGATGGAATCAAGTGGCAAACTTGAAGAATTGTTTAGTTTCATATGTTATAATCAATATTTTAATTCATTTTAATTATCCAATGTTGGCAGTCCATAGTTAGCAGTCCACAATTAGTAATTCAATAATTCATTTATAGTTTAATACATAATATTTGAATTAATTAATACGTATTCGTGACCCATTGTATACATGTCTCAAACTCGATCACAACTCAAAGTATATATATTATTATAGAATCACCCTCAACCCTGTATAGCTAAGTCAAGCATTACTGCATATAGAGTGTCTATGGTTATTCCAAATAATATATATAGATGCTTCGATATGATATGTCAAAACCTTATATATGTGTCCCGATATTTAAAGTGCGTAAAATAAATAACAGAAATTAAATGACGATAAATAAAATTGCGATAAATAAATTGCGATGAATAAAATATAATTAGTTAGCTAGGAACAGTTAGCTAGGATTTCGTTAACGTGGATTCTTAACAAAATTTCTCATAGCTAATTTGTTTGTTTCTAACAAATTTTATTTTGTCAAATGTTTTTTTCATTATGCCACTTGTTGGATTCTGATAGATCAAAATCCAAATATGAAATTGAATGAAAATGGTTATTCTGCGGTGAACGGATACGTATATCTGTGGATGTAAGTAGGATCGTAAATGACTATTGAATCAGATTCAAAAAATGTACAGTGTAACTTATTAATGTGAAATCTAAATATTCCTCGGGAATTACTTACCCGTTAAAATATTTTCACCATTAACAGTTTGTACAAAAAAATAATTTAATTACAATCTTTATGAAAACATATATACATATATATTTCCTTCAGATGTAATCATGGATTTAATGAGTCAGTTATGATACTAATCTCATTTGATTTACCGATAGAACGAGAATATATAATCTCTAAAACATTATGGATTACCTAATCATCCTGAAGAACGAAGATGTAGAACGTCATGTAGAATGATGATTATACTCGAGGTACAAAATGAGATGTCGAGGCGTGTGATGTTGAAACTTGAGTTGTTGGTGGTACTGTTGGTGCTGGTGATGTTTCTAAAGCTGGCAAATTTTGCACCATGTTTTCTAAATTGATTACTCGAGCGCGAAGTTCGTTGATGATGTTATGCGAGGTGTATATAAAATAGCTATTATATTTTGGCAGGAAATACTATTAAATACGATACAATTTTACACAAGATATTTATTTATTTAGAGAATGGATATACTTAAACCTTGCTACAACACTTATAGGCAGTGTACCTAATCGTACAGTAGTGTAGTTTTTAGTATGTCCGGTTCATTCCACAGGGAAAATATTTAAACAAAGCTTAACGCTATATTAGTTTACTTTTATAAAAATACAAATATATATATAAGTAATATTATTATTATAAAGGGGGGTTTTTACCGTTTAATGACCGGTTTGTCGATTTTAAAACTTTAGTCGCAGTTAAAACCAAATGTAAAATATTAAAAATAAATACAAGACTTAAATTAAAGCGTAACGTAAATAACGATAATGAAATTGCGAATAATAAAAGTGCGATAAAATAAACTTGCGATAATTAAAAAGTACGATAATTAAAAGTGCAATTAAATACAATAACAATAAAAATGCGATAATTAGAAGTGCAATTAAATATAAAATAAAGGAAATTAAATATGAAATAAAAGAATTATGCTTATTTAAACTTCCGTAATCATGATGTTTGACGTGTTGATTTTAGTTTTATGCCCATGGGTTAATTGTCCTTTGTCCTGGATTATTTAATATGTCCGTCTGGTTTTTGTCCATAACAGTCCATCAGTCATAAATATAAAGTGCGAGTGTCCTCGTCAAATTATCCTTATACCCGAAGTTAAATATTCCAACTAATTGGAGACTTAAACTGTAACAAGATTTTAATACTTTGTTTAATAATTACACCAGGATGTCGACTGATTGTAACCCAAGGTTTTAATATTTTGTTATCAATTATACCAAGTGTCCTTGTACATAATTTCACCCCTGTTTTAATTATTCTAGTGGCTATTAATCAATTCCCGTGTCCGGTTAAATGAACGATTATTCGTACATATAAATACCCCGCCCATCGTGTCCGATCGAGTGTATATGGTAATTTATAGGGACGCCCAATTGTAAATCTTTATATTAACATTAACAAACTATCATTTAGTTAAACAAGTATAAAGCCCATTAATAGCCCATAGTCTAATTTCCACAAGTGTCGTTCCTTTGTCCAAACCCCAATTATGGTACAAAGCCCAATTACCCAATTTTAGTAATTAGCCCAACATCATGATTACTTCGTTTTAAATAAGCATAATAATAACTTAGCTACGAGACATTAAATTAAAAAGGTTGAACATAACTTACAATGATTAAAAATAGCGTAGCGTTACACGGATAGAATTTCGACTTACACCCTTACAATATTCGCTAACATACCTTTATTGTTACGATTAAAATTAAAATTAAAATTAAAATTAAAATATAAATATAAATATTTACGTATAGATATAGAGAGGATGGATATATATGTTGGTTTTTGCGATCAGAATTCGTTTGCTTTTATAGGGAGTTTCAGAATTTGGGGCTCCGCGACTCGCGGCCCTTTTTGCCTTCAAACTCCGCGAGTCGCGGAGTTTGTAAATACAGCTCACTCCATTTTGGCTCTTTGTTTACCGACGGTTTATTATATAAATATAATATAAATATAATTTATATAATTAATTATATATTATATTATATTTATATACATAGTTAACTTGTAATTTTTAGTCCGTTGCGTCGAGCGTTGAGAGTTGACTCTGGTCCCGATTCTGGATTTTTGAATGTCCTTGCGTACAATTTTATATTTTGTACTTTGCGTTTTGAATCTTGTACTCTTGTAATTTCGAGACGTTTCTTATCAATAATTGGAACCTCTTTGATTGTATTTTGTACTTTTGAGCTTTTTGGTCGTTTGCGTCTTCAATTCGTCGAATCTGTCTTTTGTCTTCACCTTTTATTATTTAAACGAATATCACTTTTAAATAGAACAATTGCAACTAAAAGCTTGTCTTTCTTGAGGAATAATGCTATGAAATATATGTTCGTTTTTAGCATTATCAGTTGACTTCTTTTATTATTCCGAGATGATTGTCTGTCAGAACGAGCGGATGAATAAGGTTTAGAATTTTAGATAGAATATAATTCGTGGCGAGATATTCGGGAAATGAGGGTGAAAATGGTGTTTCGGACTGGTTCGCGGGTAAGTACTTCAGGTTCTTCGCTAAAAGGTGAATTTGGTTGATGGAAAGGATCGCCTTCTGCTCGTCTCCATTGATTAAGTCGACTATGAACCCATCCCTATTTCAACAAAAATAGGTGATGGCTAATTGGTTGATCAATTCCGATTACGCTGCTTTCGGAGCTTAGGTGAATATCCATATCAGAATAGCAGTCGGAACGACTATCAGAATAGCTTATCGGAATCCGAAGGACTCGAACTGGTTGAGGGATCCATCTGGTGCGATCAGGGAATTGATTTTTGATATGCAATAGATTATAGGATTTAGTTTGATATTCCAAAATCTCATAAGTTACGGAGGATTTTTCGGACCTGACAGGCAAAGTTACAGTAACAGAAAAACTAAGATATGGATTAACAGATACGCTAAGATATGAATTTTGTCTATACACTATTCATGCAATCAATGCAGTAAGATGTGTCTAGACTAAGAATGATAAGAAGGTAATTTCCTAAGGATAATAAGCAGATGATTTCCGATTAGAAATAATAAGCAAAACTTTTGACATGCAGACACGGTCAAAGTCCAGACTCACTAATGCATCTAAACAACTATCAGTTAGACACACTAATGCAAGACCTGGTTCGCTAAGACCACCGCTCTGATACCACATGTCATACCCCATCCTAATCCATCTGGACGAAGTCATCAACATTTGGTCCCATTGCGATGATCGACTCCAAGTAATGTCTTTGAAATGAGCAAATGCACAGCGGAAGATTTCTTTAATACCTGAGAATAAACATGCTTTAAAGTGTCAACCAAAAGGTTGGTGAGTTCATTAGTTTATCATAAACATTCATTTCCATCATTTTAATAGATCACAAGATTTCAGATATTTAATTGTACACGTAACCCGAGTACATAATAACACGTGTAACCCGCGAATTAAAATTCATTCATATGGTGAACGCTTGATAACCGAACTAACATGATGCATATAGAATATCCCCATCATTCTGGGACTCTCATCGGATATGATAATCGAAGTACTAAAGCATTCGTAACCCGATTGGGAATTGTCGAGGTCCATAGATCTATCTTTAGGATTCGCGTCAGTTGGTGGTAATTATAATAAACACTAATTCTTAGGCTACCAAGCTAATAAAAGGGGCATATTCAATTTCGATAATCCAACCATAGAATGTAGTTTCGATTACTTGTGTCTATTTCGTAAAATATTTATAAAAGCAGCGCATGTATTCTCAGTCCCAAAAATATATATTGCAAAAGCATTAAAAAGGGAGTAATGAAACTCATTGTATTCATTTTATTTATTTAAAAAAAATAAGATATTAATATAGTTTGCTTTTGTGTTATTAAATATATTGTTATATGAATATCATTTGCTAGTTAAATTAATGAAAATATTAAGATATGGATAATAATACTATTAGATTTAATAATAATTATATTAATGCAAATTTTATATAAGATGATAAGTTTGATAATATTTATAATGTTAATGATAATGATACTACCTAGTTTTTAATAAAATTATAGTTTAAAATAAAGGTACTCCTAGTTTTAACGATAACTGATAATGCTAAAAACGAACATATATTTCATAGCATTATTCCTCAAGAAAGACAAGCTTTTAGTTGCAACTGTTCTATTTACAAGTGATATTCGTTTAAATAATAAAAGGTGAAGACAAAAGACAGATTCGACGAATTGAAGACGCAAATGACCAAAAAGCTCAAAAGTACAAAATACAATCAATGAGGTTCCAATTATTGATAAGAAACGTCTCAAAATTACAAGAGTACAAGATTCAAAACGCAAAGTACAAGATATTAAATTGTACGCAAGGACGTTCGAAAATCCGGAACCGGGACCAGAGTCAACTCTCAACGCTCGACGCAACGGACTAAAAATTACAAGTCAACTATGCACATAAATATAATATAATATATAATTAATTCTTAAAATTAATATATATATATTATTATATTATAAAACCGTCGGCAGAAGAAAACAACCAAATGTGAGCCTCCCCAGCTGGCCATGCGATCGCATGGCCTTGAAGAGCAAAGCTCATGCGATCGCATGAGCTCCTTTTTCAGTTCACAGGCCTATAAATTCGCAGTTTGGTGAACGTAAAATATATAATTCAATCTCTCTCTCAATATATACGTAATATATATATATATATATATATATATATATATATATATATATATATATATATATATATATATATATATATATATATATTTTAATTTTAATTTTAATTATAATTCTAATAATAAGGGTATGTTAGCAATTATTGTAAGGGTGTAAGTTGAAATGCTGTCCGTGTAACGCTACGCTATTTTTAATCATTGTAAGTTATGTTCAACCTTTTTAATTTAATGTCTCGTAGCTAAGTTATTATTATGCTTATTTAATCCGAAGTAATCATGATGTTGGGCTAAAAATATTAAAATTGGGTAATTGGACTTTGTACCATAATTGGGATTTGGACAAAAGAACGACACTTGTGGAAATTAGGCTATGGGCTATTAATGGGCTTTATATTTGTTTAACTAAATGATAGCTTGTTAATGTTAATATAAAGATTTATAATTGGACGTACCCATAAATTACCATATACACTCAATCGGACACGATGGGCGGGGTATTTATATGTACGAATAATCGTTCATTTAACCGGACACGGGAATGGATTAATAGCCACTAGAATTATTAAAACAGGGGTGAAATTATGTACAAGGACACTTGGCATAATTGTTAACAAAGTATTAAAACCTTGGGTTACATTTAGTCGACATCCTGGTGTAATTATTAAACAAAGTATTAAAATCTTGTTACAGTTTAAGTCCCCAATTTGTTGGAATATTTAAACTTCGGGTATAAGGATAATTTGACGAGGACACTCGTACTTTATATTTATGACTGATGGACTGTTATGGACAAAAACCAGACGGACATATTAAATAATCCAGGATGAAGGACAATTAACCCATGGGCATAAAACTAAAATCAACACGTCAAACATCATGATTACGGAAGTTTAAATAAGCATAATTCTTTTATTTCATATTTAATTTCCTTTATTTTATATTTAATTGCACTTCTAATTATCGCATTTTTATTGTTATTGTATTTAATTACACTTTTAATTATCGTACTTTTTAATTATCGCAAGTTTATTTTATCGCACTTTCATTTATAGCAATTTCATTATCGTTATTTACTTTACGCTTTAAATTAAGTCTTGTATTTATTTAATATTTTACATTTGGTTTTAACTGCGACTAAAGTTTTAAAATCGACAAACCGATCATTAAACGGTAAAAATCCCCCTTTATAATAATAATATTACTTATATATATATTTGTATTTTTTATAAATTTAAACTAATATAGCGTTAAGCTTTGTTTAAAAAGATTCCCTGTGGAACGAACCGGACTTACTAAAAACTACACTACTGTACGATTAGGTACACTGCCTATAAGTGTTGTAGCAAGGTTTAAGTATATCCATTCAATAAATAAATAAATATCTTGTGTAAAATTGTATCGTATTTAATAGTATTTCCTTGTAAAATATAAAGATATTTTATATACACCTCGCATAACATCAAGTATTTTTGGCGCCGCTGTCAGGGACCGTCTAGCTTAAAAGCCGGAAGCGCAACACTAATATACTTGATGTTATGCGAGGTGTATATAAAATAGCTTTATATTTTACAAGGAAATACTATTAAATACGATACAATTTTACACAAGATATTTATTTATTTATTGAATGGATATACTTAAACCTTGCTATAACACTTATAGGCAGTGTACCTAATCGTACAGTAGTGTAGTTTTTAGTAAGTCCGGTTCGTTCCACAGGGAATCTTTTTAAACAAAGCTTAACGCTATATTAGTTTACTTTTATAAAAATACAAATATATATATAAGTAATATTATTATTATAAAGGGAGGTTTTTACCGTTTAATGACCGGTTTGTCGATTTTAAAACTTTAGTCGCAGTTAAAACCAAATGTAAAATATTAAAAATAAATACAAGACTTAAATTAAAGCGTAACGTAAATAACGATAATGAAATTGCGAATAATAAAAGTGAGATAAAATAAACTTGTGATAATTAAAAAGTACGATAATTAAAAGTGCAATTAAATACAATAAAAATAAAAATGCGATAATTAGAAGTGCAATTAAATATAAAATAAAGGAAATTAAATATGAAATAAAAGAATTATGCTTATTTAAACTTCCGTAATCATGATGTTTGACGTGTTGATTTTAGTTTTATGCCCATGGGTTAATTGTCCTTTGTCCTGGATTATTTAATATGTCCGTCTGGTTTTTGTCCATAACAGTCCATCAGTCATAAATATAAAGTGCGAGTGTCCTCGTCAAATTATCCTTATACCCGAAGTTAAATATTCCAACTAATTGGGGACTTAAACTGTAACAAGATTTTAATACTTTGTTTAATAATTACACCAGGATGTCGACTGAGTGTAACCCAAGGTTTTAATATTTTGTTATCAATTATACCAAGTGTCCTTGTACATAATTTCACCCCTGTTTTAATTATTCTAGTGGCTATTAATCCATTCCCGTGTCTGGTTAAATGAACGATTATTCGTACATATAAATACCCCGCCCATCGTGTCCGATCGAGTGTATATGATAATTTATAGGGACGCCCAATTGTAAATCTTTATATTAAAATTAATAAACTATCATTTAGTTAAACAAATATAAAGCCCATTAATAGCCCATAGTCTAATTTCCACAAGTGTCGTTCCTTTGTCCAAACCCCAATTATAGTACAAAGCCCAATTACCCAATTTTAGTAATTAGCCCAACATCATGATTACTTCGTTTTAAATAAGCATAATAATAACTTAGCTATGAGACATTAAATTAAAAAGGTTGAACATAACTTACAATGATTAAAAATAGCGTAGCGTTACACGGACAGAATTTCGACTTACACCCTTACAATATTCGCTAACATACCCTTATTATTAGGATTAAAATTAAAATTAAAATTAAAATATAAATATTTACGTATAGATATAGAGAGGATGGATATATATGTTGGTTTTTGCGATCAGAATTCATTTGCTTTTATAGGGAGTTTCAGAATTTGGGGCTCCGCGACTCGCGGCCCTTTTTGCCTTCAAACTCCACGAGTCGCGGAGTTTGTAAATACAGCTCACTCCATTTTGGCTCTTTGTTTACCGACGGTTTATTATATAAATATAATATATATATATAATTTATATAATTAATTATATATTATATTATATTTATATACATAGTTAACTTGTAATTTTTAGTCCGTTGCGTCGAGCGTTGAGAGTTGACTCTGGTCCCGGTTCCGGATTTTCGAACGTCCTTGCGTACAATTTTATATTTTGTACTTTGCGTTTTGAATCTTGTACTCTTGTAATTTCGAGACGTTTCTTATCAATAATTGGAACCTCTTTGATTGTATTTTTTACTTTTGAGCTTTTTGGTCGTTTGCGTCTTCAATTCGTCGAATCTGTCTTTTGTCTTCACCTTTTATTATTTAAACGAATATCACTTTTAAATAGAACAATTGCAACTAAAAGCTTGTCTTTCTTGAGGAATAATGCTATGAAATATATGTTCGTTTTTAGCATTATCAAATATTCCCATACTTAAGCGTTGCTTGTCCTCAAGCAATATCGTTTTGAAATACTAGAATCACTTCTTTATTCTTCACACTTTGTACATCAGTGATTTCTATACGGCGGTATAAACAATGGTAGTAACGATATGGTTTACAGTCCCACATGACTATAAAAATTTAGATCCATTAAGGAAATTGGATCTTTATGAAAACATTTGATCTTTTGAAAATTAAATCTAATTTTTACCCTTGATAAGTTTTCCGGAATAATCCTTCACCGGTGTTTGCAAATTCTTTTTGTGGGTTTGGTGGGTTTCAGATTTGAAAATTTTAGCTCAAAACTTATGGTTTTGTGTCACCCACTTGCTAACCTTGTATTTGGAAAGCAACACGTCCAGTTTACTTGTCCCGTATATTACCTTTCGGTAAACTACCGTCCGGTTGTAAAGGAAAGCGTTGAACAAGCAACTGTTAAGGCAATGTCCCCTGACATGCTTTTAATTATGGTCTATAACGTGTCGGACGCAATTACTATCCTTGGTAGGAGAAATAGTAAAGCTCACCCTTATGATTTTTCGGTCTGGCACAAGGTCCTGTCTTTGACCACTATGCAACCACCGTTCTTACGGTTGACACCCGATTTAGTTCAGGTGACCTAATGAATT
The DNA here is from genome assembly GCF_046630445.1 of Rutidosis leptorrhynchoides. NCBI lineage: Eukaryota > Viridiplantae > Streptophyta > Magnoliopsida > Asterales > Asteraceae > Rutidosis > Rutidosis leptorrhynchoides. The sequence goes on from NC_092336.1 coordinate 277,069,322, forward strand.
CCAGGTGAATTCCTAGGATTTTACGTTCAATGGTAATGAACGCATTGAAAATAGGATTTTCAGAAAACAAATCGGTTTTATTTTTGATCAAAATATTTTCTCGTTCAAGCTCGAGTTTAGATATCATTGAATTCCATGAGTTTGAATTCTCAATCTTTAAGGTCAATCTCTAGGATTGAGTAATATCAGGCTTTAAAAGCTGATTTTTAATCTTTAAGGAGATTATACTTCCTGGGGATCTGATTCATTAGTCTTATCCAGCTAATTTGCATGGTGTCCCCCATTTTACGAGATAAATCATTTTCATGGTTAGGATAAATCTGACCACTTGGCGACCCTGTTTAATGCTGAGGTCCGTGGATTTCCTGCTGATTTTGGTGATGACTTTTCTAGATTTTTCGTCAACCTACAGCTGGTCTGGACGACAACTTCTTGACCTAAATCAAGAAGCGCGTGTCTTTTTCGGAAGACTTTACTTCCTTTTAATGATGGAATTGATTCATCGTGTAGATCCATCTCTTCTTTTCTTTCATCGGGTAAAACAGTTTAGTTTAGTCCAAAGCAAAAGTATTTTCAGTTATTTGTTACAGATATATGTAACATATGTTTAAGATAACTTGGTAAATTTTCCCACACTTGGCTTTTATTTTCCTTTTTATCATCCTCTATTCCATTTTAAATGAATTTTAACATTTTGGTTTATTTCTCAATTTATGTCCTTTCTGAGGTAACAATAATTTCGGTGTTAAAACCTAGTTTTATCGTTCATAAATATGTATAAACATGATTTTGAGTTCATTTAATTGAAAATTTTGAAAATTTTTACTAGAATTGGGTAGTCAGTATATAAGACTAGGGCTGTTCTTTATTATCAGAGAGCACTAGATTCTAATACAACTACTACTTTACTAGTATTTCTAATGGTAACCAAGTGTATAAAGTAAAAATTTTAAAATCCGAAAGAATTTAACCCCTTTCCCACACTTAAGATCTTGCAATGCCCTCATTTGCAAGAAATCAGTAACAATTTAAATTATTGAGGGTGATTTGTGTGAAAATGATTAAATTTTACCAAAGTTTCCAAACATATTGGCGTTTTGTTTGCTGAATGATAAATGATGCATATCATTTGTTCATTCCGTCTTGTTGTTATTTCACATATATTTTGCATCTTGTCGTCAAAATTAGTTGCTTTTGCTGAACTTAATGCCAGTCTTTGAAAATGCGTTGTTTTACCCTGTTGTGTACATAAGATAAACTGCAAACATATATACATATTTTTGAAGTTTGGTATATTACCCCACATTCAAAAATTATTAAAATCTAAGAATAAAAGTTAGAAAATTATAAAAACTATTACAATATTAACATAAGTATTAAACGTATCAACATTACAAATTACAAAATAAATAAAACTAAGTAGACTAGGGATGATACTGATACCAATAGGGGTTCCATGCATAACCATAGGTGCTATAAAATGCTTCGGCAGGGTTATACGTAGGATACGGTGGTTGCATCTCTATAGACCAGGGAGGGAATATGGGTTTTGGAGTAGGAATATAGTTTCTACGTATATGTTGACAATGAGCTATGATTTGGTTTTGATGAACTTTCCAATCTTCAAATGCTCTCTGTCTAGCATTTTCGTACTCCTGTGAAGCTATAAACCTTTGCATTTCTTGCATTTCATTTCCCCCTCCTACATTACCTTGCTGTTGGTTTCTCTCAACCTGTGGATGTCTACCATGGTATTGTACTGCGGCGTTATTTCGCCTCTTCAAAACTTTCGCACCATGGTATACATTTAAACCTATTGTATCGCGGGGTTCTGGTTCTTCGACTAATAATCCCCCCCGACTTATATCCACACCGAGATATTCAGCAATCAAAGTAATAAAAATACCACCTCCTATTATGCTATGCGGTCTCATCCCCCTAACCATGGCTGATAAATAATAACCCACACAATAAGGTATACTTACAGCGCTTTGTGGGTCTCGAATACACATATGGTAAAACAAATCCTGTTCATTTACCTTTTCCTTGTTCTTACCTCTTTGTGTAATCGAATTAGCTAAAAACCTATGAATCACTCTTAATTCAGCTCTATCTATATCCAAATAAGAGTAATTTCCCCCTTTGAATCGGTGATGGCTTGTCATTTGACTCCATACACCATGTGTATCAAAATTTTCATCTATCTTTCTACCATTTAGTATCAACCCTCTACAATCGGCAGATGCTAACTCCTCAGGCGTATATATACGTAAAGCTTGAGCCATGTCTAGTAAAGACATGTGGCGCATCGAACCTCCTAACAAAAATCTAATAAAAGATCGATCGGTTAAACTAGCTACCCGATCATTTAATTCTATACTACACAACAATTCTTCACACCATACTTTATATACAGGTCTACGCATGGTGAATAAACGTACCCAGTCATTAAAAGTAGAATTACCATACCTCTGTGCAAGTAATTCCCTAATTGGCCCGGCCAATTCTATAGCTTCTAATGGTCCCCATTCTATGACCCTAGGTACCTCAACAACTTTAGAATGAAGAGTATGCAAACCCCTTTGGTATTTTGGATAATCTATCCAAAGTCTGTCAAATCTCAGGTTCGGGTGCAAATCTTCCAAGTGCATATCAGAAAATGTCATGACTGGATGAGGTATATCTTGCTTGTAGTAGTTATCCACCTCCTGTTGTTCCACATTCTCAGCAGGAGCATTGCGAGCTTGGGATGAAGATTCACCCCTTTCAGTCTGCAAAACACATCAAACACAATTTTTGTGCATCCAAATATGCATTAGTGTCAGCAAAATCATCAATCAAAATAATTACAATGACATGATCAATTTATATCAAACTTAAGCTCATTTTCATATTTTCATCAAATCTACACTTTTTCAAATAAGCATATACGAAAATGTTCGCCAAGTTCATAAGCATTCAACTCAAATAACATGTCAAAATAATCATTACTAGCAATTAAACAAGTTTCAAATGGCATTATCTCTCAAAAATCAAGTTCTTGAATTTTTAGACTTGAAAAAGTCCACTTTAATTCTCAAAATCATGTTTAGGCTCAAAGTTTGGATCATTTAACTACCTAAACATGTTACACTACTTAATTTAGCAACAATTCATGACAAAAATCGGCCATAACCTATTTATATCAAAAAGCCCCAAATTTGCTCAAGAACACAAACCCTAGATTACTCAAAATTTGAAGTTTAAGGCTTCTAATCATGTTAAATAGCATCAATCTAGGTTATACAATCATAATACATAAACAATTTAATCATAATTACACTAAAAAGCATCAAAATCAAATTGGGGAAAAAATTGCTCAAGAACACTAATTTTCGGATTAAATGGTGTTTAGGTGTAGAAATTTACCGTTTTTCTTGAGTAATTCCTTGATACCATTATTCTCAACATGATTTTAGTAAAAGATTTGATGATTAACGGTTAAAAATTGTGATTTTGGGGGTGTTTTTGCGGGTTTTTTTGGCAGTATTTTCGCAGTATTTGGTGTGTTTGTGGTGTGCAACTGATCAGTTCTGCGTTTTTATTTTTTTCTGATTTTTGGTCCTCCCGCGAGTCGCGGGGTTTAAACCTTCAAACTCCGCGAGTCGCGGAGTTTGTTTGTTTTTTTTTATAACATCTTATACTAATTAAAACAATTAAGTAATTAATTTTAAAATTTTGTTTCCCTTGTTATTTAGGACGAGGTCGTTTCGGATCGATGTCCTAGTCCGTCCTTCGACAAAATTTTAAAATTTGTCTTTTTGTAGCGATTGTTTTAAAAGCTAAGATTTTTGGGTTTTTTTAATGTTTTTGGCATACTTTAATTCAATAAGATTAAAAATAATGATAATAAAAGTTCTCGTCCCTCCCTCGGCTAAAGCAATTTCGGTTCAACGACCTAGTCTTCAACTTACGACGAAGTTTAAAAATCATATTTTTAACTTAATGAGATAAAGTAGATTTTTGTTTTTAAATTCTCACAACTTAAATATAAAATTCAAAATTAATATTAAAAATTCACACCAAACTTAAAATTAAAAATGCATAAAATTAAAATTCATATTTTAAAAATTAAAAATTCACACAAAACTTATATAAATTTTTCAAATATTTACAATTTTAAATATATTGTTTTTACAAAGTTTACAATATTAATTTAAGATTTATATATTAATTTTAAAAACATGGTAAAAATAAAATTAAAAATATTTTTGGCTTTTTATCCCACTTTAATCAATCAAATATTATAAAAAATATGCGCCCCTCTTTTCGGTAAAGTAATTTCGGTTCCAAGACCTAATTTAACTCATAACGAATTTTTGAAATATTTTGGGTTGATTGATTAAAGATATTTATACCTTAAGAATAAACGTTAAATTTTGCAGTGATGTAATAAATTTTTGAATGATATCAATAATTTCGGTCGCCAAACCTAATTTTATTCAATACCAATTTAATACTTTATAGCGAACAAATTAGCGTTTATTATCAAAAGGTTAAAAATAAAAATAAAAATAAAGACTGTACAGACTTACCTGTGAAATAGATTTCTTAGTTATATGATCTATCCCATTCATAAGATAGTCGGTTTAATTGGTTTTCCATGGCTACATAGGCGTAACCTCGAGCATTCAGTGTTTTTTCTTCTAAACATACGAACGGTTCGTCTCTGCATAAAGTAACAAATTCGGTATTTGAATAGGTTTGATTATTTGAACATTTACCTCCATGTGACCATTTTCCGCATTTGTGACATCTTTCTAGGTGTCGTGCTCTTCTTTTCGCTGCGGATTTTGATTTTCCTTTACCAAATTGTAACTTATTATCTTCGCATCTGGATTCTTTTCTAACTCCGTCCAATCTTTCTCTGATTACTGATATTATTTCACTCGGTAGTGTGAAATTATTACATTTAGTGATCAAAGCGTGTAGCATTAGACCATGGTTTAGTTCACAGGCAGTCTTCATTTCCTAAAAAAAAATAAAAATTCAGAATGGGGGGAGAAGACTAGTTCTTTAGGGTCTGCTAGGGAAAGACCATTCGGGTTCCATTTTCGAGAACTACACGAAAACAGACAATCTAACTCTAACAGAAATACATATTATCCTTTAAAGACTTGATTCTCCCCACACTTAGTTAGCTGTGGTGTCGAAATTATGATTAACTTCGTTGTCGACTTCCATCGGACTATCTATGTAGTGTTTAACTCTGTGACCATTAACTTTAAATTCAATCCCATTTGAATTTATTAATTCTATCGTTCCGTATGGAAAAACTCTTTTAACTATGAATGGTCCAGACCATCTTGATTTCAATTTTCCAGGAAATAGCTTGAATCGTGAATTGAAAAGAAGAACTCTGTCTCCTTCCTTAAATTCTTTTGAACTTCTGATTCTTTTATCATGCCATTTCTTCGTTCTTTCTTTATAGATTAACGAATTATCGTATGCTTCATGTCTTAATTCTTCTAATTCGTTTAGTTGACTTAATCGTAGACGTCCGGCTTCATGTAAATCAAGATTACATGTCTTCAAAGCCCAAAATGCTTTGTGTTCAATTTCTACTGGAAGATGACATGCTTTTCCATAAACAAGTCTAAAAGGTGTGGTTCCAATTGGAGTTTTGTAGGCTGTTCTAAAAGCCCAGAGTGCATCCTCCAATTTAATGGACCATTCCTTCGGATTTGATCCTACGGTTTTCTCTAGAATATGTTTTAAAGCTCGGTTGGTATTTTCAACTTGTCCACTTGTTTGTGGATGAGTGCGGTAGAGATTTTATGAGTTACTCCATATCTTTTAAGAACTTTCTCAAGTTGATTATTACAAAAATGAGTACCCCGATCACTTATTAAAGCTTTCGGTGTTCCAAACCTTGCAAAAAGACGTTTTAAAAAGTTGACTACATCTCGTGCATCGTTAGTTGGGAGAGCTTGTGCTTCTGCCCATTTAGATACATAATCAATGGCTACGAGTATATATAGATTATTATGAGATTTTGGAAATGGACCCATAAAGTCAATACTCCAAATGTCAAATACTTCACATACTTGGATGACATTTTGTGGCATTTCATCACGTTGACTTATTTTTCCGGCCCTTTGACAAGCATCACAGGATTTGCAAAGAAGGTGTGCGTCTTTGTAAATTGTAGGCCAATAGAATCCAGCATCATAAACTTTTCTTGCTGTTAGTTGAGGCCCATAATGCCCTCCTGTTGGTCCTGTGTGACAATGGTTTAATATTTTACTAGCTTCATCTCCAAATACACATCGGCGTATTATTCCATCGGGACAACTTTTAAACAGATGTGGATCTTCCCAAAAATAGTGTTTTATATCACTGAAGAATTTCTTTCGTCTTTGGTACGATAATCCTTTTTCAAGGAATCCACAAACTAAGTAGTTTGCATAGTCTGCAAACCATGAAATTTCTTTATAATCTATCTTCAATAGATATTCATCAGGAAAGTTGTCTTGTATGGCCGATTCATTTAGAACTTCTAATTCGGGATTTTCAAGACGAGAAAGATGATCAGCGGCGAGATTTTCTGCTCCTCTTTTATCTCGGATTTCAATATCAAACTCTTGTAAGAGTAAGATCCAACGGATTAATCTTGGTTTAGCATCTTGTTTTGAAAATAGGTATCTAAGAGCAGAATGGTCGGTATAGACCACCGTTTTTGCTAGAACGAGATATGATCGAAATTTGTCAAAAGCAAAGACAATAGCAAGGAGTTCTTTTTCAGTAGTTGTATAGTTCGTTTGTGCTCCTTGTAACGTCTTACTAGCATAATATATAGGTTGAAATCGTTTTTCAATCCTTTGTCCTAAAACGGCTCCCATTGCAAAATCACTTGCATCGCACATTAGTTCAAATGGTAGATTTCAATTTGGTGTTATCATGATCGGCGCATTAGTGAGTTTCTCTTTAAGAATATTAAAAGATTTGATACACTCATCTGAAAAGATGAATGGAGCATCCTTTTCTAGGAGTTTATTCATAGGAGTGGCAATTTTAGAAAAATCTTTTATGAAACGTCGGTAAAAACTGGCATGCCCTAGAAAACTCCTAACTCCTCTAACATTGGTGGGATGTGGAAGTTTAGCAATTACATCTACTTTAGCTCTATCCACTTCAATTCCTTCTTTTAAAATTTTATGATCAAGAACGATGCCTTCTTTAACCATGAAATGGCATTTCTCCCAATTAAGTACTAGATTTGATTATTCGCATCTAATAAGCATTCGTTCAAGATTAGCTAGACATGATTCAAATGTATCACCGAAGACTGAAAAGTCATCCATGAAAACTTCCATGCATTCTTCTATCATGTCGTGAAAAATTGCCATCATACACCTTTGAAAGGTTGCAGGGGCGTTGCAAAGTCCAAATGGCATGCGTTTGTAAGCAAAAGTACCATAAAGGCACGTGAATGTGGTTTTCTCTTGGTCCTCGGGTGCTATTGGAATTTGAAAATATCCGGAAAATCCATCTAGAAAACAATAGTAACTATTTCCGGCTAATCTTTCCAACATTTGATCTATGAAAGGTAAGGGAAAGTGATCTTTTCTGGTGGCGTCATTTAATTTTCTATAATCAATACACACACGCCATCCTGTTACGGTTCTAGTAGGAATAAGCTCATTTTTTTCATTTGTAATGATAGTCATGCCACCCTTCTTAGGCACGCATTGAACTGGGCTTACCCATGGACTATCAGAAATTGGATAAATTAAACCTGCATCTAGTAGTTTAATAATCTCTTTCTTAACTACATCTTGCATATTAGGATTTAGTCTTCGTTGGCGTTGCACATACGTTTTATGACCTTCTTCCATAAGGATTTTATGTGTGCAATACGAAGGACTTATTCCTTTAATATCATGAATCTTCCATGCAATGGCTGGTTTATGAGCTTTCAACACAGAAATGAGTTGTGATTTCTCATTTTCAGTAAGAGAAGACGATATTATTACAGGTAATTCAGATTCACCATGTAAATAAGCGTATTCCAAATGGTTTGGAAGTGGCTTTAACTCTAATTTCGGTGGTTCTTCTATCGATGATTTGTATCGATATCTGTCTTCTTCTTTTAGCATTTGAATTTCTTCTGTTGTTGGTTCATATCCATTAGCTATAAGTGTAGCTAACATTTCAGCTTCATCAATTGGTTCATTACCTTCTCCTAAAGAACATTCTCCTGTTCCTTGTAATTCTGGAAATTCTTCTAATAATTCTGCATGTGCATCTATAGTTTGAATATAATAACATGTATCATCTGCAGATTGCGGTTGTTGCATTGCTCTATCAACTGAAAAGGTAACACTCTCGTCCTCTATACTTAGGGTCAGTTTCTTACCGAACACGTCTATCATTGCTTTAGCCGTGTTTAAGAATGGTCTTCCTAATATGAGAGGAACTTGGGAATCTTCTTTCATGTCCAGAACAACAAAATCTACTGGAAATACTAAAGTACCAACTTTAACTAGCATGTTCTCCATTATCCCTCTAGGATATTTTATTGATCTATCGGCTAGTTGTATGCTTATTCTGGTTGGTTTCAATTCTCCAAGGTCTAGTTTAGTGTATAGTGAATACGGCATTAGATTTATACTAGCACCTAAGTCTGCCAAAGCTTCTATTGAACTAAGACTACCCAGAAAACATGGAATTGTGAAATTTCCTGGATCAGATAATTTTTCTGGTATCTTATTCAACAGCACTGCTGAACAATTAGCATTCATGGTAACAGCCGAGAGTTCTTCTATTTTCTTTCTATTTGAGATTAGATCTTTCAAGAATTTAGCATATCTAGGCATTCCTGAAATCACATCAATGAAAGGAAGATTTACATTTATCTGTTTAAACATATCCAAGAATTTGGATTGCTCGGCTTCAAGTTTCTCTTTCTTCATTTTACTCGGGTAAGGAAGTGGTGGTTGGTATGGTTTAACATAAGGTTTAGCCTTAACTGTGTTATCTTCATTAACCTTTTCAACTACCGGTTCTTTTTCCTTATCTTGATTAGGTTGGGGTTCTTGTGGAGTAGGAATAGCTTCATCAGAAGTTGCAGGTATTTCAGGTGGTTTAAGTGTTGTACCACTTCTTGTGGTAATGGCTTTAGCTGTTTCATTTCGGGGATTAGCATTTGTATCACTAGGTAGACTTCTCGGTTTTCTTTCACCTATTAACCTTGCTAGGTTACTTACTTCTTGTTCCAGATTTTGAATAGAAGCTTGTTGATTTCTAAATGCTTGAGCATTTTGTTCATTAGTTTGTTTCTGAGATGTGAAAAACTGCGTTTGAGTTTCAACTAGCTTCGTCATCATATCTTCTAAATTCGGCTTTTTATCATCGGTTTGTTGTGGTGGTTTGTTTTGAAAATTAGGTCTTTGCTGATTGTAAGTATTATTGGATACTTGTTGATTGCTAGGACCTTGTTGGTTGTTATATGGAATATTTCGGTTATAATTCTGGTTTTGATTGTAAATTGGTCTTGGCGGTTGATAATTATTCTGATAATTATTTCCAGGCCTTTGGTTTATGTATGAAATATTCTCTCTTTGTTCCATTGTTAATTCAATACTGAGACAATCTTTTGTCAAATGTGGTCCTCCACACTGCTCACAACTAATTCATATTGAGTGAATATCTTTAGTCATCTTTTCCATTCGTCTCTCGACAGCATCTATCTTTGCAGAAATGGAATCTAAGTCATGGCTAGAATCGGCTCTAGCTGCTTTAGATGATCTAATGATATATTTTTCTTGGTGCCACTCATGTGAGTGGGAAGCAGTGTTATCAATAATTTTTTAAGCATCAGTTTCGGTTTTCTTCATAATAGAACCACCAGCTGCTATATCTATGTCTTTCCTTGTAGTGATGTCGCAACCTTGGTAGAATATTTGTACTATTTGACAGGTGTCTAAACCATGTTGCGGACATCCTCTTAACAACTTTCCAAATCTTGTCCACGCCTCATATAGAGTTTCATTTGGTTTCTGTGTGAACGTAACAATTTCTCCTTGAAGTCTTACGGCTTTAGATGCAGGAAAAAATTGTTTAAGAAATTTTTCAACTAAAACATCCCATGTATCAATCGCCCCTTCAGGTAACGATTCCAACCAATCTTTGGCTTCTCCCTTTAAAGTCCAGGGAAATAACATGAGATATATCTGTTCATCCTCCACTTCTCGGATTTTAAATAGTGTGCAGATCCTATTAAAGGTACGTAGATGTTCATTTGGATCTTCCTTCGGCGCACCACTAAATTGGCATTGATTAGTCACCATGTGTAGAATTTGTCCTTTGATTTCATAATCTGGCGCATTAATGTCTGGATGAGTAATTGCGTGACCTTGACCAGTGCGTTTAGCTCTCATTCGGTCTTCCATACTTAATGGTTCCAGATTCTCCATAATTGAATTTGTTGAATCGGAATCACTAGAGGATTCTGATTTAATGGTTCGTTCCTCAACAATCTCTGTTTGAATGATTGGTGGTTCCGGAGGAAAGTTTAGTGGTTCAGGATCTATGAATCGTCCCTGAATATTCTCCGGATTCTCAATTGTGAGGTCGGGTTCAAAAAATGGATTATCGGAAATTTGAACTGGAGTACTTGGTCGACTGGATGACGATTCTAAAGAAAAATCAACGGCAGTAATATTTGCTAAATGTCTTGATCTAGTTACAGGTGGTGAACGTACAAAAGGTGGTGAACGTCTTGCTCGGTGCATTCACTGAATATCCTATTAGTTTTTAAAAGGAAAGAAAAATTATAATAAGTTATCCAATCAATAGACTTTTCTGATTTTGCCCACGTTTCGAATAGCCAAAAGATGCAGCAGAGGGGCAGGATTCGTTTGGTCTCAATATAATTGAGGACTGTTTGGCTCCAATAACCCGGTCCACGTACAAATCCAACTATTACTACGAACCAGAAAATTTTGATGTCTATCAATTTAACCACTTAAAATAAATTTTCGTAATTTTAAGAAAATTAGATAAAAAGTAGAATAAAAATCTATGTCCTAAAACTAGAATAGCGAGAAATAAGAAAGAAAAAGAGCGTGCCGGAAAAAGGTCGAAAAAGAAAAATGGTTGAAAAATAAAAGGTGACGGAAAAATAAAAGAAACTTATAACACTTAAAAACACTTGACTAACCTAACCTTATTACTACAACTAACTTAAAATTATAATCGCAAATTGAGATTACTAATTGGAATGATAATTGATACATAGGAAAAAGTCGTCTAAAAATATTAAAGCTTACAGGAAAAACTAAATCCCAAATGGAAATAACTTAAAAAGAAACTAAAACTTAAAAAGGTGTCGCAAAATTCTAAAGCACCTAAATCTTAGTCTAAAGAAAAAGCACTTAAGAAATTCTACAGCAAAGCCTAAAAATCTAGAAGTAAAAATAACTATGGCAAAAACTAAGTTTAAAACTAAATATGAGCTAAAAATACAAATATTACGCTAAAACGATTAAAAAGGGACAAAATATAAAAATATACAAAAAGTTGTAAAAGGTTACAAATTTTTATAAAAATATTATTTTTATATTATTTTATAAAAGCATTAATTTTTATATATTAAAACTAATTATAATTAATTATACTAATTAAATTAAAACTTAAACTAAATTATAATAATAATTAAACTAATTAGGGTTAAAATAATAATAATAATTAATTACTCCTAATTAAATGCAGATTAGGGTTTCTGTCGGTGTCAGAGTGGCTCCGCGAGTTGTGGTAGTCGTCCAGAATTCAACTCAGGTACAGTTTTTAATTTTACGCATTTTTTTATGTTTTATGTTTTAAATAAAAACAAAATACTCAAATAAAACTTATATAAAAATAAAGAAACTTTATAAAACTTAAATATTTAACAAAATCTTAAAAATACTTATATTTTTGTTTTCTTTTTATATTTTCGAATATTTAAAACGTATTTGTATAAAAACGAATTTTAAAAAAAGTAAACTAAAAATCTTTTTTTTTTTATATTAGCGTTGCGCTTCCGGCTTTTAAGCGATTCCCCGGTAGCGGCGCCAAAAATAACTTGATGTTATGCGAGGTGTATATAAAATAGCTATTATATTTTGGCAGGAAATACTATTAAATACGATACAATTTTACACAAGATATTTATTTATTTAGAGAATGGATATACTTAAACCTTGCTACAACACTTATAGGCAGTGTACCTAATCGTACAGTACTGTAGTTTTTAGTAAGTCCGGTTCGTTCCACAGGGAAAATCTTTAAACAAAGCTTAACGCTATATTAGTTTACTTTTATAAAAATACAAATATATATATAAGTAATATTATTATTATAAAGGGGGGTTTTTACCGTTTAATGACCGGTTTGTCGATTTTAAAACTTTAGTCGCAGTTAAAACCAAATGTAAAATATTAAAAATAAATACAAGACTTAAATTAAAGCGTAACGTAAATAACGATAATGAAATTGCGAATAATAAAAGTGCGATAAAATAAACTTGCGATAATTAAAAAGTACGATAATTAAAAGTGCAATTAAATACAATAACAATAAAAATGCGATAATTAGAAGTGCAATTAAATATAAAATAAAGGAAATTAAATATGAAATAAAAGAATTATGCTTATTTAAACTTCCGTAATCATGATGTTTGACGTGTTGATTTTAGTTTTATGCCCATGGGTTAATTGTCCTTTGTCCTGGATTATTTAATATGTCCGTCTGGTTTTTGTCCATAACAGTCCATCAGTCATAAATATAAAGTGCGAGTGTCCTCATCAAATTATCCTTATACCCGAAGTTAAATATTCCAACTAATTGGGGACTTAAACTGTAACAAGATTTTAATACTTTGTTTAATAATTACACCAGGATGTCGACTGAGTGTAACCCAAGGTTTTAATATTTTGTTATCAATTATACCAAGTGTCCTTGTACATAATTTCACCCCTGTTTTAATTATTCTAGTGGCTATTAATCCATTCCCGTGTCCGGTTAAATGAACGATTATTCGTACATATAAATACCCCGCCCATCGTGTCCGATCGAGTGTATATGGTAATTTATAGGGACGCCCAATTGTAAATCTTTATATTAACATTAACAAACTATCATTTAGTTAAACAAATATAAAGCCCATTAATAGCCCATAGTCTAATTTCCACAAGTGTCGTTCCTTTGTCCAAACCCCAATTATGGTACAAAGCCCAATTACCCAATTTTAGTAATTAGCCCAACATCATGATTACTTCGTTTTAAATAAGCATAATAATAACTTAGCTACGAGACATTAAATTAAAAAGGTTGAACATAACTTACAATGATTAAAAATAGCGTAGCGTTACATGGACAGAATTTCGACTTACACCCTTACAATATTCGCTAACATACCCTTATTATTAGGATTAAAATTAAAATTAAAATTAAAATTAAAATATAAATATAAATATTTACGTATAGATATAGAGAGGATGGATATATATGTTGGTTTTTGCGATCAGAATTCGTTTGCTTTTATAGGGAGTTTCAGAATTTGGGGCTCCGCGACTCGCGGCCCTTTTTGCCTTCAAACTCCGCGAGTCGCGGAGTTTGTAAATATAGCTCACTCCATTTTGGCTCTTTGTTTACCGACGGTTTATTATATAAATATAATATATATATAATTTATACTATTAATTATATATTATATTATATTTATATACATAGTTAACTTTTAATTTTTAGTCTGTTGCGTCGAGCGTTGAGAGTTGATTCTGGTCCCGGTTCCAGATTTTCGAACGTCCTTGCGTACAATTTTATATTTTGTACTTTGCGTTTTGAATCTTGTACTCTTGTAATTTCGAGACGTTTCTTATCAATAATTGGAACCTCTTTGATTGTATTTTTTACTTTTGAGCTTTTTGGTCGTTTGCGTCTTCAATTCGTCGAATCTGTCTTTTGTCTTCACCTTTTATTATTTAAACGAATATCACTTTTAAATAGAACAATTGCAACTAAAAGCTTGTCTTTCTTGAGGAATAATGCTATGAAATATATGTTCGTTTTTAGCATTATCAGTTGACTTCTTTTATTATACCGGGATGATTGTCGGTCAGAACGAGCGGATGAATAAGGTTTAGAATTTTAGATAGAATATAATTCGTGGCGAGATATTCGGGAAATGAGGGTGAAAATGGTGTTTCGGACTGGTTCGCGGGTAAGTGCTTCAGGTTCTTCGCTAAAAGGTGAATTTGGTTGATGGAAAGGATCGCCTTCTGCTCGTCTCCATTGATTAAGTCGACTACGAACCCATCCCCATTTCATCAAAAATAGGTGATGGCTAATTGGTTGATCAATTCCGATTACGCTGCTTTCGGAGCTTAGGTGAATATCCATATCAGAATAGCAGTCAGAACGACTATCAGAATAGCTTATCGGAATCCGAAGGATTCGAACTGGTTGAGGGATCCATCTGGTGCGATCAGGGAATTGATTTTCGATATGTAATAGATTATAGGATTTAGTTTGATATTCCAAAATCTCATAAGTTACGGAGGATTTTTCGGACCTGACAGGCAAAGTTACAGTAACAGAAAAACTAAGATATGGATTAACAGATACGCTAAGATATGAATTTTGTCTATACACTATTCATGCAATCAATACAGTAAGATGTGTCTAGACTAAGGATGATAAGCAGGTAATTTTCTAAGGATAATAAGCAGATGATTTCCGATTAGAAATAATAAGCAAAACTTTTGACATGCAGACACGGTCGAAGTCTAGACTCACTAATGCATCTAAACAACTATCAGTTAGACACACTAATGCAAGACCTGGTTCGCTAAGACCACCGCTCTGATACCACATGTCATACCCCATCCTAATCCATCTGGACGAGGTCATCAACATTTGGTCCCATTGCGATGATCGACTCCAAGTAATGTCTTTGAAATGAGCAAATGCACAACGGAAGATTTGTTTAATACCTGAGAATAAACATGCTTTAAAGTGTCAACCAAAAGGTTGGTGAGTTCATTAGTTTATCATAAACATTCATTTCCATCATTTTAATAGACCACAAGATTTCAGATATTTAATTGTACACGTAACCCGAGTACATAATAACACGTGTAACCCGCGAATTAAAATTCATTCATATGGTGAACGCTTGATAACCGAACTAACAGGATGCATATAGAATATCCCCATCATTCTGGGACTCTCATCGGATATGATAATCGAAGTACTAAAGCATTCGTAACCCGAATGGGAATTGTCGAGGTCCATAGATCTATCTTTAGGATTCGCGTCAGTTGGTGGTAATTATAATAAACACTAATTCTTAGGCTACCAAGCTAATAAAAGGGGCATATTCGATTTCGATAATCCAACCATAGAATGTAGTTTCGATTACTTGTGTCTATTTCGTAAAATATTTATAAAAGCAGCGCATGTATTCCCAGTCCCAAAAATATATATTGCAAAAGCATTAAAAAGGGAGTAATGAAACTCATTGTATTCATTTTATTTATTTAAAAAAAAATAAGATATTAATATAGTTTGCTTTTGTGTTATTAAATATATTGTTATATGAATATCATTTGCTAGTTAAATTAATGAAAATATTAAGATATGGATAATAATACTATTAGATTTAATAATAATTATATTAATGCAAATTTTATATAAGATGATAAGTTTGATAATATTTATAATGTTAATGATAATGATACTACCTAGTTTTTAATAAAATTATAGTTTAAAATAAAGGTACTCCTAGTTTTAACGATAACTGATAATGCTAAAAACGAACATATATTTCATAGCATTATTCCTCAAGAAAGACAAGCTTTTAGTTGCAACTGTTCTATTTACAAGTGATATTCGTTTAAATAATAAAAGGTGAAGACAAAAGACAGATTCGACGAATTGAAGACGCAAACGACCAAAAAGCTCAAAAGTACAAAATACAATCAATGAGGTTCCAATTATTGATAAGAAACGTCTCAAAATTACAAGAGTACAAGATTCAAAACGCAAAGTACAAGATATTAAATTGTACGCAAGGACGTTCGAAAATCCGGAACCGGGACCAGAGTCAACTCTCAACGCTCGACGCAATGGACTAAAAATTACAAGTCAACTATGCACATAAATATAATATAATATATAATTAATTCTTAAAATTAATATATATATTATATCATATTATAAAACCGTCGGCAGAAGAAAACAACCAAATGTGAGCCTCCCCAGCTGGCCATGCGATCGCATGGCCTTGAAGAGCAAAGCTCATGCGATCGCATGAGCTCCTTTTTCAGTTCACAGGCCTATAAATTCGCAGTTTGGTGAACGTAAAATATATAATTCAATCTCTCTCTCAATATATACGTAATATATATATATATATATATATATATATATATATATATATATATATATATATATATATATATATATATATATATATATATATATATATATATATATATATATATATATATATATATATATTTTAATTTTAATTTTAATTATAATTCTAATAATAAGGGTATGTTAGCAATTATTGTAAGGGTGTAAGTTGAAATTCTGTCCGTGTAACGCTACGCTATTTTTAATCATTGTAAGTTATGTTCAACCTTTTTAATTTAATGTCTCGTAGCTAAGTTATTATTATGCTTATTTAATCCGAAGTAATCATGATGTTGGGCTAAAAATATTAAAATTGGGTAATTGGGCTTTGTACCATAATTGGGGTTTGGACAAAAGAACGACACTTGTGGAAATTAGACTATGGGCTATTAATGGGCTTTATATTTGTTTAACTAAATGATAGTTTGTTAATGTTAATATAAAGATTTATAATTGGACGTACCCATAAATTACCATATACACTCAATCGGACACGATGGGCGGGGTATTTATATGTACGAATAATCGTTCATTTAACCGGACACGGGAATGGATTAATAGCCACTAGAATTATTAAAACAGGGGTGAAATTATGTACAAGGACACTTGGCATAATTGTTAACAAAGTATTAAAACCTTGGGTTACACTCAGTCGACATCCTGGTGTAATTATTAAACAAAGTATTAAAATCTTGTTACAGTTTAAGTCCCCAATTAGTTGGAATATTTAAACTTCGGGTATAAGGATAATTTGACGAGGACACTCGTACTTTATATTTATGACTGATGGACTGTTATGGACAAAAACCATACGGACATATTAAATAATCCATGATGAAGGACAATTAACCCATGGGCATAAAACTAAAATCAACACGTCAAACATCATGATTACGGAAGTTTAAATAAGCATAATTCTTTTATTTCATATTTAATTTCCTTTATTTTATATTTAATTGCACTTCTAATTATCGCATTTTTATTGTTATTGTATTTAATTGCACTTTTAATTATCGTACTTTTTAATTATCGCAAGTTTATTTTATCGCACTTTCATTTATAGCAATTTCATTATCGTTATTTACTTTACGCTTTAAATTAAGTCTTGTATTTATTTATTATTTTACATTTGGTTTTAACTGCGACTAAAGTTTTAAAATCGACAAACCGATCATTAAACGGTAAAAACCCCCCTTTATAATAATAATATTACTTATATATATATTTGTATTTTTATAAATTTAAACTAATATAGCGTTAAGCTTTGTTTAAAAAGATTCCCTGTGGAACGAACCGGACTTACTAAAAACTACACTACTGTACGATTAGGTACACTGCCTATAAGTGTTGTAGCAAGGTTTAAGTATATCCATTCAATAAATAAATAAATATCTTGTGTAAAATTGTATCGTATTTAATAGTATTTCCTTGTAAAATTTAAAGCTATTTTATATACACCTCGCATAACATCAAGTATTTTTGGCGCCGCTGCCAGGGACCGTCTAGCTTAAAAGCCGGAAGCGCAACACTAATATAAAAAAAAAAATTTTCTTTTTAGTTTACTTTTATAAAAAAAAATACGCTTTTGTAAAAATACGTTTTAAATATTCAAAAATATAAAAAGAAAAACAAAAATATAAATATTTTTAAGAGTTTGGTAAATATTTAAGTTTTATAAAGTTTCTTTATTTCTATTTTTTTTAGTTTGTAAAAATATAAGTTTTATTTAATTTATAAATATATTTTATAAATATATTTTACAGCAAAAACAGAAAATAAAAAAAAAACTATATATTAAAACTCGAGTCCGGTACTGTAGCAGCCCACTCAGTGGCCCGAAACCCTAGCCCATGATATCGCATGGCCGGGTAGCTTAGGACTCATGCGATCGCATGAGCCCGTCTGACACGCCACAGTTGACTGCAGCCTGCATTAATTACGAATTATAATTATTATTATTATATTTAAACCCTAATTAGGGTTATATATTATATAATTTAATTTAGTGTTATTTATTTAATTTGTATTTTTAGTTTAATTAGTTTATTTAAATTGTAAAATTAATAGTTTTATAAAATAAATAATATAAAAATAATATTTTTATAAAAATTGTAATTTTTACAACTTTTTATATATTTTTATATTTTGTCCCTTTTTAATAGTTTTAGCGTAATTTTTGTATTTTTCGCTCGTATTTATTTTTCATTCATAATTTTTGCCATAGTTATTTTTATATCTAGAATTTTAGGCTTTGCCGTAAAATTCCTTAAGTGCTTTTTCTTTAGACTAAGATTTAGGTGCTTTAGAATTTTGCGACGCCTTTTTAAGTTTTAGTACTTTTTTAAGTTATTGCCTTTTGGGATATAGTTTTTCTTGTAAGCTTTAATATTTTTAGACACCTTTTACCTATGTATCAATTATCATTCCAATTAGTAATCTCAATTTACGATTATAATTTTAAGTTAGTGATAGTAATAAGGTTGGGTTAGTCGAGTGTTTTTAAGTTCTATAAGTCATTTTTTTTTCTTTCTTATTTTTATTTTTCGATCTTTTTCCGACGCACTCTTTTTCTTTCTTATTTCTCGCTATTCTAGTTTTTAGGACATAGATTTTTATTCTACTTCTTATCTAAATTTCTTAAAATTACGAAAATTTATTTTAAGTAGTTAAATTGATAGACATCAAAATTTTCTGGTTCGTAGTAATAGTTGGATTTGTACGTGGACCGGGTTATTGGAGCCAAACAGTCCTCAATTATATTGAGACCAAATGAATCCTGCCCCTCTGCTGCATCTTTTGGCTATTCGAAACGTGGGCAAAATCAGAAAAGTCTATTGATTGGATAACTTATATAATTTTTCTTTCCTTTTTAAAAACTAATAGGATATTCAGTGAATGCACCGAGCAAGACGTTCATCACCTTTTGTACGTTCACCACCTGTAACTAGATCAAGACATTTAGCAAATATTACCGCCATTGATTTTTCTTTAGAATCGTCATCCAGTCGACCAAGTACTCCAGTTCAAATTTCCGATAATCCATTTTTTGAACCCGACCTCACAATTGAGAATCCGGAGAATATTCAGGGACGATTCATAGATCCTGAACCACTAAACTTTCCTCCGGAACCACCAATCATTCAAACAGAGATTGTTGAGGAACGAACCATTAAATCAGAATCCTCTAGTGATTCCGATTCAACAAATTCAATTATGGAGAATCTGGAACCTTTAAGTATGGAAGACCGAATGAGAGCTAAACGCACTGGCCAAGGTCACGCAATTACTCATCCTGACATTAATGCGCCAGATTATGAAATCAAAGGACAAATTCTACACATGGTGACTAATCAATGCCAATTTAGTGGTGCGCCAAAGGAAGATCCAAATGAACATCTTCGTACCTTTAATAGGATCTGCACACTATTTAAAATCCGAGAAGTGGAGGATGAACAGATATATCTCATGTTATTTCCCTGGACTTTAAAGGGAAAAGCCAAAGATTGGTTGGAATCGTTACCTGAAGGGGCGATTGATACATGGGACGTTTTAGTTGAAAAATTTCTTAAACAATTCTTTCCTGCATCTAAAGCCGTAAGACTTCAAGGAGAAATTGTTACGTTTACACAGAAACCGAATGAAACTCTATATGAGGCATGGACAAGATTTGGAAAGTTATTAAGAGGATGTCCGCAACATGGTTTAGACACCTGTCAAATAGTACAAATATTCTACCAAGGATGCGACATCACTACAAGGAAAGACATAGATATAGCAGCTGGTGGTTCCATTATGAAGAAAACCGAAACTGATTCTTATTAAATTATTGCTAACACTGCTTCCCACTCACATGAGTGGCACCAAAAAAAAGATATCGTTAGATCATCTAAAGCAGCTAGAGCCGATTCTAGCCATGACTTAGATTCCATTTCCGCAAAGATAGATGCTGTCGAGAGATGAATGGAAAAGATGACTAAAGATATCCACTCAATAAGAATTAGTTGTGAGCAGTGTGGAGGACCACATTTGACAAAGATTGTCTCAGTATTGAATTAACAATGGAACGAAGAGAGAATATTTCATACATAAACCAAAGGCCTGGAAATAATTATCAGAATAATTATCAACCGCCAAGACCGATCTACAATCAAAACCAGAATTATAACAGAAATGTTCCATACAACAACCAACAAGGTCCTAGCAATCAACAAGTATCTAACAATACTTACAAGCAGCAAAGACCTAATTTTCAAAACAAACCACCACAACAAACCGATGATAAAAAGCCGAATTTAGAAGATATGATGACGAAGCTAGTTGAAACTCAAACGCAGTTTTTCACATCTCAAAAACAAACCAATGAACAAAATGCTCAAGCATTTATAAATCAACAAGCTTCTATTCAAAACTTGGAACAAGAAGTAAGTAACCTAGCAAGGTTAATAGGTGAAAGAAAACCGGGAAGTCTACCTAGTGATACAAATGCTAACCCCCGGAATGAAACAGCTAAAGCCATTACCACAAGAAGTGGTACAACACTTAAACCATCTGAAATACCTGTAACTTCTGATGAAGCTATTCCTACTCCACAAGAACCATAACCTAATCAAGATAAGGAAAAAGAACCGGTAGTTGAAAAGGTTAATGAAGATAACACAGTTAAGGATAAACCTTATGTTAAACCATACCAACCACCACTTCCTTACCCGAGTAAAATGAAAAAAGAGAAACTTGAAGCCGAGCAATCCAAATTCTTGGATATGTTTAAACAGATAAATGTAAATCTTCCTTTCATTGATGTGATTTCAGGAATGCCTAGATATGCTAAATTCTTGAAAGATCTGATCATGAATAGAAAGAAAATGGAAGAACTCTCGGTCGTTACTATGAATGCTAATTGTTCAGCAGTGCTGTTGAATAAGATACCAGAAAAACTATCTGATCCAGGAAGTTTCACAATTCCATGTTTTCTGGGTAGTCTTAGTTCAATAGAAGCATTGGCAGACTTAGGTGCTAGTATAAATTTAATGCCGTTTTCACTATACACTAAACTAGACCTTGGAGAATTGAAACCAACAAGAATAAGCATACAACTAGTCGATCGATCAATAAAATATCCTAGAGGGATAATGGAGAACATGCTAGTTAAAGTTGGTACTTTAGTATTTCCAGTAGATTTTGTTGTTCTGGACATGGAAGAAGATTCTCAAGTTCCTCTCATATTAGGAAGACCATTCTTAAACACGGCTAAAGCAATGATAGACGTGTTCGGTAAAAAACTGACCCTAAGTATAGAGGACGAGAGTGTTACCTTTTCAGTTGATAGAGCAATGCAACAACCGCAATCTGCAGATGATACATGTTATTATATTCAAACTATAGATGCACATGCAGAATTATTAGAAGAATTTCCAGAATTACAAGGAACAGGAGAATGTTCTTTAGGAGAAGGTAATGAACCAATTGATGAAGCTGAAATATTAGCTACACTTATAGCTAATGGATATGAACCAACAACAGAAGAAATTCAAATGCTAAAAGAAGAAGACAGATATCGATATAAATCATCGATAGAAGAACCTCCGAAATTAGAGTTAAAGCCACTTCTAAACCATTTGGAATACGCTTATTTACATGGTGAATCTGAATTACCTGTGATAATATCGTCTTCTCTTACTGAAAATGAGAAATCACAACTCATTTCTGTGTTGAAAGCTCATAAACCAGCCATTGCATGGAAGATTCATGATATTAAAGGAATAAGTCTTTCGTATTGCACACATAAAATCCTTATGGAAGAAGGTCATAAAACGTATGTGCAACACCAACAAAGACTAAATCCTAATATGCAAGATGTAGTTAAGAAAGAGATTATTAAACTGCTAGATGCAGGTTTGATATATCCAATTTCTGATAGTCTATGGGTAAGCCCAGTTCAATGCGTGCCTAAGAAGGGTGGCATGACTGTCATTACAAATGAAAAAAATGAGCTTATTCCTACTAGGACTGTAATAGGATGGCGTGTATGTATTGATTATAGAAAATTAAATGACGCCACCAGAAAAGATCACTTTCCCTTACCTTTCATTGATCAAATGTTGAAAAGATTAGCCGAAAATAGTTACTATTGTTTTCTAGATGGATTTTCCGGATATTTTCAAATTCCAATAGCACCCGAGGACCAAGAGAAAACCACGTTCACGTGCCCTTATGGTACTTTTGCTTACAAACGCATGCCATTTGGACTTTGCAACGCCCCTGCAACCTTTCAAAGGTGTATGATGGCGATTTTTCACGACATGATAGAAGAATGCATGGAAGTTTTCATGGATGACTTTTCAGTCTTCGGTGATATATTTGAATCATGTCTAGTTAATCTGGAACGAATGCTTATTAGATGCGAACAATCAAATCTAGTACTTAATTGGGAGAAATGCCATTTCATGGTTAAAGAAGGCATCGTTCTTGGTCATAAAATTTCGAAGGAAGGAATTGAAGTGGATAGAGCTAAAGTAGATGAAATTGCTAAACTTCCACATCCCACCAATGTTAGAGGAGTTAGGAGTTTTCTAGGGCATGCCAGTTTTTACCGACGTTTCATAAAAGATTTTTCTAAAATTGCCACTCCTATGAATAAACTCCTAGAAAAGGATGCTCCATTCATCTTTTCAGATGAATGTATCAAATCTTTTAATATTCTTAAAGAGAAACTCACTAATGCGCCGATCATGATAACACCAAATTGGAATCTACCGTTTGAACTAATGTGCGATGCAAGTGATTTTGCAATGGGAGCCGTTGTAGGACAAAGGGTTGAAAAACGATTTCAACCTATATATTATGATAGTAAGACGTTACAAAGAGCACAAACGAACTATACAACTACTGAAAAAGAACTCCTTGCAATTGTCTTTGCTTTTGACAAATTTCGTTCATATCTCGTTCTAGCAAAAACGGTGGTCTATACCGACCATTCTGCTCTTAGATACCTATTTTCGAAACAAGATGCTAAACCAAGATTAATCCGTTAGATCTTACTCTTACAAGAATTTGATATTGAAATCCGAGATAAAAGAGGAGCAGAAAATCTCGCCGCTGATCATCTTTCTCGTCTTGAAAATCTCGAATTAGAAGTTCTAAATGAATCGGCCATACAAGACAACTTTCCTGATGAATATCTATTGAAGATAGATTATAATGAAATTCCATGGTTTGCAGACTATGCAAACTACTTAGTATGTGGATTCCTTGAAAAAGGATTATCGTACCAAAAACGAAAGAAATTCTTCAGTGATATAAAACACTATTTTTGGGAAGATCCACATCTGTTTAAAAGTTTTCCAGATGGAATAATACGCCGATGTGTATTCGGAGATGAAACTAGTAAAATTTTAAACCATTGTCACACAGGACCAACAGGAGGGCATTATGGGCCTCAACTAACAGCAAGAAAAGTTTATGATGCTGGATTCTATTGGCCCAAAATTTACAAAGACGCACACCTTCTTTGCAAATCTTGTGATGCTTGTCAAAGGGCCGGAAAAATAAGTCAACGTGATGAAATGCCACAAAATGTTATCCAAGTATGTGAAGTATTTGACATTTGGGGTATTGACTTTATGGGTCCATTTCCAAAATCTCATAATAATCTCTACATTCTCGTTGCCATTGATTATGTATCTAAATGGGCGGAAGCACAAGCTCTCCCAACTAACGATGCACGAGTTGTAGTCAACTTTTTAAAACGTCTTTTTGCAAGGTTTGGAACACCAAAAGCTTTAATAAGTGATCGGGGTACTCATTTCTGTAATAATCAACTTGAGAAAGTTCTTAAAAGATATGGAGTAACTCATAAAATCTCCACCGCATATCATCCACAAACAAGTGGACAAGTTGAAAATACCAACCGAGCTTTAAAACGTATTTTAGAGAAAACCGTAGAATCAAATTCGAAGGAATGGTCCATTAAATTGGAGGATGCACTCTGGGCTTTTAGAACAGCCTACAAAACTCCAATTGGAACCACACCTTTTAGACTTGTTTATGGAAAAGCATGTCATCTTCCAGTAGAAATTGAACACAAAGCATTTTGGGCTTTGAAGACATGTAATCTTGATTTACATGAAGCTGGACGTCTAAGGTTAAGTCAACTAAACGAATTAGAAGAATTAAGACATGAAGCATACGAAAATTCGTTAATCTATAAAGAAAGAACGAAGAAATGGCATGATAAAAGAATCAGAAGTTTAAAAGAATTTAAAGAAGGAGACAGAGTTCTTCTTTTCAATTCACGATTCAAGCTATTTCCTGGAAAATTGAAATCAAGATGGTCTGGACCATTCATAGTCAAAAGAGTTTTCCCATACGGAACAATAGAATTAATAAATTCAAATGAGATTGAATTTAAAGTTAATGGTCACAGAGTTAAACACTACATAGATAGTCCGATGGAATTCGACAATGAAGTTAATCACAATTTCGATACCACAGCTAACTAAGTGTGGGGAGAATCAAGTCTTTAAAGGATAATATGTATTTCTGTTAGAGTTAGATTGTCTGTTTTCATGTAGTTCTCGAAAATGGAATCCGAATGGTCTTTCCCTAGCAGACCCTAAAGAACTAGTCTTCTCCCCCCATTCTGAATTTTTATTTTTTTAGGTTTTTACGAAATGAAGACTGCCTGTTAACTAAACCATGGTCTAATGCTACACGCTTTGATCACTAAACGTAATAATGACACACTTCCGAGTGAAATCGTATCAGTAATCAGAGAAAGATTGGACGGAGTAAGAAAAGAATTCAGATGCGAAGATAATAAGTTACAATTTGGTAAAGGAAAATCAAAATCCGCAGCAAAAAGAAGAGCACGACACCTTGAAAGATGTCACAAATGCGGAAAATGGTCACATGGAGGTAAATGTTCAAATAATCAAACCTATTCAAATACAGAATTTGTTACTTTATGCAGAGATGGACCGTTCATATGTTTAGAAGAAAAAACACTGAATGCTCAAGGTTACGCCTATGTAGCCATGGAAAACCAATTAAACCGACTATCTTATGAATGGGATAGAGCATATCACTAAGAATACTATCTCACAGGTAAGTCTGTACAGTTTTTATTTTTATTTTTATTTTTAACCTTTTGATAATAAACGCTAATTTGTTCACTATAAAGTATTAAATTGGTATTGAATAAAATTAGGTTTGGCGACCGAAATTATTGATATCATTCAAAAATTTATTACATCACTGCGAAATTTAACGTTTATTCTTAAGGTATAAATATCTTTAATCAATCAACCCAAAATATTTCAAAAAATTCGTCATGAGTTCAATTAGGTCATGGAACCGAAATTACTTTACCGAAAAGAGGGGCGTATATTTTTGATAATATTTGATTGATTAAAGTGGGATAAAAAGCCAAAAAGATTTTTAATTTTATTTTTACCATGTTTTTAAAATTAATATATAAATCTTAAATTAATATTGTAAACTTTGTAAAAACAATATATTTAAAATTGTAAATATTTGAAAAATATAACATAAGTTTGGTGTGAT
This sequence comes from Rutidosis leptorrhynchoides, assembly GCF_046630445.1. Taxonomy (NCBI): domain Eukaryota; kingdom Viridiplantae; phylum Streptophyta; class Magnoliopsida; order Asterales; family Asteraceae; genus Rutidosis; species Rutidosis leptorrhynchoides. The sequence continues at coordinate 277,095,326 of NC_092336.1, forward strand.
TTTATAATATGAATTTTTAAATTAAGTTTGGTGTGAATTTTTAATTTTTAAAATAAGAATTTTAAATTTTATGTATTTTTATTTTAAGTTTGGTGTGAATTTGAAAACAAAAATTTACTTTATCTCATTAAGTTAAAAATATGATTTTTAAAATTCGTCGTGAGTTGAAGACTAGGTCTTTGAACCGAAATTGCTTTACCCGAGGGAGGGACGAGAACTTTTATTATCATTATTTTTAATCTTATTGAATTAAAGTATGCCAAAAACATTAAAAAATCCAAAAATCTTTACTTTTAAAACCGTGCTTTGATTTGACAAATTTTAAAAATTTTGTCGAGGGACAGACTAGGACATCGATCCGAAACGCCCTCATCCTAAAAAGAAACAAATTTTTAAAATTTTATTAATTTTATATTTTATAAAGTATAAGGTTTTATATAAAAAAAAAAAAAGCTGAAACACTGTTCCCGGATACCCATGCGATCGCATGGGTATTGCACTCCAACTCCATGCGATCGCATGGAGATGGAAAACAGACCTGATACAAAAATCTCAGCGGTTCTGTCTCAACACAAACACACACATACATTCACGAAACTCTCTCAAATCTTCACCAAATTTCATCATTTTTCCACCGTAATTCGTCATTTTTCTTGCTCTAATCATGCCTAGATTCTCATTCTTCAGCAAAATGGTAAAAATTACACCCCTAAACTCTATAAATTCCTAGTTTTTGTGATAATTACCAATTTTTTACCTAATGCAATTTTGTTAATTTCTAGTGTAATTAGTGTTAAATTGTTAGTATTTTATGCATGTATAACCTAGATTGATGCTATTTAACATGATTTGAAGCCAAAAACTTCAAAATTTTTAGAAATCTAGGGTTTGTGTTCTTGAGCAATTTGGGGCTTTTTGATATAAACAGGTTATGGCCGATTTTTGTCATGAATTATTGCTAAATTGAGTAGTGTAACATGTTTAGATAGTTAAATGATCCAACCATTGATCCTAAACATGATTTTTAGAAATTAAAGTGGACTTTTTAAGTCCAAAATTCATGAACTTGATTAATTTGATATATTTGCCATTTGAGACTTGTTTAATTATTAGTAATGACTATTTTGACATGTTATTTGAGTTAAATGCTTATGAATTTTGTATACATTTTCATATGTGCTTATTTGAAAAGTGTAGAATTGTGAAAAATTGTGAAAATGTGTATAAGTTTAATTTTGATTTAACATGTTATAGTGATTGTTTTAAGTTGTTATTTTGCTAACACTAATGCATATTTGGATGCACAAATTTTTATTTAATGTGTTTTGCAGAAAGCCGATACTGGAGGTTCAGGAGCATCATCATCTAGACGACCATCACCAGCACCAGAACCAGAACCAGAAATGCAACACGAACAAGAACCACAACAACAGCCTGATCAGCACATACCTTATTATGATCCGGTACAGTTTGTTGATGAATTCATAGTATTCCCAATCCGGCCGCCAGTAGAATTCCCAACGATTCCTGAGCACACTCTGCATCCTAATCTGAGATTTGATAGGAGATGGAGAGATTACGAGACATATCAAAGGAACAAATTCAAATTGGTAACAAAAAATGTAGAGGTGCCAAGGGTAATCGATTGGGCCCCTTTGGAAACGGTCCATCTAGCTGACCGTGTTAGACAGCTTTTAGTTCAAAGGTATGGCAATTCTTCTTTTACAGATTGGGAACGTCTTTTCACCATTCGTAGACCTGTATATAAGGAATGGTGTGTTGAGTTGATGAGTACTATATCACTTGATACAAATATAGTTAGAATAGATGATAGAAGATTTCTTAGGTTTATCCTTGGCGGTAGGATGTACAGAATGTCCATGCTGGACATGGCCAGGGCCTTACAGATATATACTCCTGGTGAGTTGCTATTACCCGATTGTACAAATTTGATTCATTATGGTGAAAGGGTAGATAGTAACTTTGACGCTGACGCCATTTGGAGGCGTATGTCACATTTTGATGTTTTTACACGAGCAGGAGGACACTCCTATACACATATTGACAGAGCCGAGCTTCGTATTATTCATAGATTTTTGGCTTACTCGATTACACAGAGAGGTCATAATAAAGAAAAAATTACCTTACATGATTTATTCTACCTAAAGTGTATTCGGGATCCTAGAAGCTTTGTCAATATCCCTTATTGTGTTGCTTTTTATTTATCTAAAATGGTAGAGGGAATGCAGGATGGGAGTATAATAGGAGGAGGTATTTTTGTTACTCTCATTGGAGAGTATTTAGGTGTTGATAGGAACCAAGGGGGTCCATTACAGCTTTGTAGAGAACATGTTGAGCCCTTAGGATTGAAAGTTTATGTGGGTGCTAAGGTATTGAAAAGTAGACGTAACCAGGCAGTACCCTATGAGGGATCTCATCCTCAGGTAGAGAGAGGCTCAGACGAGGAAATGGAGGAGGCGGAAGACATTAGGGATGTCTTTCGAGATGCTATTCTTGACGTCCACGTTCGTATAGATGAGGAAGCAATGACGAACGCGGCCAGACATAGTATGTATGAGCAGTGGAACTCCGAGCGAGTATACGAGGATTATAGGCGACGCCAACACGATAGCTGGTTAGTTCATCATCACCAAATCATGAGCCAGCTATCATATCAGGTACCAAATAATTACGTACCTACTCGACCTGCTCATTTTCCGCCACATAGCCCCGATATCCGACCACCCTTTAACTGGTATGACTATAACCAAGCCTATCAAAACACCTATAACCAACAATGGAACCCACCTGACGAGATGAACTTGAACCCATATCCAGACTGATTTAGTTCCATTTGGTTATTTATATGATTTTTATGTTTTTATCTTTTTACTTATTCATGTTTAAACTTATGTTATTGAATATACTTATGTAATCTTTATCATTTTTATTATTATTGTGTACTAATATTTCACATTTAGGATTTGAAAGTGGGATATTAAGTCCCATTTCAAATTGCCATGCATGTTTATATTTGTATGTATGTATATTGTAAATTGTACAAAACAGGGTAAAACAGCGCATTTTCAAAGACTGGCATTAAGTTCAGCAAAAGCTACTAATTTTGACGACAAGATGATAAATAAATGTGATGTAACAACAGACGAAATGAACAAATGATATGCACCATTTATCATTCAGCAACCAAACGTCAATATGTTTGGAAACTTTTGTAAAATTTAATCATTTTTACGCTAATCACCCTCAATAATTTAAATTGTTACTGATTTCTTGCAAATGAGGGCATTGCAAGATCTTAAGTGTGGGAAGGGGTTAAATTCTTTCGGATTTTTAAAATTTTTATCTTAAACACTTGGTTACCATTAGAAATACTAGTAAAGTAGTAGTTGTATTAGAATCTAGTGCTCTCTGATAATAAAGAACAGCCCTAGTCTTATATACTGACTACCCAATTCTAGTAAAATTTTTCAAAATTTTCAATTAAATGAACTCAAAATCAAGTTTATACATATTTATGAACGATAAAACTAGGTGTTAACACCGAAATTATTGTTACCTCAGAAAGGACATAAATTGAGAAAAAAACCAAAATATTAAAATTCATTTAAAATGGAATAGAGGACAATAAAAAGGAAAATAAAAGCCAAGTGTGGGAAAAATTACCAAGTTATCTTAAACATATGTCACATATTTCTGTAACAAATAACTGAAAATACTTTTGCTTTGGACTAAACTAAACTATTTTACCCGATGAAAGAAAAGAAGAGATGGATCTACACGATGAATCAATTCCATCATTAAAAGGAAGTAAAGTCTTTCGAAAAAGAAACGCGCTTCTTGATTTAGGTCAGGAAGTTGTCGTCCAGACCAGCTGTAGGTTGACGAAAAATCTAGAAAAGTCATCACTAAAATCAGCAGGAAATCCACGGACCTCAGCATAAAACAGGGTTGCCAAGTGGTCAGATTTATCCTAACCATGAGAAGGATTTATCTCGTAAAATGGGGGGGCACCGTGCAAATTAGCTGGATAAGACTAATGAATCAGATCCCCAGAAAGGATAATCTCCTTAAAGATTAAAAATCAGCTTTTAAGCCTGATATTACTCAATCCTAGAGATTGACCTTAAAGATTGAGAATTCAAACTCATGGAATTCAATTATATCTAAACTCGAGCTTGAACGAGAAAATATTTTGATCAAATTATAAACCGATTTGTTTTCTGAAAACCCATTTTCAATGCGTTCATTACCATTGAACGTAAAATCCTAGGAATTCACCTGGAATTCATTAGGTCATCTGAACCAAATTGGGTGTCAACCGTAAGAACGGTGGTTGCATAGCATGGTTAAAGACAGGACCTTGTGCCAGACCGATAAATTATAAGGGTGAGCTTTACTATTGCTCCTACAAAGGATAGTAATTGCATCCGACACGTTATAGACCATAATTAAGTGGACATTGCCTTAACAGTTGCTTGTTCAAACGCTTTCCTTTATAACCGGACGGTAGTTTACCGAAAGGTAATATACGGAGCAAGTATACTGGATGTGTTGCTTTCCTAATACAAGGTTAGCAAGTGGGTGACACAAAACCACAAGTTTTGAGCTAAAATTTTCAAATCTGAAACCCACCAAGCCCACAAAAATATTTTGCAAACACCGGTAAAGGGTTATTCCGGAAAACTTATCTAGGGTAAAAACTAGATTTAATTTTTAAAAGATCAAATGTTTTCATATAGATCCAATTTTCTTAATGGATCTAAATTTTATAGTCATGTGGGACTGTAAACCACATCGTTACTACCATTGTTTATACCGCCGTAAAGAAATCACTGATATACAAAGTGTGAAGAATAAAGAAGTGATTCTTGTATTTCAAGACTATATTGCTTGAGGACAAGCAACGCTCAAGTGTGGGAATATTTGATAATGTTAAAAACGAACATATATTTCATAGCATTATTCCTCAAGAAAGACAAGCTTTTAGTTGCAACTGTTCTATTTACAAGTGATATTCGTTTAAATAATAAAAGGTGAAGACAAAAGACAGATTCGACGAATTGAAGACGCAAACGACCAAAAAGCTCAAAAGTACAAAATACAATCAATGAGGTTCCAATTATTGATAAGAAACGTCTCAATATTACAAGAGTACAAGATTCAAAACGCAAAGTACAAGATATTAAATTGTACGCAAGGACGTTCGAAAATCCGAAACCGGGACCAGAGTCAACTCTCAACGCTCGATGCAACGGACTAAAAATTACAAGTCAACTATGCACATAAATATAATATAATATATAATTAATTCTTAAAATTAATATATATATATTATATTATATTATAAAACCGTCGGCAGAAGAAAACAACCAAATGTGAGCCTCCCCAGCTGGCCATGCGATCGCATGGCCTTGAAGAGCAAAGCTCATGCGATCACATGAGCTCCTTTTTCAGTTCACAGGCCTATAAATTCGCAGTTTGGTGAACGTAAAATATATAATTCAATCTCTCTCTCAATATATACGTAATATATATATATATATATATATATATATATATATATATATATATATATATATATATATATATATATATATATATATATATATATTTATATTTATATTTTAATTTTAATTTTAATTATAATTCTAATAATAAGGGTATGTTAGCAATTATTGTAAGGGTGTAAGTTGAAATTCTGTCCGTGTAACGCTACGCTATTTTTAATCATTGTAAGTTATGTTCAACCTTTTTAATTTAATGTCTCGTAGCTAAGTTATTATTATGCTTATTTAATACGAAGTAATCATGATGTTGGGCTAAAAATATTAAAATTGGGTAATTGGACTTTGTACCATAATTGGGGTTTGGACAAAAGAACGACACTTGTGGAAATTAGACTATGGGCTATTAATGGGCTTTATATTTGTTTAACTAAATGATAGTTTGTTAATGTTAATATAAAGATTTATAATTGGACATACCCATAAATTACCATATACACTCAATCGGACACGATGGGCGGGGTATTTATATGTACGAATAATCGTTCATTTAACCGGACACGGGAATGGATTAATAGCCACTAGAATTATTAAAACAGGGGTGAAATTATGTACAAGGACACTTGGCATAATTGTTAACAAAGTATTAAAACCTTGGGTTACACTCAGTCGACATCCTGGTGTAATTATTAAACAAAGTATTAAAATCTTGTTACAGTTTAAGTCCCCAATTAGTTGGAATATTTAAACTTCGGGTATAAGGATAATTTGACGAGGACACTCGTACTTTATATTTATGACTGATGGACTGTTATGGACAAAAACCAGACGGACATATTAAATAATCCAGGACGAAGGACAATTAACCCATGGGCATAAAACTAAAATCAACACGTCAAACATCATGATTACGGAAGTTTAAATAAGCATAATTCTTTTATTTCATATTTAATTTCCTTTATTTTATATTTAATTGCACTTCTAATTATCGCATTTTTATTGTTATTGTATTTAATTGCACTTTTAATTATCGTACTTTTTAATTATCTCAAGTTTATTTTATCGCACTTTCATTTATAGCAATTTCATTATCGTTATTTACTTTACGCTTTAAATTAAGTCTTGTATTTATTTATTATTTTACATTTGGTTTTAACTGCGACTAAAGTTTTATAATCGACAAACCAATCATTAAACGGTAAAAACCCCCCTTTATAATAATAATATTACTTATATATATTTGTATTTTTATAAATTTAAACTAATATAGCGTTAAGCTTTGTTTAAAAAGATTCCCTGTGGAACGAACCGGACTTACTAAAAACTACACTACTGTACGATTAGGTACACTGCCTATAAGTGTTGTAGCAAGGTTTAAGTATATCCATTCAATAAATAAATAAATATCTTGTGTAAAATTGTATCGTATTTAATAGTATTTCCTTGTAAAATATAAAGCTATTTTATATACACCTCGCATAACATCAATAACAGTAATAATATTGATATTATTAATAACTATAAAATAACCATTTAATTACTAATAATAATTTTAGTAATGGTTCATTAAATGATACTCGTAATAGTAATTAATAATCCTAATTATAATAATACTTATATTCATATTAATAATACTAATAATAACATTAATAATACTTACGATAATAGTAATAATAATTGTTATAATACTTAATACTATGATAATAATAATAGATTGTATTGTTTTCTTAATAATAATAATATTCATATTTGTAACCATAATCATAATAATGTATAATGATAATTAATACTTGTATTTGTAATAGTAATAACAATATTAATGATTATAATACTAATAAGAATTACATTACTAATGATCAAAATAATAATAATAATAATTAATATTAACAATAAATATTAACAATAATAATAGTTAGAAAAATAAAATAGAAATGTATACCCTTTAAAAAAAATCGTTCTAAAAAGAATTGCACTGAACCGGGCTCGAACCCGAGACCTCTCGAAACCCGACACCATCACTTAACCATCCCCCCAGTTCTGTTTTTCTGTATTAAACCCTTCCCATATTTTTATAACCCGTAATTAAATGGTTCTTCTTCATCATCAACATGGAACTTGATCAGAGATTAACCACAGCTTATAACACTTAATTCCTTTAGTTTTAGGACTTTCCAACAATACAGAATTGTTTAGAACTTGTTTAAAATAATTAAAACAGAAAACACTTAAGAAAAAGAAATTGAAACAGAAAAGTAACGCGATGAAGAACTCAAATCCTACTTTCGAATTCAAGGCTGTTTTACATTATACTTACAACATGAAAAGTGTTTTAAATCACCAATAGAAACTTTTTGATTCCTCAATTTCTACAAAAACATTTTATCAGAAATGAATTTTGTGAAGAACAGATATTTTGACTTTTTTATATAAAACTTTGACTCACGAATTTGTTCTTGTTTTAAAAAATTGAAAGTTGATAATTGACAGAAAGATTAAGTAACGGATTCATAATATAATAGCATTAACACATTTTTAAATTTCTTTTGAAATCAAACCAATGTAAATCGAGTTCAAGAACAGGGCAGTTTACTGGGTTTTCTTTAATTTTTGATTTAATTTGGCGATTTAAAAGCTGAAAAAGGGTAATTGTGATTGATATTTGATAGTTTAGGTCGTATGGTAACAATTAACACTGAATGTAATCCAGTTTATAGTAATTTAAAGGTCGATTGATTAATAACTAGGTACAGAAATAAAAAAAAATTAAAAAGGAGAAAGTGTGACGACTCAGAAATTTCCGACCAAATTTAAACTTTGATCTTTATATGTTTTCGACACGATAAGCAATTTTTGTTAAGTTAAATCTCAAGAATTTTAAACTATGTTCATACATTCATTCAACCTCGACCAAGTTCCGATGATTCACGAACCATTAAATGAATATGATTACATATGTATATGTGTATATATATTATAACTTGAAACGTAAACAAAATATTAGATTTAATACTTTACATGATGGTATCTGTTTCAAAATGTTTATCGATGGAATTAGAAGATAAGATCAAATGATTGAATTATCAGATATATTGAAATATGATTACAAGTCTTTGTTGAAAGGCCCACGTTGATTTGAGAAATCTTTCCATTTTAACAATATTCGGAAAATGGTAAAGTGGTTTATAAATAAGAACAATTTGTCAATCATTGAGAGCTAGACAAAGGATAGTGGAAGATTGAATTTCATAAAGACTCGATTGATCTATTTTTCAAACGTGCGAAAAGGCTTTATGATATAATAGAATTTGATAATTAAGATGTCCTTGTTTAAATAACGTGAATTAGAAGATTAGTTATTAAATAGAAAAACTTGCAACGTGTATTTAAAACATGTTTACGAATATTGAAGATATATATATATATATATATATATATATATATATATATATATATATATATATATATATATATATATATATATATATATATATATATATATATATATATATATATATATAAATGTAACACTTGATTCGATCGATATTTGGATATGTCATCTGAGACGTTAGATAAACGATAACGCACAAATGGATTACGTCAAATTAAGTTTCGAAGTATAAACGTTACGAGCTATACTATTTTTCTAAATGATTTTAAAACGAACTTTGAAATGTAATTGGTTTTGAAAGACTAAATATTATCTCATTATATAAATATTTCAAACATATATATATTGTACAAATTTGCAATTTTAAATAAAAATATATATATATTTTAACTTAGTCATAAAACGTCCTGATTTAAACTAATATGTTTTGACAAATAACGAGTCACTGATTTATAGAAGAAAATGACCACAACACTCAAATATATAAGATACATTTTTTATAAAGTAATTTGTTGATGAGAAAGTCAAATTATTAAAAAGGATACACGTCGTGTAACGTAAAAGGCTAGTTTTCTAAACGTACGAAACGCTGTTTGAAAAACCGAAAGCAGGACATGAGTCGAATGACAACGTCTGTGTCATTTTAGTAAAAATTATATTTTTACCATGCTCGTAAATATAATATATTATATAAATAATTACATATATTAAATAAATATTAGTATATAATATAAATATAAGTGTCGGCATAAAATTTAAAAGAGTGTGAGCTGGATTCAGACCTCATGCGATCGCATGAGGCCTCCCACACAATTTCATGCGGTCGCATGATAGGGTTTAGTGTGCCAAGTCCATAAATGTCGAACGTTTTCATTTTTATAACACACACATATACATCCGATATATTACTCCCTCTGTACCTATATTTATATTATTATTATTATTATTATTATTATTATTATTATTATTATTATTATTATTATTATTATTATTATTATTATTATTATTATTAATATTAATATTATTAATATTAATCTTATTATTATTAGTATTAGTAGTATTATGAGCGATATTATTAGTATTATACCTAAAATACTACGACGAGGTTCTGTCCACGTGTTTCCAAAACTGGTTATCGAGTAGGATAGGGCTAAGGAAATTATGAATTATAGCTATGGAGGTGATGGGTATGGTTCATGGGTATGCTCGTGAGGTCAATTTAGTGTTTATCATCTCCGTTGCATCTACGTACTTTTCCTGCAATATTGAATCTCAATATTGATACGTGAGTACTCATAAATTAATTTTTACATATCAATAGTGTATCCCTGACTAGTGCTCGAGTATTTAGGATTTTGCATGCTTGTACTTTTGATATTGCCCTTAGTTAGGTTATGTTGAATCTCGAATTAGTTACACCTGCGGTTGAGATAAGGTATAAGATATGCATGTCGTTGGAAAGCTAGCGAAAAATTAAGAACTTTTCCTTTAGATGTCGAATGGTTTCGATGAACGGATTAGAAGTTATAGTCAATTGAATTTTTGATATTATTATTAAAAATGATTATTATTATCGTCGTTCTAGTTTTTATCATACTATTATTATTATTATTATTATTATTATTATTATTATTATTATTATTATTATTATTATTATTATTATTATTATTATTATTATTGTTGTTGTTATTATTATTATTATCATTATCAATGAAAAGTATTATCATTAAAAATTGTTATTTTTATTATTATTACTATCGTTATTATTGTTAAAATTATAATTAGTATTATTATTATTATTATTATTATTATCATTATCATTAAAATAGTTATTAGTATTATCAAATATTATCATAATAATTATTATCATTAGTATTATTATAACTAGAAACTAATATTAGTAACACCTAAATTATTATAATTACAAGTATTATCATTAACATGAACGCGATATAAAAGACGATTAAAAACTATTAAACGAATTTATCAGGAAATAATGAGTATGAGTATCATGATGAAATTAAAATATTGTAAAATATTGATTTAGATAAAATTATCGTTCTTAGTATTTTTATCATTACTATTATTAAAAGTATCGTTAGTATTAAAATTATCATTTTAACAAAAATTATCATTTTAAATGAAAGGTCATTGTTATTATAAAATATCATTATTATTATCATCTTAAATAAAATTATTATTTTAAAGTTAATATTAAAAATTATCGTAAATATTAAAGTTATCATAATCAGAATTATCGTTTTATCATAATATCATTTTTAGTAAATATAAATATTGATATTTTTATTAATAGAATAATAATAATTATTATTATTATAAAATAATACAACTTTTACTTATTATTATTATCAATGCTATTTTATCAAATAAATATGTAATAAAAATAATATAATTAACTTAATAAAACCTATCATAATATCTTTATGATATTAAATGAACTTTATAAATTTTATTACTTAAGATATATAAGAGTATATTTTTATATAAAGTTTTATTTATTAATAAATGAATTATATTACTTACTCTAATAAATCTTTTAAAAATATTTAAAAATATAAAACGACGATATTTAAACTATATAATAATCATGTATAAATTTCGGAAATCATTTTGAGTCAAATTGACTTTTGTTGATTTTTGCATATTAGTCTCGAGCGTTAGGATTGTGGTACACTATGACTTGACCTAAATTGTTAGACAAATATTAATCAACATATAAATATATATAATTAATATAGGTTCGTGAATCCAAGGCCAACCTTGCACTTGTTCAATGATGTTATATGTATTTTTTCTACGAAATACAGTATGTTGAGTTTCATTTGCTCCCTTTTTAAATGCTTTTGCAATATATATTTTTGGGACTGAGAATACATGCGCTTTTATAAATGTTTAATGAAATAGACACAAGTAATTGAAACTACATTATATGGTTGAATGATCGAAGCCGAATATGCCCCTTTTGCTTGGTAACCTAACAATTAGTAAACCGATCTACTAATTGACGCGAATCCTAAAGATAGATCTATTGGGCCTAACGAACCCCATCCAAAGTACCGGATGCTTTAGTACTTCGATGTTGTTTTATATCATGTCCGATGGATGTTCCGGAATGATAGGGGATATTCTTATATGCATCTAGTTAATGTCGGTTACCACGTGTTCAATCCATATGAATGATTTTTGTCTCTATGCATGGGACGTATATTAATGAGAAATGGAAATGAAATTCTTGTGGTCTATTAAAATGATGAAAATGATCGATTATGATAAACTAATGAACTCACCAACCTTTTGGTTGACACTTTAAAGCATGTTTATTCTCAGGTGTTAAAGAAATCTTCCGCTGTGCATTTGCTCATTTTAAAGATATTACTTGGAGTCATTTATGACATATTACAAAAGACGTTGCATTCAAGTCGTTGAGTTCAATAGAGATTATTATTAAGTAAATGACAGATTAGGTCATTTATAGTTGGATATTATGAAATGGTATGCATGCCTGTCAATTTTCAATGTAAAGAAAGTTTATCATTTAAACACGAATGCAATGTTTGTAAAATGTATCATATAGAGGTCAAATACCTCACGATGTAATCAACTATTGTGAATCGTTTGTAATCAATATGGACTTCGTCCAGATGGATTAGAAAGGGTCCTTTCAGAAAGGTACTTCTAACAGACTTTGTTTGATAGTTGATATAGAATTCGATATAGCACAATTGTAGTACAAATCATGAGCAGCGATTAAGCTAAAGTGGTTGTGATTGATAAATAGCACGCTTTATTTCAGTATTATATATATCTGTAATTTAGATAACTGTATTTATTTATATATATCTATTACATATTTATTCATATTTGGTATACATATCTGTTATTGCTGTATTTATTTATTTATTTGTTATATATAGCTGTATATATATATTATATCTGTATTTATAAAGCATATAATCAATATTAATAATAAATATATATACATAGGTAATAATAATAATTCTAATTAATAAAAATTATATAGTAATACTTATTATTAGTTATAAAAATAGAATTACTAATACTAATATTAATAATAAAAATATAGAAATACTTATAATAATAATAAAAGTAAATAAATTGTACGCGTAATATATATCAGATTATATATCTGTATTTATATACGGAGTATTTGTATTTATATTTATATATTTGTATATGATGTATTATAATTAATCTTATTACTTAACAAATATAACAATAATAATATTACTCTTATATTATAAATAATAAAATTTTCTTTAATAATATTATAGTAATAATAATATTATTATTAGTGATAATAATAATAATAACTATAAAATTTATAACCATAATATTAATAATAATAATACTGATTATAATAATACTAATATTATTATTGATAGTAATAATAATGCTATAGCAATTCATATATTTCAAACTTCATATCTATATCATATATATTATATTAATACAAATAATAATATTAATATTAATATAAATAATAGTGAGAGTAATAATAATAATATTTATATAATACTATATCTAAATTTGTAGTTATATATTATTAACTATGTAATATTTAATAATCATACAGTTTATTATATAATAACTTTTATTGAATATTTATCATTTATAAATTTTATATATCATGATATACATATAATAATAATTATACCTATAACTTATATTATATATATATATATATATATATATATATATATATATATATATATATATATATATATATATATATATATATATATATATATATATATATTCATTTTTAATTATACTTACTTATCTTGTATCCTATTCCAAATATTTAATTCAAATGTTAAATTTATATTTTTATAGTTTCAATTTATTATATATACTTACATTTATATACATATATGTATACATGTTTATTTACAAACAATTGTTCGTGAGTCATCGGGAATAGTCAAAGGTCAAATGTAAATATAAACACAGTTCAAAGTTTTAGATTTTAATAGTACAGACTTTGCTTATCGTGTCAGAAACATATAAAGATTAAGTTTAAATTTGGTCGAAAATCTCCGCGTCGTCACACCAACATTACCATTACCACCACCAATAACACCCACATCTCATGCCTCAATATCACAATCTGTCCCACGAGCATCAACGTCATACGCACCATAGATACCAAAGAGTACCAACAACAATAATCGATGAAGTAATAATTCATAACTTCATTGGAGAAACATTCTGCGGCGATTTTGTAATCTATAAAGTCTTAGAGATTATCTATCCTAGCCTTAACCATAAATCAGATGAGTGGACCGAAATGATAAAAGAAAGAGTAGAAACCCTGACAAGAATAGTGCGTGATTTACAAGCTAGACTTGTTATACAAGCACCACCGGTAGTACCATCAGCATCACCATCAGTATCACCAATACCAGCAACACCTGTAGCACCACAAGCTACACCATCTCCATAACCATCAAAGATATCAATACCACAATAATCAATGGGTATATTGAAATAACAAGTTATGGAAGTACTAACTCATTATTTCCAAGATATTTATATATTATATAAATTTTGAAACCATAATATATCTGTTCGAACTAAGCTATTATGTATGAATTGAAAAAGGGTAGATACTACTCGGTTAATTCATATTACTAAAATGCTATGATGTACATCCTTTGTTAACAACATAACTATCGTTAACTACAATCCCTATTTCAACTAAATGAATTCCATTTCATAATAAACCAAGTGTATTAATCAATTACATGTTTGATTTTACACTTTCATTTTCAATGTAATCGAAACCTTCTGGAAATCATCATTCGTGCCATGCGAAATTCACAAGAATTCCACGAACACCAACATCATTCATCAAATAAATGTCAATAGATGAATAACGAAGTAGTAATTCATAATTTCATTCAAGTGGAAGAAATACTCAGCGAAGGTTACGCAATTTCTAAAGTTTTAGGGATTTCTCAATAATAATTCCAACTGTAAATTAAATGAGTTCGAATTATATTAACTCATTAAATCTGTATTACATATATAGAAAATATACATACATATATTTTCATAATAAAATTCTCTTGTACAAAATATTACTTGTGGAACTTTTAACGGGTAGGTAATACCCGAGAGATATATAAATTCACAATTAATATGTTACATTATTCTATTCTGATTCAGCATATCATCAGTTATACTCACTACTTTCACAACAATATACATCCTTTCATAAAAATCAGAACAACCATTTTCTTACAAATTCGATTACATAGTCTGATTTTGACAAATCAAATCCAAGTCAAGATTTAACAGAAGACATCACTCTTAGAGTAATACATCTTTCAAAGCCATACTTTGAATTCAAAACTGTGCCAGAATATCACTTCTATTCATAAAACTCAGAAAAATATTCGTATCATTCATAATGCTAGAACATCATATGCATATTAACAATTGCAATCTGCATTCAAACCCTTCATGATTCTTTAAAACACCTCAATTAATGAATCATCCGGGAGGATGAACCAACCACACGTTATCTACGAGAAGAAAGATTTAGGCAGTAATCATGCACCTAGAAAACTCTCGGAAACTAAGTAAAAGTTTAACTCGTATCCGTGTCAGATCCTTTGGAATTTATTACCAAAAACAACTTTTCAATCCCTTTTCAAAGTAGGCAGTTTTGTCACAGCTTCAGCAAATCAACTTCAATTTTTTTTAATAAGTCTTATTATAACGATTACCCCTTCATCATCATTACCGGGGAACCTTTTATATCCCACCACATTAGCAGTAAACTTACCAACAATCTGGTTGATCTTTGACTTTCTGAAAAATCATTATATATACCGAAACCCTATCATATACTCATCCGCATCTTGTAACGAGAATTGCCATACCAATTACCGAGAATCAGCAATCAGTATTTTGAATCTCGCAGCGTTTCTACATCAACAGTTATATGTATACATATAACATTTATCTCCTAGAATTATGATCTTCAATTCTGAAAAGCACCCAGTCTACGAATCAATACACCGAATTTTGAAAAAGCTGAATGAAGCAGCATAAATTGTAGACGACAGTAACAGTCAAAAGTTTGATGATAAAAAATAGTGGATTGGCAAATCCCAGAAAAAGAGAAGGTTTGGAACTGGAAAACAGATTGAGCAAACCCCGAAGGAGGCTGTGGACAAATCACAAAGACTAAATCTGCCTTCAAAGAATCCAAATGATTCAGTATCTGCTGAAGTCACTAACGAATACCTTGCTCCTGACTCTAAACCTTTACGGACAAATCTTCTTTATCACCCTTCGATATTAGAAATTCTAAGATATCATCTTATCTTTCATTATAAATATCCTTGATATTTCTGAAGATATTTTCATAAATATTCTTATCTAAAATCATTTATCTCTTCACGCTATCTGCGTTACGTCATAAAGGAAACTGTTTTAGTTTCTAAATTCTGAAAAATTCGAATATAAAGTATGAATGTTTTTGAAGTAGTGTTGGGAATTGAAGCATGTGTTTGTATAATATAATGACACTTGATCAACGTGATTATATTACAGTAAGTCATGCTGAGTTTCTAATAAAACATGATGATTCACAGACCATACCGTCATCATGTGCTATTTTACACGACTCTTACATTGTACCTAATCTCCAAACATATCGAGAACATATCTTCCTGATATTTCTATCTTTTCTCTTGAATTCTGGTAATCTAACCAATCAAGATCTTGCCTATTACGATTTCTCTCTCAAAACATTAATTATGCTCATTCCAAATTTCATACCTACGAATTCTGGACCATTACTTGCTATACTTAATGGCAAGAAGAGAAAACAAAAGAATGAAGCTTCGAAATAGAAATAGGAGTATAAATCACAGCAAATGGGAGAGAGCATTAACTGTGGATGACAATGAATATAGAAGACAGAAGCAGAGACTTCGAAATATAAGGGAAGATATAAAGCTCAACAACAAACCAGAAATTACAAACCGTGTATATCGATGCGTATAGCAATATAAAGACACAGGAGAACTAAAAACCTATAAAACCAAGAGTATAGTAGAAGTGAATGGATTCTTCCGGCGGTAGATGAAAAAGAAGAATGATAGATATGAAAGTTAGGAGTATATCAAGAATCAGAACTGGATGGAGCATATTGACGAATGCTTTAAAGTATGAATTGAGGGGGAAAGAATAGAAGGTATGAGCTGTGGAAAATAAGAAAACGAAGAGGATGGATTTATAGTGAAATATCAGACAGAGCAATCGAGACAGATCATCGCATTTAATCAAAGAAGATCCTAATTTCCTTAATTACTAAAGAACCAAATCTTATTATGAAGATTTTCTTTTAAATCCCTTGAATTCCGAAATTTAACCGTGACTACGTCACCGGTAAGTCGAACCTGCATTTACTCATTTCATTCTTTTGTGATAGCTTCACTAGTACTCTTCACAAAAGTCAAATTGTTTTATCCATATTACTCAATGATGATAAAACTCAATTTATCGACTCATATTCGTCATGAAAACATTTTTATGGTTAGCCATGACGACCTCGATCAAATTTCGAGACAAAATTTCTTTAACGGGTAGGTACTGTGATGACCCGGAAATTTCCGACGAAATTTAAAATTAATCTCTATATGATTCCGACACGATAAGCAAAGTTTGTAAAGTTGAATGTCAAAAATATTGGAACTACAATCATGTAATCAATTACCCTTTGACCGTGCTCGACAATTCACGAACATTTATGTGTGTGTATATATATATTGATTAATATAAGTATTATTATTTAATAATAAATTTTAATCTTATCATAAGTATTATTAATTAATAATGAATTATTAATCATATCATAAGTTCCTAATTAAAATCATTAAATCATAAGTATTTAATAATTAAATTATAATTAAATAATAACTAAGTCTTATAATAATTAATTAATTAATTAATTAATTAATTAATCTTTATTATAAGTCTTATTATAATAATCTCATAACATAAGTTTAATACTTACCATAAGTATTTTTCATTAATAATAAAAGTATTATTAATCATAAGTTTAATTAAAGTTTCATTAATCAAAATGTAATTAATAAATGATATATAAATATGTATATCATAAGTCTTAAATAGAAATAATTACTTTTTATATCATAAGTAATTAGGTTAAAATCTAGGGTTTTTAATATTTTATTATTATATTTAAGTTATTAATTTATAATTAGTATTAATTATTGCAACTTTCTTTAATATATGTTTTAATCTTACTAGAATTTATTTAAATCTCAAGGTTTTTATTAAAAGCTTTATTATTAATTTTAAGTAATTAGTTTATAATTAGTTAATTATTATAATTCCTATTTTAAATTAATTAAAACTTGTTATGTAGTTAATTTATATAAATTTATATTATAATTTCTCAAAACAAAATTCTAATCAATTAGTTTTATTAAAAGTTATTATTTTATTAATAATCATTTAGTAATAAACTTATTATACAACAACAAGTAATACATGTTACAATGGCATACTGCTCTTATATATGTTATAGAAGTATAAACGTCAAGATGACAAGGACATTTGATGAAAAATTTGGATGAAAATTAAATAACGATGCTTTGTAAATGATTATTTTGAAATGTTGGGTGGTTATGATATTTTACAAGGACATATGCAAGTTATAATATTCCGCAAATAAATGAATACTTGGAATTTTATATAGTTATGTTCGTCTACAATTGCAACGGGTAGTACAATTTTCGAAGTTTCGAAGTATGTGGGAGAAGTCAAAAAAAGTAATGGAGTATAGCAGAGTTACAAGAGATACTATAGTATTTTACAGTTATAAAAAGTGTTTCCATCCTAATCATCTCAAAATTGGGCAGATTACAATCTAATTAGAAAAGGCTATGTACTCCCCCTTCAAACCCTTTCCTCTCTACACCTTTCCTTCCTAAAAAAACTCAAAAATGCATGATGAATCTTTTCGAACAATTATATTTAACTTGATGTGGATATATATATATATATATATATATATATATATATATATATATATATATATATATATATATATATATATATATATATACTAATTGAAATAATAAGAATACAATTCAATCGTTAGGCTTAGATATGTATAATAATATAGAAATGATGTGATTAAGGAGAATCTATACAAATATATATATATATATATATATATATATATATATATATATATATATATATATATATATATATGACTTCTATACATGGTTGTTATTATGTGTATATTGAAATATATATATATATATATATACATTATGTGTGTGTGTATATATATATATATATATATATATATATATATATATATATAAGGTGTAAATATTATGTGTTGATATACATAATATCTATTTCTATTATGAAATAGCATAATATAATAAATAAATTTATATTAATTATATGTATATATATATATATATATATATATATATATATATATATATATATATATATATATATATATATATATATATATATATATATAGTAATATTAATTGAAGACGTTAACAAAGTATTAGATGTATAATACTTTACATGAACGTATTTGTTTTGATATATGTTTAATATATTTATCGACGGAATTAAAAGATAATATCAAATGATTGAATTATCAGATACATTGTGATATGATTAGGGGTCTCGGTTGTGAGGTCCACTGTGACATAAGAAATCTGTTCTTTTTAACTATATTCGGAAAATGGTAAAATGATTTACAAGTAAGAACAAATATGTCAATTAACGAGAACTAGACAAAGGTTAGTGGAGATTCATGCTTAATTTTCGATGCTTGCTTTACAATAATTTTCCCGTGACTCTTGATAAGTTAATCATTTAGCTTTCTTAATAATATAAAATGAAATCATGTAGAGTAAATAATTCGGTTAATGGTTGTCGACAAGATAAATCCATTTGACATATTACATTAAGATGATTTCATACGTTTAATTAACCTTTGAAATTTTTCCCACGCTTCACCAACAAACTGTAATTTAAAAACTTGAAACCTATTATGAGTATATATAGTTTTACTTTCTAAAACATTTTATGATATAATGATTTCTGTTATTTTAACCTTTTAACAAAATGATTCTTAAATAAATTTAGTTTTGAAAACAAAATTATTTGATTTAGTTTCAAAGGTACTGAAACGTTTTCAGTTTAAAAAGAACTTCATTATTAAAACGTTTTATAAAATAATTTGTTTGTGAATATAAAATTTGAAGAACTTAATTTAAGCTTTGAAATATGAATTTGCAAATATTTTTTTTTTTATTTTTTCAAAAAGATAAAAGTATACTATATAATAATTTCGAAATAATTTTAAATTATATAATAAACTTTGAAATATAATTAGTTTTGAAAACTAAATATTATATTATTAAATAAAGATTTCAAATTTATATTTCGAAATGAAAATATATATATATATATACATATTTTACAATATGATAAGATATAATATCATATTTGTTATAAAATGTCTTGATAATACTATTATATATATATATATATATATATATATATATATATATATATATATATATATATATATATATATATATATATATATAAAATAGTGTGTGTGCATATGTATATATAACGAGACGATGATTTAATGAAGCAAATGACCATACCACTTGAATGTTCAAGTTACACTTCGATTGATATTTTTTATTGATAAATTAAGTTTATATTCTAAAAAGGGCACGAGTCACGAAACGTAGAATGCAAATTATTAAAGCATACGATGTAACGTTAAAAAAAACGGGAACCGGGACATTAGTCGAGCGTTAACGTACAAGTCATCGGAATTAATTTCGCTAGTCACCTAAACTCGAGAATATAATATAATATTTATATAATTATAAAGATTAATATGTATATATATATATATATATTAAATAATATATAAAAGTGTCGGCAAGAATAAGTTAAACAAAAGAGTGCTGGCCAGGTATTCCATGCGATCGCATGGCCCTGAAGCACGTTTTCCATGCGATCACATGGAAGGTGAAATCAGCAAATATCTATAAAGCTCGACTTGTTCTGGCTTCAATCACACACACTCTCTCATTTATCTCTCTCGACAAATATATATATATATATATATATATATATATATATATATATATATATATATATATATATATATATATATATATATATATATATATATATAATTCTAAATTATTATTATTATTAAGATTAATATTATTATTATTAATCCTATTATTATTATTATTATTATTATTATTATTATTATTATTATTATTATTATTATTATTATTATTATTATTATATTATTATTATTATTATTATTATTATTATTATTACTATTATTATTATTATTATTATTATTATTATTATTATTATTATTATTATTAGTATTATTATACATAAAATATACTACGACGAGGTCATGAACGAGTTATCTCAAAATGAGTTTTTCGAGCGGGATAGTGTTAAGGAAATTATGGGTTATAGTTATGGAGGTTATGGGTATTTTTCGGGGGTTTTGTTCGTGAGGTCAACCTAGCATTTATCATGTCCGTTGCGTCTATCTACTTTCCTGCAATATTGAATCACAATATTGATACGTGAGCATACATATCTTATCTTTTATATATTAATAGTGTATCCCTGACTAGTGCTCGAGTATTTATGATTATGCATGCTTGTATGCTTAATTTTGTTGTTAAATAGTTTATGATGAATCATGAGTTTAATACATATGCTACTGAGATAAGGTATATGATATGCATGTCGTTGGAAAGCTGACGAGAAATTAATAACTTTTCATTTAGAAAGCGTATGGTTTCGATGAACAAATTAAAAGATATAGTCAACTGAATTATCATTAATTTTAGTATTATTATTAATATGATTATTATTATTACTATCGTCGTTATTATCGTCGTTATTATTATTATCTAATTATTATTATTATTATTATTATTATTATTATTATTATTATTATTATTATTATTATTATTATTATTATCATTATCGTTATTAATATAAGTATTATCATTAAAAATTGTTATTGTTAATATTATTACTATCATTAGGGTTATTATTAATAATATCATTATTATTATTAACATTATCATTATAATTAATATTATTTTTATTATTATAATAATAATTATTATTATTAGTATTATCATTAGTATTATTATAATTATTATTATTAGTATTATTATCATTAAAACTAATATTAGTATCATCTAACCATTATGATTACTATTATTTTCATTATTATGAATGCGATATAAAAGAGAGCTAAAAGCTATTAAACAAATCGATTAAGAAATAATGAGTATAAGTATCATGATGAAATTAAAATATTGTAAGATATTGAATTAGATAAAAATATCGTTTTCATTATTTTTATCATTATTATTATTATTAAAAGTATTATTAATATTAAAACTATCATTTTTATTAAAATTATCATTTTTAATAGAAATGTCATTGTTATTATAAAATATTATTATTATTATCTTTTTTAATTTATTATTATTAGAAATTATCATTTTAAATATAATTATTATTTTTATAAAATATTATTATTATTATAGTTCATATTAAAAATATCATTATTATTAAAATTATCATGATTATAATTATCATTTTATCATAATTAATATCATCATTAGTAAATATAAATATTGTTATTATTATTAGTAGAATAATAATAATAATAATTATCACAAAATAATACAACTTTTACTTATTATTATTATCAATATTATTTTATCAAATAAATATGTGACATAAAGATATTTTTACCACGCGTAATATAATTACATTAATAATACATACCAATATAGCTTTACGATATTAAGTAAACTTTATAAATTTTATTACTTGAGATATATAAAAGTATATTTTTATCATATATAAATTTTCATATAAATTTTGTTTATTAATAAATGACTTGTATTATTTACTCTAATAAAATCTGATAAATATATTTAGATATATATAACGACCATATTTAAGTTATATAATAAACATGTACAGATTTTGAAAGTCATTTTGGGTCAAGCTAATTTTTGTTGACTTTTGCATAGTGATCTCGAGCATTAGGATTGTGATACACTACGACTTGACCTAAATGTTAGACAGATATTGACCAACATATAAATATATACTTAATATAGGTTCGTGAATCCGAGGCCAACCTTGCACTTGTTCAATGCCGTCATATGTATTTTTACTACGAAATACAGTATTGTGAGTTTCATTTGCTCCTTTCTTAAAATGCTTTTGCAATATATATTTTTGGGACTGAGAATATATGCGCTGTTTTTACAACTGTTTTACGAAATAGACATAAGTACTTAAAACTACATTCAATGGCTGGATTATTATACCGAATGTCGCCTCTTTTTAGCTTGGTAGCCTAAGAATTTGGGAACAGACCTCCAAATTGACGTGAATCCTAAAGATAGATCTATTGCGCCTAACAAACCCCATCCAGGTTATGGATGCTTTAGTACTTCGACTTTTATATTATACAGATGAGTGTTCCTGTATATTTGGGGATATTCTAGATGCATTATTGTTAATGTCGGTTACCAGGTGTTCACTATATGAATGATTTTTATACAGATGAGTGTTCTTGTATGATAATTTTTGCAGATGAGTGTTCCTGCAGATTATATATAAAAAATAAAATCTTGTGGTTTATTAAAATGATGGAAATGATTGATTACGATAAACTAATGAACTCACCAACCTTTTGGTTGACACTTTTAAGCATGTTTATTCTCAGGTATTAAAGAAATCTTCCGATGTATATTTGCTCATTTTAAAGATCTTACTTAGAGTCATTCATGACATATTTCAAAAGATGTTGCATTCGAGTCGTTGAGTTCATCAAGATTAATAATAAGTCATTCATAGTTTGGATATATTATGAGATGGTATGCATGCCTGTCAACTTTCGTTGAAATAAAAGTTTGTCTTTTAAAAACGAATGCAATGTTTGTAAAATATATCACATAGAGGTCAAGAACCTCGCAATGTAATCAACTATTGTGAATCGTTTATAATCGATATGAACGGGTCCTTTCAACAGTTATGTGTTGTAGCAGTGCACCTGGTTTTGGTCTTGAGTCTTGACGCTCTAGGCGAAGGTCGAGTTGTTAAAGTTAGAGTTAGCAGTCTTGTAGGGGTTTGAAACCCTGGTCCAGCAGGTGCTTCCGACTATGTAGGATTTGCATGAGAATTGGAGTTGTCTCCAGCCATTGATGATGAACGCGTGAAAAACAAAAATCCGTTAATCCTTAGCAAAGTGTTCTATAATCGGTCATACGGATAGCGTTAATTGATTAAGTATATTTTCATGGGTATAAGTAAAGACTTACTTGAGTGCAATAACTAGGGTTTAATGACAATACATGATTTGAACCTTCGACAGATGTCGTACATAACCCACACCGAAATTGTAAAGATTCCGGCGGGGTGGCCGAATGTTAAATCCACCAATGTTTCAGTACACGGGATCGAATGGCCGACGGTAGAAAGAATTCATAGTTCACGGAACATACATGAATGCCTTAGTGTTTAGGAGTGTCGAGAGAATGCTTATTTGTTCGACTCATGTACTTGTTACATATAAACGTATTGTTCTTTTAGGGGTTCTGTAGACTTGTATTTTAGGCTAGCAATTAGAGTTATATTAGGATACAAACCCTAGATACATGTAATCATTTCCATAACTTACATTAATTTAGGAAATCAAATTAGGATTGATCTTATCCTTGGCCTAACAGTTAAACACAAGACCTGGTCTAAGAACGCATCAAATTGTATAATCATACCCCTAATATGCGCGACTATACCTTTATGCACGCGAGGTAGATGTGCAAAAAACCAGTTTTTTTTTTGTTTTCGATTTTTAAAATCAGTTTTTTGAAAAACTAGTTTTGGTTCTGTTTCGGGTTTTCAGAATCAGTTTTTTTGTCGATTTTAAATGTTCCGGTTTTTTCGGTTTTCAACCTGTTCGATTTTTTCGGTTTTATTTCGGACTCGAGTTCGGTTTTTTCTCGAATTCGATTTTAAACGCTTCGACTATTACCGGTCGATTTTTTTCTCCGAATTCTATTTTTAACGGTTTGATTTTTGTAACTTAGAAAGAACTATAAATAATATAAACAACGTAATCATAACTTATTACGCTTAGCAACTATATATATGAATCAATACAATTGTAACTTTTTTTCAAACCATACAGTTATACAACTAAAAATAATGATACGAATACATTTCGAGCTTAGACATGACCATCACCTGAAAACGTTTTCATGTACTTAAGTACATCGAGCTTCAGCACGTCCGTCACCCGTTATACCTAAGTTTAGTAGTCGTCGTTGTCGTCGTTCAATAATCAATTTCTGTATATGCCAATTGATTCCAGATCAAATTCGTCACATTCACCTTCATCTAATTCGGTAGTCGGAGGTGATAGTCCTCTTTTAACTTCATCATTTTCAATAACTTCTTCACCGTCTTGTAATATAGAACCTTCCAACGTTACTTGAATTTGTATTCTATCGACATCGCTCAAATAATCTTTCTAACAAACACATACTTCCACGGTTTTGGGAGTTGGTCTTGACCTTCTTTCAGATATAATTCGACGACTAACGGAAAAGGTCGATTAAAAAGCTAAAGGAAAATCATGTGTACTTTTTAAATCATATAAACGCAGCGGATAAAGAAAATAATAATCTTTTATTATATACACAATTAAATAATTATTTATTTAATAATAAATTCACGTGATTAAATAATTCGTTATTTAATAAAACTCTCACACGATTAACCCGTACCATTATATCCACTTACACCACTAATAATTTTCAAAAAGTAAATTCACAAAGTGAGTTAGTATTATACCTTTGCGCATTGATGTCCACGTGTAGGTAGAAATGAACTACCTTGTTGAAGGAGAAACCTACGACCAAATATAACGCCAATAGATTCTAGTCCAAACTCAAATAACTTATTAATATAATCAAATTATATTAATAAATTGTAATACCCTAGCTATTTCCGTTAAGCTTTGTTAACTGTCCGTTAAGTATTTAACGTTGTTTACTTTCGATTCGTGTATTAAATTGAATTAAATGCATACTTGAGTTCATGATGAACAAACATGATTAATGTATGATTATATTGGCAGGAAAACTTATTTCATGTTTTGAAATACTGAGAGCGATACGGTTTTGAAAACTGCAACAAACGTCTCACGAGACTGCGAAACGTCTGATTTTTAATAAAATAATTATTTTTAATAATTATTACTTTTAATAAAAACTTATTTAATTTATTACTCCCTCCGTCCCACCACAAGTGTCCACATTTCTATTTTGGGATGTCCCATTACAAGTGTCCATATTGTACTTTCAACCAATTAGAAGAGGTTATTCTTGAGATAGAAGATTTCTGATTGGTGGAGAATGAAGTTAGTGGGATTTCCTAAAACTGTGTGCAAAAAGTAAGTGGACACTGATAATGGGACGGAGGGAATATTTATTTAAGGAATTAATCATAGTGGGTTGCGTTTTAATGACCGGTTAACATTCCGGTAACACGGTACGGTTAACGGCACTCGAAACGGACCAATACATGTACACTAGTAAGTAAAACGAGCCCAGGAACCCCCTTGATGGGCCATTCATCCGAACCAAACCCTCCCCCCCAAGCCCACTTAATGGACAAACTTTTGTTTAGTGGGTCACTAGTTCATTTGTTTAAGGCCCTAGACTTAAATATAACTAACAAGAATTAAATTGTAATCCTCATTCACCCTAATTTTGGTTGACATCTCCCTCTTTTATGGCGGTCGACCTACACACTCCAACATCACTCAAACTTGCAAATTAGATTAACTCTTATGCTTCAAAGTTGCTTCTTGCTTTGTTCTACGTCTATCAGTGTGTATTGATTTTGCTAGAAATGTATAATTTCTAACCCTAAGTTTATAAAACTGTTTTTATTGCTATTATGATGAATTAGATGATCTATTGCTCAATTGGTCACGATTGTGTATGTAACTAGTCGTTATTTTGTCCGATTTGCGAGTTAGGGTTTTAAAACAAATTTTATTTCTATGCTAATGGTTTTGTGAGTTTAGTTTCTGTTATTTCAAAGTGTTTAGATGGATATCTATCGAAAAACTGTTGAGTTTGCTCACTTGAATCGCATGATTTCGTTTTGTATAGCCTAAGTTATGATCGTTTGAAGTTTCGGTATGTAATTGTGCTATAATTCAAAAACTGCAATTTGTGTGAATTGAATTCGCTTATGAACTGATGCTAGATGGATATAGAATTGAAAAACGCATAAAATGGACTAGGATATCATAGTAATCGGATTTGTGAAGTCGTTTTATGATTACTTGAATGTTCGTGTTACAATGTGTTGACTAGTAATTTGTTCATGGACCAAACGACCATTTCACATGCTTTTTGCTAACCAAGCTTTTGTGTTCTATAAATTGCATGATTATTACTTTACATTTCATGTAGACTTCACATGCTAATTGTTTCTATATGCTTGTATATTCGGCCCCGAACTTGACTACCTCAATGGGATCGAATCTGTCTATTTTGCACAAATAATTCCCTAGCATGAAGTAGAAGTTGAATTAGACCATGTGATTCTGTTATGTTGCTGTATGTATGTTTCTTAGCATATCTTGTTTACATTCCTAGCTCTGAAAGTCTTATTTGCTATGTGTTGTATACGTGCCAAAACCAAAGGACTGAATTCTGTCTAAATCAGAAAGTCCGAAAAGTTGGTTAAAACTGTAAAAATTGGCTACATGGTTTTCTTTGATATTTTTACCACTGATAATTTGAGGTGTTTAGAACAATATCCAATTGGCGGTTTGTTGATTGCTATTTTCTAAATTAAATGAGAGCTAAAATGAAACTAATGCGCAAACAGAAACTGAACTTGAATGTTTTGCATGCTACATGAGTTCTAGGAATCGTATGATAGCATGCTTCGTCTTTTTAGAAAGCTTATAACATGAACTTATGATCTGGAGATGCTCATAATTTTTTAATGCGTCATTTGTGAACTATGCTTGTCCGATTGCATGACCATTGTGAAAACGTACGATAGTTAAACTAGTAGACATTTTTTGACTAAACGACTATATGAAACTTCTGAGTTGACCTTGGTTTGACTTTGTTACATCA
Organism: Rutidosis leptorrhynchoides; assembly: GCF_046630445.1. Taxonomy (NCBI): domain Eukaryota; kingdom Viridiplantae; phylum Streptophyta; class Magnoliopsida; order Asterales; family Asteraceae; genus Rutidosis; species Rutidosis leptorrhynchoides. Next base: position 277,123,564 of record NC_092336.1, read on the forward strand.
TTGGCATGACCTACTAATATAGTTGACCTAGGTTGATGTACTTGGCTAAGTTTGACTTTTGTTGACTTGCTTGACTAGTTGACTTCTTTGTTGACTTTTACTATACGATTACGTCGTTCTGAGCAATAGGACAACTGTTCTGTGAGTCTGTCTTTTGAAACAAAACTTATGTAACTATAAGATGGTACATTTAGGTTGTATTACTTGGTCATTGTAATTCGACTACTTTTGCTTGTGATTTGTCAAATGCACTCAAGGTGAGTCTACAGTCCCATACACTTTTACTTTTTGGGATGAGATAACATGCTGATTTTAAACTGTTTTACGCATTAGACACGACTACTAAACTAAATATACACAATGAGTTTGATCTAAAAGCCTCTAGCTTGAATATAGTAATTACTTTGTAAGGCTCGAACTATAAGGTCGGTACCGTAGGTTTGACAAACCTCACCCTACAGACTTGGGTGCTTATAATTTTGTTACAGAATGCTTGATCAGCATTTGCAATATGGGGTAAAGGAAGACGTGTAGCGCTAATAAGCTATCCGTGGGTTAATGCTTTATATTCAAGTGCTCATAACTGTTGTATAATTTTTATTGCTTTGAAACTAAATCTCGTGGTCTAACAAAGATAAACTGATTTACTTAAACCTGTAGATTCAGTCAACATTTTTTTTGATCATTTTCATGTTTTATCTCAGGTTCTTAAAGATATTTAGGTTCCGCATCGCTTTGATGACTATGTGCTTACGTGGTGCATACACTAGATTGGAGTCCAGCATGGGTCTATTTGTCAAGAACATTTTGATCGCATTTAAAATTGTTTCCTATTGAATAATGTTTTTGGATTATATACTATTGTCATTACATTAAATGTTTTTGAATTTTTTTTATTATAATGACAATGCTTTTGAAATAAATGCGATTACTTTTCGGAACACGTCTCATATAGAGGGCGTGACCGTTAAATGTGGGATTGGAATAGTAACTGTGGGACCAGAAGTTAGTATTCCGTTAGTGTGTTCTGACAGGATGTTACATTTGGTATCAGAGCTAATGGTTGTAGGGAACTAGGATTTGCATTAGAGTGTCCGTATGAGTCTTTAGGACACATAAGCGAGTCTAGACTACAACCCGTACTTAGAACTGTTGTTATTTACTAAAGTATTACATATGCTTTGTTTATGTTATGTGTGTACTAACTTGATTTGTTTTCTATGAGCTTTAGATGTCTGCTTCTCATCCCATCATTATTAGCGACTTCGAGTTTGAGGCTGAAGATACTGTCCAGTCACCAGTGAACCAGGTATCTGACTCTGAGGTTGAAGTTAAGTCAGTGCATACAGAGGAGACTTAGCCCTCTGAGGCGGGTACAGATGCTGCTGAAGATGATCCTGATGAAGAACCCAAAGAGGATCCTGATGAAGAAGGGCCCGAGGAAGAGTCAGAACTCGAGCATCCTACCCCAGTGCAGCCCATGACTTTGGGTAAAAGGTCCCGCTCACCCGAACCCCTTCCTATCCCTCGTGAGGTGGTAGGCGGGTGGAGAAGGGATAAACCTCGTAGGAGGTTGTTTGATCCGAGTAGCCATCCAGCTCCCAGGGTTTCTCTACATGACTCTAGTCATCCATATACTAGTGCTTCGCCTAGTACTCCTGCTTCCTCAGCCACTGAAGAGGTCACTTTGAGGAGTATGAACGCGAGACTTAGATCGGTGGAGGATGTTGTTAGTCGTTTACTTAGTCAGGGATGATCCCCAAGTAGAGCTGTTTTATGTTACCGTACTTGTTTCCATTAGTCTGGATATACTATTACTTATATACTTTATTACAAACCTACTGGTGTGGCTTTTTTCGGCTATTTTATTCATTGAGTAGTGGAGGATTATTGAATTTTTATTATATGATTATTGGATTATTTTGGCATGATAGATGTTTTACTTAATAACATGTTATGTGTTGTGTGGTAATATATTTATACGCTGTTATGCTACATGATAATCTACTACTTAAACTGTTATCATATATACTTATACTAGTGTTTACTACTACTACTAGCTAACACTACTCACTACTATCCACTACTATCACTACTAAATCTCTACAATTCACTACTACTTACTATGCATCACTACTCGTTGCTAGTATACTTTTAAGCTGTTGCTTTCATTGAACTGATTTGGTGTATTATTTTGTCTAGAAAGACAATTTCTCCGAAATAATCAACAGATGCGATGGTCCGAAGACTAGTTGCTGAGGGTATGGCTGCAGAGCGAGCAGAGATGGCTCGTAACAATCAGGGGAATACTAGTAACAACACTAATGGTACCAACAGTAATAATACTAATCAGGGTAGATGTACGTATAAGATGTTTACCAGCTGCAAGCAGCATACTTTTCGCAGAACAGAAGGGTCGGTAGGATTGACTCGTTTGTTTGAAAATTTAGAGTGTGTGTTTCGAATCAGTGAGACTAGAGAAGTTAACACAGTGAAGTTTGCATCGTGCACGTTGTCAGACAGTCCACTGACTTGGTGGAACGGTTATGCTGATTCGGTAGGACTCGATCAGGCTTTTACCACAATGTGGGAAGATTTTAGGAAACGTATGGTCGAGGAGTACTGCCCTCGAAATGAGATTTGAGGATGGAAAGAGAACTTCGTGAGTTGAAACTGGTAGGTACTGATCTTGTTGGTTACAACAAGAGGTTCTTTGAGTTGGTATTGATGTGCCCAGAGTTGATCCCTACTGAGAGGCGTAAAGTGGAACAATATATCGAAGGTTTGAGTGGAACCATCAGAGGTGGTGTTACTACTTCTAAGCCGAAGAGTGTGTAAGAAGCCATAGACATGGAAAATTTGTTACTTGATCAGGCTGCAAGTAACAGCAAGGTGGTTGTGGCAACCCATGAGAACCGTTCTGGAGACGGTAAATGTAAGTGGAATAATGATCATGATAAAAATTCTAACCAGCAATTTCACATGAGACAGGAGACTAATAAGGGTACTATGCCTGGTCTGAGTGCTAGATCAGGGTATCAAGGAAGGTTACCACTTTGTACCAAGTGTAATAGACATCATACTGGAGCTTGTAATGGATCAACTTGTGATAAGTGTAAGAGGTCTGGATACTCAGCAAAGGACTGTAAAATGGGTACGAATACTTGCTTTAGTTGTGGTATGCTTGGTCACTATAGAAAGGATTTCCCGAGTGCGGGGAAGACTATTGAGCCTGTGAAAGGACAAGCATTCAACATTAATTTAAGTGAAGCACGTAATGATTCGAAGCTAGTGACGGGTACGTTGTTACTCGACAATCATGATGCTTACGTACTTTTTGATTCTGGTGCTGATAGGAGTTTTGTGTCTAAGGATTTTTTTCCATAATATTAAGAATCCTGATCATCGTTAGAAAATCTGTACTCTATAGAAAGAGGGAACGGCAATCTAGTGAGAGCTGATCAGATCTATCGTGATTATACTTTGAACTTGGCTGGAAAATCTTTTAGAATAGATGTGATACCGATAAAGTGGGAAGTTTTGACCTTGTGGTTGGAATGGACTGATTATCTGAGAATAGAGATGACATCATTTGCTACCAGAAAGCGATTCACATTCCCGTTGCCGAAGGTGAGCCTTTGATGGTATATGGAGAGATGAGTAATACACCGCTGCATTTTATTAATTGTTTGAAGGCGCAAAAACACATCAGAAATGGTTGTCTTGCTATGTTGGTTACGAAGTGAAGAAACTCGAAGATGTACTGATTGTCAGAGATTTTCCTGATGTATTTCCGGAAGAATTACCAGGACTTCCACCGCATAGAGATGTGGAATTTCAGATTAACTTAATGCCTGGTGAGGCACCTGTAGAGCCCGCACCGTATAGACTTGCACCTTCTGAATTGCAAGAAGTGTCTAATAAGTTATAAGAGCTTTTAGACAAGGGATTCATTCGACCAAGTTCTTCACCATTGGGAGCACCTGTGCTCTTTGTTAAGAAGAAGGATGGATCTATGAGACTTTGTATTGATCACAAAGAACTGAATAAGCTGACTATCAAGAATAGATATCCATTATCGAGGAAAGGTGATCTGTTTGATCAGTTGCAAAGTTCCGGATGTTACTCTAAGATTGATCTCAGGTCAGGTTACCCTCAGATGAGAGTAAAGGAGACAGATATACCAAATACAACATTTAGAACACACTACGGACGTCATGAATTTATAGTAATGCCATTTGGGTTGACGAACGCACTGGCAGTTTTCATGGATCTCATGAACCGTGTGTGTAACCATATCTAGACAATTTTGTTATTGTGTTCATTGATGATATTTTAGTATATTCTAAGAACAAGAAGGAACATGAACACATCTATGTTTGATACTTAAGATGCTCAGGAAAGAGCAGTTATATGTGAAGTTTTTGAAGTGTGACTTCTGGCTACAAGAAGTTCAATTTTTGGGTCATATCGTGGGTATTGATGGTATTCAAGTTGATCCTGCGAAGATAGAAACAGTCAAGATATGGGAGACTCCTAAGTTGCCAACACAGATTCGGAAATTCTTAGGTCTCACCGATTATTATAGGAGATTCATTGAGGGATTTTCTACTATTGCACGATCGTTAAAAGCATTGACTCAAAAAGGGTAAAAAGTATGAGTGGACTGAGCAACATGAGTCTGCATTTCAGTTGTTAAAACCGAAATTGACTACTGCTCCAATTTTGTCTTTACCCAAAGGGAATGATGATTTTGTGATTTACTGTGATACTTCACGATAGGGTTTTGGTTGTGTGTTGATGCAATGGAAGAAAGTGATTGCCTATGGGTCACGGAAGTTGAAGATTCATGAGCAGAATTATACGACACATGATTTGGAACTTGGTGTTGTGGTCTTTACACTAAAGATGTGGAGACACTACTTGTATGGTACTAAGTTTACAATTTTCACCAATCACAAGAGCTTACAACATATCTTCGATCAGAAATACCTCAAAATGAGACAGAGACGTTGAGTAGAACTGCTGAACGACTATGACTGTGAGATACGCTATCACCCTGGCAAGGCGAATGTTGTTGTAGATGCCTTGAGTAGGAAAGAGAAAGCTAAACCTCTCCGAGTTAGAGCGCTGAATATGACTGTCCAAACGAACCTTACATTGCGAGGTATTTGACCTATATATGATACATTTTACAAACATTGCATTCGTTTTAAAAGACAAACTTTCATTACATCAAAAGTTGACTGGCATGCATACCATTTCATAATATCCAACTATAAATGATCTAATATGTCATTTACTTAATCATAATCTTTACTGAACTCAACGACTTGAATGCAACGTCTTTTGAAATATGCCATGAATGACTCCAAGTAATATCTTTAAAATTACGCAAATGTACAACGGAAGATTTCTTTCAATCCTGAGAATAAACATGCTATAAAGTGTCAACCAAAAGGTTGGTGAGTTAATTAGTTTATCATAATCGATCATTTTCATAATTTTAATAGACCACAAGATTTTCACATTTATAAGCAGAACCTCTCGTCTGCATAAAGATAAAATCATTCATATGAATTGAACACCTGGTAACCGACATTAACAAAATGCATCTAGAATATCCCCAAACATACAGAACCTCTCGTTTGTATATACAGAACCTCTCGTCTGTATAAAAATCGAAGTACTAAAGCATCCATAACCTAGATGGGGGTTGTTAGGCCCAATAGATCTATCTTTAGGATTCACGTCAATTAGGAACAGAACCTTTCGTCTACCTAATTCTTAGGTTACCAAGCTAAAAAGGGTGATATTCGGTCTAATAATCCAACCATAGAATGTAGTTTTGAGTACTTGTGTCTATTTCGTAAAACAATTATAAAAGCAGCGCACGTATTCTCAGTCCCAAAAATATATATTGCAAAAGCATTTAAAAAGGGAGCAAATGAAACTCACAATACTGTATTTTGTAGTAAAAATACATATGAAGACAATGAACAATGCAAGGTTGGCCTCGGATTCACGAACCTATATCTTTTATATATATATATATATATATATATTAACACATATAATTGAAATCGAACGAATTTATATATTATTAGTGATATACTTGTTATTTTAATAAATTATGTGTTTCATTAATAACTTAATTAAATGTATTTATTTTATATACCTTAAACAAATAAAAATGTTAATATAGTTTAGTTAAGTATATTTCTATATGACTAATTTTTATTATAGTAATGAAAATAATATTAGTAGTAATATTGATAATAATAATAATAATATGGTTTTTATAAAAATGATAACGATACCAGTAATAATAAAAATGATAATAATAATAATAATACTAATAATAATGTAAAACTAATAATATAAATGTTAAAAATAATAATAATAGGGATAATAAAATAATAATGATAAAAATAATGATAATTCTAATAATAATAATAATGATACTTAATAATAATAATAATAATAATAATAATAATAATAATAATAATAATAATAATAATAATAATAATAATAATAATAATAATAATAATAATAATAATAATAATAATAATAGTCTTAATAATAATAATATTAATAATTTTCCAAAATAATAGGTATTTGTCATAAACTTAATCTTACTTATTCTTAATAATCATAATCATATCATTAACCTATTTTAAATCATAAACTTAATCCTTAATTTTATAATTAAACCTAACGTTAACAGTTTAATAACACTAATCATAATAATAATAATAATAATAATAATAATAATAATAATAATAATAATAATAGTAATAATAATAATAATAATAATAATAATAATAATAATAATAATAATAATAATAATAAATATAGTAATAATAACAACAATAATAATAATGGTAATAGTAATACTACCTCAAAGGAGTAGTCCTTAAAAGAATGCCCAAGTTCGGGTTTGTACCCGCGACGTCCCGCTAACCCGATAACATCCTTAACCATCTTTCCATCACTTCATTTTTGTTTTAATTATAATCTTATATTGTTTTAACTAAATTACCGTTTTATTTTACCTCAATCATCATCGTTATCAACAACATGAACATGATCATCATCATCAAATTATCTTAATCATAATCATCATAATACCCATCGTGAATCATCATTATTCATCACTTACGCACGTTCATCATCATCATTATGTGGTGTCGTGATTAATTGGTTGAACGAAATCAGGAAGTAAGAAAAAAAATTTGAATAACAGGAGGTTGCAACAACTGGACATTATGAATCAAATGGGTTTTATATGGCCCATCAATTGGATAATTTGAAGCCTGGTTACAGCCCATTTTAACGACCGTAGGTTAGATTTTTGGAAGTCCAAAGTCAATGTCCACTAATATCAACATCACCTTTAATTATTGCCTATAACATTATTATTAATATATCTTAAATATCATCATCGCTTCATTATAATAGAAATGGAAACAGAAACCTGCTGTAGCGAATAGAAGAGAAAGAAAAAAGGTTGTAGTAACAGTAGGTCTGGATTAATAGGAATATAAGTGCAGCCATTGTTTATTTGATTCAAACTGAAAATAACAGTAAGTATGAAGCAGCAGCAATATCGAGTTGTATACAGAGGGAGAGAGAAAGAGAGGGCTGATGAGAGAGAGAGGAGAGATGGAGGCTTACGGAGGTGGTGATGATGGTTTAATTCCACAAACAGAAACACGTATTTAGTAGGTTTCAATGGGTGTTGTGACCGGTAGTGGGTGGAAGAAGGTGGTTCTTGGTGATGGTGGTTGTATTCCAACACAGGTGGTGATAGTTAGATGGTTTACGGTTGTGAGGTTGGTGTTGTGGAGGTGAGGGTGGTTGGCATTTGAAAAATAAACATAAATGATGTGGTGGTGATGGATCACGATCATATTTAAGGGAGAGAGAATTCAAGGTGGTTTACGGTGGTTGTCGTGGTGAACCCTGGTGGTGGAGGAAGGTGGGTTGTGGTGGCGATGAAGGAAGGTTGTGGAGTTAGCCGGTGGTGAGGGATACCGGTGGTAGTCTTAGTGTTCTCAAACTCAATCTCTATATCATATACATACATATTTTAGTAGATATAGAATATAATTATAATTATAACATATAATAATAATTAAAATATAATTATAAATTATGAATTAAAACATATGTTTAAATGGATTAGCAGCCACTCTGCCGACACTTTTCAATTCGTTAGTGGATCGTACTCCGTTGTTAAATCAGTGGCGGATAAAAAGGTCTCAGAAAAATTCCAAACTTTTAGATTAACTATATTTATTTATTTTGGTCATTATGGTATAAAATTCTATCCTTAATTTGTTAAATAAAAATTACATCAACTGTCCCTCTCATTTCTAGGTAAAATATAAAAAGTGGTAAAACTTAACAAATAGTTCCTAAATACATATTTAATAAGCCTAAAATTTATAGAACTCATTTTCGTATCACCGTTTATTTTAAAATTACATAAGTTTCAATTTAACTTGCTTAATATCAATCGAAACATCAAACGAGTATTACAATCATTTAATATTTATTTTTAATATATTTTATTTATATATAGAGATATATTTTAAATAATAATTATTATAATATCCTATTTTTATTTTATTAATTTTTAATAACAACAACATACAATACTTCAAATTATATTTGAATTATTATTTATATATATATACACACATATCTATTTACAATTAATTGTTCATGAATCGTCGAGAGCAGTCGAAGGTCAATTGAATATATGAACATCGTTCCAAAATTTTCTAGACTCCACATTACATACTTTGCTTATTGTATCAAAATCATATAAAGATTAAGTTTAAATTTTGTCGGAAATTTTTGGGCCGTCACAGTACCTACCCGTTAAAGAAATTTCGTCCCGAAATTTGATTGAGGTAGTCATGGCTAACAATAAAAATGTTTTCATGACGAATATGAGTTGATAAATAGAGTTTTATCATTATTGATTAATATAGACAAAATGATTCGATTATGTGAAGCGTACAAGTGAAGCTGTCACAAAAGATTGAGATAGAGATTTAACTTTTGACGTAGTCAGGGTTGAATCCTAAAACATTTGCCAAATTATCAAAAGTCACTGGAAAAGATAGATTTATCAAGAAAATATGTTCTTTATTTGTTTGGAGATTAAATAAAATGTAAGAGTCGTGTAACATGGCACATGATGACTTTATGATATGTGAATCATCACGTTCCATTAGAAACTCAGCATGACTTACTGTAATATAATCACGTTGATCAAGTGTCATTATATTATACTAACTCATGCTTCAATTCCCAACACTACTTCAAAAACATTCATATTTTAAATTCGAATCTTTCAGAATTTAGAAACTAAAACAGTTTCCTTTCTGATATAACACTGATATCGCGAAGAGATAAATGATTTCAGATAAGAATAGTTTTGGAAATATCTTCAGAAATATCGAGGATATTTATAATGAACGACACGATGATATCTTAGAATTTCTAATATTGATGGATGATGATGAATATTTGTCCGTAAAAGTGTAGAGTTTGGAGCAAGGTATTCGTTAATGACTTCACCAGACACCGAATCATTTGAATTCTTTGAAGGCAGGTTTAGTCTTTGTGATTTGTTCACAACCTTCTTCATAGTTTGCTCAATCCATTTTCAAGTTTCAACATTTCTGAGCTTTGCCAACATACTATTCTTTTATCATCAAACCTTCGACTGTTAAGGTCGTTTACAGTTTTTGTTGCTTCATTCAACTTTTTCAATATTCCGAGTATTAATTCGTAGACTGGGTGCTTTTCAGAATTTCAGAATACAAGATCATAATTCTAAGAGATAAAGGTAATATGTATACATATAACTATTGATGTAGTAACGCTACGAGATTCAAAATACTGATTGCTAATTCCCGGTAATTAGTATGGCAATTCTCGTTACAAGGTGTTGATGAGTACATGATAGGGTTTCAATGAACGAATATAATGGTTTTTCGGAAAGTCAAAGATCAATGAAGTTGCTGGTAAGTTTATTGATAATGTAGTGGGATATAAATGGTTCTCCGATAACAATGATGAAGGGATAATCTTTATAATAAGGTTTATTTGAATGAAAAATTGAAGCTGATTTGCTGGAGCTGTGACAAAATTGGCTAATTTGAAAAAGAATTGCAATGTTATTTTTGATAGTAATAATGCCAAAGGAGATAGCACAGATACGTGTTAAACGTTTACTCAGTTTCCGAGAATTTTTCAGGTGCATAACTATATGCATAATTCTTTCCTTTCGTAGATGAAGTGCGGTTGGTTCATCCTCTCGATTGTGGTGTTTTCAAGAATCATGAAAGGTTTGAACGCAGATGTTAATCGTCCAGATAAAAATGAGGTTTAAGATGAAGTCAAGTGGCAAACTTGAAGAAATGTTTAGTTTCATATGTTATAATCAATATTTTAATTCATTTTAATTGTCCAATGTTGGTAGTCCACAGTTAGTAATTCAATAATTCATATATATAATATTGATAGTGCTCCAAACGAACATATATTTAGTCGCAATATCATCCCAATATGTAAAGCTTTTAGTTGCAAATGTTCTATTTACAAGTGATATTCGTTTAAATAATAAAAGGTGAAGACAAAAGACAGATTCGACGATTTAAAGACGCAAACGACCAAAAAGCTAAAAAGTACAAAGTACAATCAAAGTAGTTCAAATTATTGATGAGAAACGTTTCAAAATTGCAAGAGTACAAGACGCAAAATGCAAAGTACAAGATATTAAATTGTACGCAAGGACGTTCGAAAATCCGAAACTGGGACCAGAGTCAACTCTCAACGCTCGACGCAACGGACTAAAAATTACAAGTCAACTATGCACATGAATATAATATAATATATAATTAATTCTTAAAATTATTTATATATTATATTATTTAATAAAACCGTCGGCAAGAAGCAAACAATCGATTGTGAGCTAGATTCCTGCTTCATGCGATCGCATGGCCTGTAGGCTATATTTCCATGCGATCGCATGGGCCACTTTTTCTGGCCACATCCCTATAAAAGGCAGTCTGGTGCTCGAGTTTAATATCCATCTATCCTCTCTATCTCTCTGTAATATATATATATATATATATATATATATATATATATATATATATATATATATATATATATATATATATATATATATATATATATATATATATATATATATATATATATATATAATTTTAATTTTAATTTTAATAATAATAAGGGTATGTTAGCGAATATTGTAAGGGTGTAAGTCGAAATTCTGTCCGTGTAACACTACGCTATTATTAATCATTGTAAGTTATGTTCAACCTTTTTAAATTAATGTCTCGTAGCTAAGTTATTATTATGCTTATTTAAATCGAAGTAATCATGATGTTGGGCTAAATATTTAAGACGGGGTAATTGGGCTTTGTACCATAATTGAGGTTTGGACAAAAGAACGACACTTATGGAAATTAGACTATGGGCTATTAATGGGCTTTATATTTGTTTAATTAAATGATAGTTTGTTAATTTAATATAAAGATTTACAATTGGATGTACCTATAAATAACCATATACACTCGATCGGACACGATGGGCGGGATATTTATAAGTACTAATAATCGTTCATTTAACCGGACATGGGAATGGATTAATAGTCAATGGACTTATTAAAACAGGTGTGAATTATATACAAGGAAAATTGGAGTAATTATAGTTTAAGTCCCCAATTAGTTGGAGTATTTGACTTCGGATATAAGGATAATTTGACGAGGACACTAGCACTTTATATTTATGACTGATGGACTGTTATGGACAAAAACCAGACAGACATATTGAATAATCCAGGACAAAGGACAATTAACCCATGGTAATAAACTAAAATCAACACGTCAAACATCATGATTACGGAAGTTTAAATAAGCATAATTCCTTTATTTCATATTTAATTGCACTTTTAATTATCGCACTTTAATTTATTGTCATTTTAATTATCATACTTTTTAATTATCTCAATTTTATTTATTGTCATTTTATTTATCGCACTTTAATTTATCGCAATTTTATTATTGTTATTAACTTTACGCTTTAAATTAAGTCTTTTATATTTTTAATATTTTACATTAGGTTTTAACTGCGACTAAAGTTTTAAAATCGACAAACCTGTCATTAAACGGTAAAAACCCCCTTTTTATAATAATAATATTACTTATATATATTTATATATTTACAAATATAGTTTTAAAAATATAGCGTTAAACTTGGCTAGCTCCCTGTGGAACGAACCGGACTTACTAAAAACTACACTACTGTACGATTAGGTACACTGCCTATAAGTGTTATAGCAAGGTTTAGGTATATCCACTCTATAAATAAATAAATAACTTGTGTAAAATTGTATCGTATTTAATAGTATTTTGTAGTAAAAATATAACTATTTCGTATACACCTCTACGCACATCAAGTATTTTTGGCGCCGTGGCCGGGGAACTGCTTAAACGCCGGAAGCGAAACGCTATATAAAAAAAAATATTTTTAATTTACTTTTGTAAAAATATGTTTTAGATATTAAAAATACAAAAATATAAAATGGAAAACAAAATATATATATTTTTAAGAGTTGTTTAAAATATAAAAAAAATTAAAAAGTTTGTATTTTCTTTTAGTTACAAAAACTAATAGGTATTTTTTTTTTGTTTTGTAAAAATATAAGTTTTTATTTATTTTATATATTTATAAAATAGAAAAAAAATAAATTAAAATTATATTCGGGCTACACTGTAGCAGCCCAAATAATCTGGCCCGATTTTTTAATTCATGCGGCCGCATGGATCCGTAGACCAAAACTCATGCGACCGCATGAAGGGTTCTGACACGCCCTACTGAACCTGGTAACAGCAATAATTACGGTTATTATTAATTATTATTATTATTAAACCCTAATTAGGGTTATATTTTATATTAATTAGTTTAGTTTATTTATTATTTGTATTTTAAGTTAAAATTAGTTTTATTAAATATATAAACTTATTACTTTTATAAAATAAATAATATAAAAATAATATTTTTATAAAAGAATTGTATTTTTATAACTTTAGTTTTATTTTTATATTTTCGTATCTTTTATTAGTTTAATTCGTAATTTTTATTTTTCGTTCGTAATTAGTTTTAAGATATAGTATTTGCCGTAGTTATTTATATTTCTAGATTTTTAGGATTTGCCGTAAAATCCCTTAAGTGCTTTTTCTTTAGACTAAGATATAGGTGCTTTAGAATTTTGCGACGCCGTTTTATAAATGTTAGTACTTTTTAAGTTATTACCGTTTTGAATATAGAATTCCTTTAAGCTTTAATACTTTTAGACGCAACTTTTAATTCTTAGTTTTTCGACTTTTAAGTTTCGACGCGCTACGTTCTTTTTATTATTTTTCGACCTTTTATTTTTTTGACGTTACGCGCTCTTTTTCTTTCTTATTTCTAGACGCTCTGGTTTTTAGGACATAGAATTTTTTATTTTTTCTCTAAAATTTTAAAATGAAAAATTATTTTAAGCGGTTAAATTGATAGACATCCAAAATTTTCTGGTTCGTAGTAATAGTTGGATTTGTTAGTGGCGAGTTGTGGACTTCCGATTTAAAGGGTCCTGGCTACCTGCTGCATCTATTGGCTATTCAAAACGTGGGCAAAATCAGAAAAGTCTATTAATTTGATAACTTATATAATTTTTATCTTTTATAACTAATAGGACATTCAGTGAATGCACCAAGCAAAACGTTCACCACCTTTCATACGTTCACCACCTGTAACTCGATCAAGACATCTAGCTAATATTGTCGCCGTTGATTTTTCTTTAGAATCGTCATCTAGTCGACCAAGTACTCCAATTCAAATTTCTGATAATCCATTTTTTGAACCCGACTTCACTACCGAGAACCCGGAGGATATTCAAGGACAATTCCAAAATCCTGAACCACTAATCATTCCTCCTGAACCACAAACTGTTAAATCAGAATCCTCTTGTGATTCAGATTCAACAAATTCAATTATGGAAGTAACGGAACCTCTAAGTATGGAAGATCGAATGAGAGCCACACACATGGGCCAAGGTCACGCCATTATTAAGCCAGATATTAATGCTCCAGATTATGAAATCAAAGGACAAATCCTACACATGGTAACCAATCAATGCCAATATAGTGGTACGCCCAAGGAAGATCCAAACGAACATCTTCGAACCTTTAATAGGATCTGTACTCTATTTAAAATCCGAGAAGTGGAGGATGAACAAATCTATCTCATGTTATTTCCCTGGACTTTAAAGGGAGAAGCCAAAGATTGGTTAGAATCGTTACCTGAAGGGGCGATTGATACATGAGACGTTTTAGTTGAAAAATTTCTTAAAAAATTCTTTCCGGCATCTAAAGCCATGAGACTTCAAGGAGAAATTGTTACGTTCACGCAAAAGTCAAATGAAACTCTATATGAGGCGTTGACAAGATTCGGAAAGTTGTTAAGAGGATGTCCTCAACACGGTTTAGACACTTATCAAATAGTACAAATATTCTACCAAGGTGTCGACGTTGCTACACGAAAAGACATCGACACAGCAGCTGGTGGTTCTATTATGAAGAAAACTGCAACCGAAGCTCACAAAATCATTGATAACACAGCCTCCCACTCGCATGAGTGGCACCAGGAAAAAGATATCTTTCATTCATCTAAAGCGGCTAGAGCCAATTCTAGCCATGACTTTGATTCCGTTTCCGCAAAAATAGATGCTTTTGAGAGATGAATGGAAAAGATGAATAAAGATATTCACGCGATACGAATCAGTTGTTAGCAATGCAGTGGACCACACTTAACGAAAGATTGTCACATTGAACAAACGATGGAACAACGTGAGAATGTTTCCTACATGAACCAAAGGCCGGGAAATAATCATCAAAATAATTATCAACCGCCAAGGCCAAACTTCAATCGAAATCAAAACATTCTTTACAATCCATATGGACCCAACAACAACTCGTACAACTAATAAGGTTCGAATAACTAACCAACTTAAAACAACACTTTCAATCAACAAAGACCTAGCTTGTATAAACCACCACAACAAATCGAAGAGAAAAAGCCAAATCTGGAAGAAATGATTGCAAAGCTAATGGAATCTCAAACACAATTTATTACATCTCAAACCCAAACAAATGAGAGGTTTGATCAGTCATTAAGAACTCAACAAGCTTCCATTTTAAATCTAGAAAAACACATAGGTACTCTTGCTAGCATGATAAGTGAGAGGGAACAAGGAAAGTTACCGAGTAATACTGAAGTGAATCCTCGAAATGAGAATGTTAATATGGTATCAACAAATTCTGAAAAAGCAGCTCCAGAAGATGGGAAGGTTTTAGATGTGAGTAAAAATGAAGAAGTTACAACACCACCACCACCCGAGTATGTAAAGCTAGTGGTGGCACCATACAGACCACCCATCCCGTTTCCAAGAAAAGGAATTGAGTATGAGCAAGTAATAGGTAATAAAGTTTGTGATACCTCTGGAAAGAAGAAGAAGAATAAGAAAGTACAAGAAACAAAAACCGTAAAGATAAACTCGGTGAAGACAGTTCCACCAAAACCTCCACCTAGGTTGGGTGATCCGGGTAAATTTATTATTCCTTGTCTACTTAGTGATTGTGTCATGTATGATGCACTAGCAGATTTAGGTGCAAGTGTGAGTGTTATGCCTCTTTCATTATATAAGAGATTAGGTGTAGGTGAGTTAAGTCCAACGGAAATGAGTGTTCGACTCTTTGATCAAACCATTAGGCACCCAGTTGGAATTGCTGACAACCTACTCGTTCAAGTAGGTAATTTAACCTTTCTAGTCGAATTTATTGTCATTGACATAGAAGAGGACCCAAATATTCCTCTAATTTTAGGTCGACAATTCTTAGCGTCCACTGGGGCGTTATTTGATGTAAGAGAGGGTAGAATGACACTTAGTAATGATGAAAAATCGATCACCTTTGTGAGTCGAAAGTCTAAATCTCCACAAACCAAAACCGTTGAACCAAAAACGATTGGTAAGAACCACATTGTTTTACCAACTCTAATGGTAATGCTTAACAATAATAAAATGCCTAAGTATGGGGAAGATGAAGTAACACCTAATGATGACCTAATAACAAAGAACCCCGTTGTTGATACAAAATTAAATAACCCCATTATTAATAGTTCAATGAAGAAACTTATTAAACGGATTCGCGATGCTAGAACCAAGAGGAACTTTAAGTTATGTAACTGGTTAGTATCCAATCTATCGCCTAAAGAAAAGGCGAAACTAGTTGAATTTGTGGATATTACACAAGAATCCGACCAATGGCTTAAAGCAAAAGTCATAGATATGCAAGTTGATTTTGGTTCAAGAGAAATTGACAATGAAGTTAATCACAAATTCGACACCACAGCTACCTAAGTGTGGGGAGATTCAAATGTTCTAAAAAGAAAATGTTTTCTAGAGTTAGTTGTTCTGTTCTCGTGTAGTTCCGAGAATGGAATCTGATTGGTCTTTTCCACTAGCAGACACTAAAGAACTAGTTTTCTCCCTCCATTCTGAATTTTTGTTTTGTAGGGTTTGTATGAAATTAATACGCTTTTTAAATTTATGTTTTGTGTGAATTTAAAAACAAAAAATTACTTTATTTCATTAAGTTTAAAAAAATAATTTCTAAAATTCATCGTAAGTTGAAGACTAGGTGATGTGGTAGCGTGGGGGTATGTGATAGTACTATATTTTACTACGAAATACGTTACAAATTACACAAGTTTTAATTATTTATTTACAAATGGGATATACCTAAACCTTGCTACAACATTATAGGCAGTGTACCTAATCGTAGAGTAGTATAGTTTTTAGTAAGTCCGGTTCGTTCCACAGGGAGCGGGCTTATTGTACACTATATTTTTAAACAACTATATTTG
This sequence comes from Rutidosis leptorrhynchoides, assembly GCF_046630445.1. NCBI lineage: Eukaryota > Viridiplantae > Streptophyta > Magnoliopsida > Asterales > Asteraceae > Rutidosis > Rutidosis leptorrhynchoides. The sequence goes on from NC_092336.1 coordinate 277,140,580, forward strand.
TACAAAATATATATAATTATATATAATAATATATAAAAGGGGGTTTACCGTTTAATGACCGGTTTGTAGATTTATATTTTAAGCGAAGTGTATAGTAAATGACGATATTTAAATAACAATATAAAATAAATAACAATAATTAAAATGACAATAAATAAAAGTACGAGGAAATATGAAATAAAATATATTATGCTTATTTAAACTTCCGTAACCATGATGTTTGACGTTTTGATTTTAATCTATTGTCCTGGGTTAATTGTCCTTTGTCCTGGATGTATTTGAAACCTATCTGGTTTTTGTCCATAATAGTTCATCAGTCATAATTATAAACTGCTCGGCAAATTTAACCTTATACCCGAAGTCAAATATTCCAACTAACTGGGGATTCGAACTGTAACAAGGTCTTAATACTTTGCTTAATGAATATACCAGGTTATCGACTGTGTGTAAACCAAGGTTTTAATACTTTGTTAATAATTACACCAATTACCCTTGAATGTAATCCACCCCTGTTTTAATGAGTCCATTGACTATTAATCCATCCCCGTGTCCGGTCAAATGAACAATAATTCGTACTTATAAATATCCCGCCCATCGTGTCCGATTAAGCGTATGTGGTTATATATAGATACGTCAAATCATAACCTTTATATTAAATTAACGAGGTATCATTAATTTAATATAAAGCCCATTAATAGCCCATAGTTTAATTTCCACAAGTGTCGTTCTTTTGTCTAAACCTCAATTATGGTACAAAACCCAATTACCCCGTCTTTAATATTTAGCTCAACATCATGATTACTTCGGCTCAAATAAGCATAATAATAACTTAAGTACGAGACATTAATTTAAAAAGGTGAACATAGCTTACATTGATTATTTATCGCGTAGTAGTACACGGACAGAGCTCCGACTTTAAAACCCGTAAAAATAACTTTTACATAACCCAAACTAATCTAATATAACACTAATCTATATATATATATATATATATATATATATATATATATATATATATATATATATATATATATATATATATATATATATATATTATAGTTATTTATATTATACTACGGAGTATTATTATTATTATTATGTATATATATATTTTTTTAAAACTGCAGAAGCTCGTGGCCTTTTATAGGCATTTTGGAATCTGGCTGCTTCGCGAGTCGTGGAGTTTTTGGCCTTCAAACTCCGCGAGTCGTGGAGTTTGATTTTCCAGCTCACATCATTTTGGATCTTTGCTTGTCGACGTTATTAAATGATAATATAATATATATAATTTTTAAGAATTATTTATATATTATATTTTATTTATGTGCATAGTTGACTTGTAATTTTTGCACCGTTGCGTCGCACGTTGAGAGTTGACTCATGTCCCGGTTCCGATTTTTCGAACGTCCTTGCGTACAATTTAATATCTTGTACTTTGCGTTTTGTCACTTGTACTCTTGTCATTTTTAGACGTTTTTCATCAATAAATTGAACCTTTTGAATTGTATCTTGTACATTTGAGCTTTTTGGACGTTTGTGTCTTCAAATCTTCGTTTTCGCCTTTTGTCTTCGCACTTATTTATTTAAACAATTACAATTTAAAATAGGACAATTACAACTAGATAATTTACATATTGGGAGGATATTGCTACTAAATATATGTTCATTTGGAGCACTATCAAATATCCCCACACTTGAACGTTGCTTGTCCTCAAGCAATACATAACTTGAAATAATATAATACATCACACGAATCACTTCTTTATTCTTCACACTTTGTACATCAGTGATTTTGAGATGGCGGTATGAACAATGGTAGTAACGATGTGGTTTACAGTCCCACATGACTATAAAAATTTAGATCCTTTAGGAAATTGGATCTTTATGAAAACATTTGATCTTTTGAAAATTCATTCTAGCTTTTACCCTAGATAAGTTTTCCGGAATAACCCTTCACCGGTGTTTCAAAATATTTTTGTGGGTTTTGTGGGTTTCAGATTTGAAAATTTTAGCTCAAAAGTTATGGTTTTGTGTCACCCACTTGCTAATCTTGTATTAGGAAAGCAACACGTCCAGTTTACTTGTCCCGTATATTACCTTTCGGCAAACTACCGTCCGGTTGTAAAGGAAAGCGTTGAACAAGCAACTGTTAAGGCAATGTCTAATGACATGCTTTTGATTATGGTCTATAAACGTGTCGGATGCTAGTACTATCCTTTGTAGAAGCAATAGTAAAGCTCACCCTATAGTTTTTTGGTCTGGCACAAGGTCCTGTCTTTGACCATGCTATGCAACCACCGTTCTTACGGTTGACACCCGATTTGGTTCAGGTGACCTAATGAATTCTAGGTGAATTCCTAGGATTTTACGTTCAATGGTAATGAACGCATTAAAAATGTGTTTTTAGAAAACAAATCGGTTTTAATTTGATCAAAATATTTTCTCGTTCAAGCTCGAGTTTAGATATCATCGAATTCCATGAGTTTGTAATTCTCAATCTTTAAGGTCAATCTCTAGGATTGAATAACATCAGTCATAAAAGCTGATTTTTAATCTTTAAGGAGATTATCCTTTCTGGGGATCTGATTCATTAGTCTTATCAAGCTAATTTACACGGCGCCCTCCCCATTTTACGAGACAGATCCTCTCATGGTTAGGATAAGTCTGACCACTTGGCGACCCTGTTTGATGCTGAGGTCCGTGGATTTCCTGCTGATTTTAGAGATGACTTTTCAAGATTTTTCGTCAACCTACAGCTGGTCTGGACGACAACTTCTTGACCTAAATCAAGAAGCGCGTGTCTTTTTCGAAAGACTTTACTTCCTTTAAATGATGGAATTGATTCATCGTGTAGATCCATCTTTCATTACAGTAAATCGGGTAAAACAGTTAATTTAGTCCAAAACAAAAGCACCTGCAATAAACTTTACAGAAACATGTGATAGATAGTTTTTAATTGAATAACTTGGTACATTCTCCCCACACTTGGCTTTTTTCATGCTTCTTTTTATATCCTAATAAATAAATTCAAGCGTTTTAGTTGTTTCTCAATTTATGTCTTTTCCGAGTTAACGATAATTTCGGCATTAACACCTAGTTTTATCGTTCATAAATATGTATAAACATGATTTTGAATTCATTTAGTTTAAAATTTTTCAAATTTTCATAAAATTTAGAAAATAAGCCAAGTATAAACCCGAGAGAATTTATAACCCTTCCCCACACTTGAGATCATGCAATGCCCTCATTAGCATGAAATCAGACTATAATTATAAATTCATGAGGGTGATTAGTATAGAAAATTGATAAAATATACCCATTTTGTAATTACAAAGCTCATCGAATGATAGATGGCGCGCCTCATCGTTCATTCCTTCTTGTTTTATCACACATGTTTTTCTTCAAAAACGGTTGCTTTTTTGAACTGTTTGCAAATATTTGAAAATGCGTCTTTTTCCCTAATCGTGCATTTTTATTAACGAGTTATGCACTAACCCGAACCCCTAATTTAACGTTAAGTGGGGTTAGACTTCCCCACACTTAGCTGACGACATGTGAAGTCGGTAGAATAAGTTCCACGAATTAAAATAGTGAGCCAGTTATTTACATCTCGGGTGGTATAAAATATATCAATGGGTTTAAAGTTTAGACCCACCCGAATATCACTACTTAATTCTTTTTTAAGTGTAGCTTTTAGTAAATGGATATGTCTCTTTTCTGGTTCTTGGTCAAATGGATCGATATACACCGATATACATATTTCTATAGGGTGGACAATTCCTAACACTTCCTTTCGTTCATTCTCGGAATCAAATTTTTCACCTCTATTACCCAATTGGGTGAAATTTGAGGTGTCAATATCTATTACAGCTTGTAGTTTGTCTTTGGTAAATGACTTGTCTATTGAGAATATTGAGTTGGAAGGTTGTGGAATGGTGAATTTCAGGATCAAAGCAAATTCTTCTTCATTAATGGTACTTATTGGTCTCACCATTTTAGTCTCGGGAGTAAAATTTTTAACGTTATCGTTTTCCCAAGAGTACCAATTTGTCACCCTTACTTCTTCTTCATTCATTGATGGATCGATGATTTTGTCGGTAGAGGCTAATGTGTCGATATGTTGTGAAATTGGTAAAACTGAATAAAAAGTATCATCGGGATAATTGGTGATTTCGGAGCTCTCGAATTCATCAAAATTCGATGATATGAGATTTTCTTGCACACGACTCCTCAGATCAACATGTGTGTAATCTGATAGAGTTTCAGCTTGCCGATTTACAAACTCTCTCATTTGTTCATTTTGAGCATTGAGTTCTTCGAGTTTGATTTTCATATTGTCTAATAAATTTTCAGACACGTAATTTTTCTCGTCTACTGGTTGCCGAGTTTGGAAATATTCTTGGGAATAATCCCAATTTGAATTGTATTCTTCATAATCATTCCATTCAGGTTCCGTGGGTGCGTAATTTTCCATAGGAACGTAATAATAACATTCCCATGTTGAGTGATAATCTCCACAGATTTCACAACCAGTTATTGTTTCGTCATTCGGGATCCAAGATTGACCGAACAAATTGTCATCAATACCCGTTTGAGAGTATTGATTTAATTGATTTTGGATATCAAAAAGAGTTTCCATAGCCTTGTTTCAAAATTTTTCATTTTATTGCGATGGCCAAATTTTAGCTATAATGTGGTACATTTACTAATTATCCTATTAGTTATAAAAATAGAAAAACTTATATAAGTTGTCCAATTAATAGACTTTTCTGCTTTTACCCACGTTTTGAATAGCCAATAGATGCAGCAGGGAGCAGAACCCTTTAAATCGGAAGCTCACAACTCAGCCACTAACAAATCCAACTATTACTACGAAGCAGAAAATTGTCAACGTCCATTAAGTTAACCACTTAAATAATTTTTCTTTCCGTTTGAGATATTAAATAAGAAATAGAGAAAATTTCTAAGTCCTAAAAACTAAAGCGTCGAGAAATAAGAAAGAAAAAGAATGCGCGTCGAAAAACGTCGAAAGATAAAAATAAGAAAGAAAAATGTCGAAACTTAAAAGTCTAAAAATTATATCTAAAAAGTTGCGCCTAAAGGTCTAAAGGTAAATGCAATTTTATTCGGAAAACGGAAATTACTTAAAAGGCACTAAAATCTATTTAAAATCTAAAGCGAAAAACGGCGTTGTAAAATTCTAAAGCGCTTAAATCTTAATCTAAAGAAAAAACACTTAAGGGATTTTACGGCAAATCTTAAAAAAAAACTAGAAATAAAAATAAACTACGGCAAAAACTAATCTTAAAACTAATTATGAAAGAATAAACGATAAAAATACAAATTATAATTAAAATGATAAAAATACAAATTTTATAAAAATATTATTTTTATATTATATTTTATAAAAGTATTAATTTAAATATATATTTAATAATACTAATTAATATTTAAAATACAAATTAATTTAAAAACTAAAACTAAATATTAATATTAAACATAAACCTAATTAAGTTTTAATAATAATAATTAAATTATACTCGTAATAAATGCGTGGCTCCACGAGTCATGGAGTTTTAAGCCTGCAAACTCCGCGAGTCGTGGAGTTTGAAAAACGTGTTTTTTTTTAAATTTTATATTGTTTTTCTAAAAATATATATAAATATATTTATATAAAAATAAATTAAAAATATAGCGTTTTGCCGAGTCCCCGGCAGCGGCGCCAAAAACTTGATGTGGTAGCGTGGGGGTACGTGATAGTACTATATTTTACTACGAAATACGTTACAAATTATACAAGTTTTAATTATTAATTTACAAATGGGATATACCTAAACCTTGCTACAACACTATAGGTAGTGTACCTAATCGTAGAGTAGTATAGTTTTTAGTAAGTCCGGTTCGTTCCACAGGGAGCGGGCTTATTGCACACTATATTTTTAAACAAGTATATTTGTACAAAATATATATAATTATATATAATAATATATAAAAGGGGGTTTACCGTTTAATGACCGGTTTGTCGATTTATATTTTAAGCGAAGCGTATAGTAAATGACGATATTTAAATAACAATATAAAATAAATAACCATAATTAAAATGACAATAAATAAAAGTACGAGGAAATATGAAATGAAATATATTATGCTTCTTTAAACTTCCGTAACCATGATGTTTGACGTTTTGATTTTAATCTATTGTCATGGGTTAATTGTCCTTTGTCCTGGATGTATTTGAAACCTATCTGGTTTTTGTCCATAATAGTTCATCGGTCATAATTATAAACTGCTCGGCAAATTTAACCTTATACCCGAAGTCAAATATTCCAACTAACGGGGGATTCGAACTGTAATAAGGTCTTAATACTTTGCTTAATGAATACACCAGGTTATCGACTGTGTGTAAACCAAGGTTTTAATACTTTGTTAACAATTACACCAATTACCCTAGAATGTAATCCACCCCTATTTTAATGAGTCCATTGAATATTAATCCATCCCCGTGTCCGGTCAAATGAACAATAATTCGTACTTATAAATATCCCGCCCATCGTGTCCGATTAAGCGTATGTGGTTATATATAGATACGTCAAATCATAACCTTTATATTAAATTAACGAGGTATCGTTAATTTAATATAAAGCCCATTAATAGCCCATAGTTTAATTTCCACAAGTGTCGTTCTTTTGTCCAAACCCCAATTATGGTACAAAACCCAATTACCCCGTCTTTAATATTTAGCTCAACATCATGATTACTTCAGCTCAAATAAGTATAATAATAACTTAAGTACGAGACATTAATTTAAAAAGGAGAACATAGCTTACATTGATTATTTATCGCGTAGTAGTACACGGACAGAGCTCCGACTTTAAAACCCGTAAAAATAACTTTTACATAACCCAAACTAATCTAATATAACACTAATCTATATATATATATATATATATATATATATATATATATATATATATATATATATATATATATATTTATTTATATTATACTACGGAGTATTATTATTATTGTTATTATTATGTATATATATATATTTTTAAAACTGCAGAAGCTCGTGGCCTTTTATAGGCATTTTGGAATCTGACTGCTCCGCGAGTCGTGGAGTTTTTGGCCTTAAAACTCCACGAGTCGTGGAGTTTGATTTTCCAGCTCACATCATTTTGGATCTTTGCTTGTCGACTTTATTAAATAATAATATAATATATATATAATTTTTAAGAATTATTTATGTATTATATTTTATTTATGTGCATAGTTGACTTGTAATTTTTGCACCGTTGCGTCTCACTTTGAGAGTTGACTCATGTCCCGGTTCTGATTTTTCGAACGTCCTTGCGTACAATTTAATATCTTGTACTTTGCGTTTTGTCACTTGTACTCTTGTTATTTTTAGACATTTTTCATCAATAAATTGAACCTTTTGAATTGTATCTTGTACATTTGAGCTTTTTGGACGTTTGTGTCTTCAAATCTTCGTTTTCGCCTTTTGTCTTCGCACTTATTTATTTAAACAATTACAATTTAAAATAGGACAATTACAACTAGATAATTTACATATTGGGAGGATATTGCTACTAAATATATGTTCATTTGGAGCATTATCAAATATCCCCACACTTGAACGTTGCTTGTCCTCAAGCAATACATAACTTGAAATAATATAATACATCACACGAATCACTTCTTTATTCTTCATACTTTGTACATCAGTGATTTTAAGATGGCTGTATGAACAATGGTAGTAACGATGTGGTTTACAGTCCCACATGACTATACAAATTTAGATCCTTTAGGAAATTGGATCTTTATGAAAACATTTGATCTTTTGAAAATTCATTCTAGCTTTTACCCTAGATAAGTTTTCCGGAATAACCCTTCACCGGTGTTTCAAAATATTTTTGTGGGTTTTATGGGTTTCAGATTTGAAAATTTTAGCTCAAAACTTATGGTTTTGTGTCACCCACTTGCTAACCTTGTATTAGGAAAGCAACATATCCAGTTTACTTGTCCCGTATATTACCTTTCGGCAAACTACCATCCGGTTGTAAAGGAAAGCGTTGAACAAGCAACTGTTAAGGCAATGTCCAATGACATCTTTTTGATTATGGTCTATAAACGTGTCGGATGCTAGTACTATCCTTTGTAGGAGCAATAGTAAAGCTCACCCTATAGTTTTTCGGTCTGGCACAAGGTCCTGTCTTTGACCATGCTATGCAACCACCGTTCTTATGGTTGACACCCGATTTGGTTTAGGTGACCTAATGAATTCTAGGTGAATTCCTAGGATTTTACGTTCAATGGTAATGAACGCATTAAAAATGGGTTTTCAGAAAACAAATCGGTTTTAATTTGATCAAAATATTTTCTCGTTCAAGCTCGAGTTTAGATATCATCGAATTCCATGAGTTTGTAATTCTCAATCGTCAAGGTCAATCTCTAGGATTGAGTAATATCAGTCTTAAAAGCTGATTTTTAATCTTTAAGGAGATTATCCTTTCTGGGAATCTGATTCATTAGTCTTATCAAGCTAATTTGCACGGCGCCCTCCCTATTTTACGAGACAGATCCTCTCATGGTTAGGATAAGTCTGACCACTTGGCAACCCTGTTTGATGCTGAGGTCCGTGGATTTCCTGCTGATTTTAGAGATGACTTTTCAAGATTTTTCGTCAACCTACAGCTGGTCTGGACGACAACTTCTTGACCTAAATCAAGAAGCGCGTGTCTTTTTCGGAAGACTTTACTTCCTTTAAATGATGGAATTGATTCATCGTGTAGATCCATCTTTCATTACAGTAAATCGGGTAAAACAGTTAATTTAGTCCAAAACAAAAGCACCTGCAATAAACTTTACAGAAACATGTGATAGATAGTTTTTAATTGAATAACTTGGTATAGTTTTTAATTGAATAACTTGGTACATTCTCCCCACACTTGGCTTTTTTCATGCTTCTTTTTATATCCTAATAAATAAATTCAAGCGTTTTAGTTGTTTCTCAATTTATGTCCTTTCCGAGGTAACGATAATTTCGGCATTAACACCTAGTTTTATCATTCATAAATATGTATAAACATGATTTTGAATTCATTTAGTTTAAAATTTTTCAAATTTTCATAAAATTTAGAAAATAAGCCAAGTATAAACCCGAGAGAATTTATAACCCTTCCCCACACTTGAGATCATGCAATGCCCTCATTAGCATGAAATCAGACTATAATTATAAATTCATGAGGGTGATTAGTATAGAAAAGTGATAAAATATACCCATTTTGTAATTACAAAGCTCATCGAATGATAGATGGCGCGCCTCATCGTTCATTCCTTCTTGTTTTATCACACATGTTTTTCTTCAAAAATGGTTGCTTTTCTGAACTGTTTGCAAATATTTGAAAATGCGTCTTTTACCCTAATCGTGCATTTTTATTAACGAGTTATGCTCTAACCCGAACCCCTAATTTAACGTTAAGTGGGGTTAGACTTCCCCACACTTAGCTGACGACATGTGAAGTCGGTAGAATAAGTTCCACGAATTAAAATAGTGAGCCAGTTATTTACATCTCGGGTGGTATAAAATATATCAATGGGTTTAAAGTTTAGACCCACCCGAATATCACTACTTAATTCTTTTTTAAGTGTAGCTTTTAGTAAATGGATATGTCTCTTTTCTGGTTCTTGGTCAAATGGATCGATATACACCGATATACATATTTCTATAGGGTGGACAATTCCTAACACTTCCTTTCGTTCATTCTCGAAATCAAAGTTTTCACCTCTATTACCCAATTGGGTGAAATTTGAGGTGTCAATATCTATTACAGCTTGTAGTTCGTCTTTGGTAAATGACTTGTCTATTGAGAATATTGAGTTGGAAGGTTGTGGAATGGTGAATTTCGGGATCAAAGCAAATTCTTCTTCATTAATGGTACTTATTGGTCTCACCATTTTAGTCTCGGGGGTAAAAATTTTAACGTTATCATTTTCCCAAGAGTACCAATTTGTTACCCTTACTTCTTCTTCATTCATTGATGGATTGATGATTTTGTCGGTAGAGGCTAATGTGTCGATATGTTGTGAAATTGGTAAAACTGAATAAAAAGTATCATCGGGATAATTGGTGATTTCGAAGCTCTCGAATTCATCAAAATTCGATGATATGAGATTTTCTTGCACACGACTCCTCAGATCAATAGGTGTGTAATCTGATAGAGTTTCAGCTTGCCGATTTACAAACTCTCTCATTTGTTCATTTTGAGCATTGAGTTCTTCGAGTTTGATTTTCATATTGTCTAATAAATTTTCAGACACGTAATTTTTCTCGTCTACTGGTTGTTGAGTTTGGAAATATTCTTGGGAATAATCCCAATTTGAATTGTATTCTTCATAATCATTCCATTCAGGTTCCATGGGTGCGTAATTTTCCATAGGAACGTAATAATAACATTCCCATGTTGAGTGATAATCTCCACAGATTTCACAACCAGTTATTGTTTCGTCATTCGTGATCCAAGATTGACCGAACGAATTGTCATCAACACCCGTTTGAGAGTATTGATTTAATTGATTTTGGATATCAAAAAGAGTTTTCATAGCCTTGTTTTCAAAATTTTCCATTTTATTGCGATGGCCAAATTTTAGCTACAATGTGGTGCATTTACTAATTATCCTATTAGTTATAAAAATAGAAAAACTTATATAAGTTGTCCAACTAATAGACTTTTCTGATTTTGCCCACGTTTTGAATAGCCAATAGATGCAGCAGGGAGCCAGAACCCTTTAAATCGGAAGCTCACAACTCAGCCACTAACAAATCCAACTATTACTACGAAGCAGAAAATTGTCAACGTCCATTAATTTAACCACTTAAATAATTTTTCTTTCCGTTTGAGATATTAGATAAGAAATAGAGAAAATTTCCAAGTCCTAAAAACTAAAGCGTCGAGAAATAAGAAAGAAAAAGAATGCGCGTCGAAAAACGTCGAAAGATAAAAATAAGAAAGAAAAATGTCGAAACTTAAAAGTCTAAAAATTATATCTAAAAAGTTGCGCCTAAAGGTCTAAAGGTAAATGCAATTTTATTCGGAAAACGGCAATTACTTTAAAGGCACTAAAATCTATTTAAAATCTAAAGTGAAAAACGGCGTCGTAAAATTCTAAAGCGCTTAAATCTTAATCTAAAGAAAAAACACTTAAGGGATTTTACGGCAAATCTTAAAAAAAACTAGAAATAAAAATAAACTACGGCAAAAACTAATCTTAAAACTAATTACGAACGAATAAACGATAAAAATACAAATTATAATTAAAATGATAAAAATACAAATTTTATAAAAATATTATTTTTATATTATATTTTATAAAAGTATTAATTTAAATATATATTTAATAATACTAATTAATATTTAAAATACAAATTAATTTAAAAACTAAAACTAAATATTAATATTAAATATAAACCTAATTAAGTTTTAATAATAATAATTAAATTATACTCGTAATAAATGCGTGGCTCCACGAGTCGTGGAGTTTTAAGCCTGCAAACTCCGCGAGTCGTTGAGTTTGAAAAACGTGTTTTTTTTTTAAATTTTATATTGTTTTTCTAAAAATATATATAAATATATTTATATAAAAATAAATTAAAAATATAGCGTTTCGCCGAGTCCCCGGCAGCGGCGCCAAAAACTTGATGTGGTAGCGTGGGGGTACGTGATAGTACTATATTTTACTACGAAATACGTTACAAATTACACAAGTTTTAATTATTTATTTACAAATGGGATATACCTAAACCTTGCTACAACACTATAGGCAGTGTACCTAATCGTAGAGTAGTATAGTTTTTAGTAAGTCCGGTTCGTTCCACAGGGAGCGGGCTTATTGCACACTATATTTTTAAACAAGTATATTTGTACAAAATATATATAATTATATATAATAATATATAAAAGGGGGTTTACCGTTTAATGACCGGTTTGTCGATTTATATTTTAAGCGAAGCGTATAGTAAATGACGATATTTAAATAACAATATAAAATAAATAACAATAATTAAAATGACAATAAATAAAAGTACGAGGAAATATGAAATAAAATATATTATGCTTATTTAAACTTCCGTAACCATGATGTTTGACGTTTTGATTTTAATCTATTGTCCTGGGTTAATTCTCCTTTGTCCTGGATGTATTTGAAACCTATCTAGTTTTTGTCCATAATAGTTCATCGGTCATAATTATAAACTGCTCGACAAATTTAACCTTATACCCGAAGTCAAATATTCCAACTAACTGGGGATTCGAACTGTAACAAGGTCTTAATACTTTGCTTAATGAATAGACCAGGTTATCGACTGTGTAAACCAAGGTTTTAATACTTTGTTAACAATTACACCAATTACCCTTGAATGTAATCCACCCCTGTTTTAATGAGTCCATTGACTATTAATCCATCCCCGTGTCCGGTCAAATGAACAATAATTCGTACTTATAAATATCCCACCCATCGTGTTCGATTAAGCGTATGTGATTATATATAGATACGTCAAATCATAACCTTTATATTAAATTAACGAGGTATCGTTAATTTAATATAAAGCCCATTAATAGCCCATAGTTTAATTTCTACAAGTGTCTTTCTTTTGTCCAAACCCCAATTATGGTACAAAACCCAATTACCCTGTCTTTAATATTTAGCTCAACATCATGATTACTTCGGCTCAAATAAGCATAATAATAACTTAAGTACGAGACATTAATTTAAAAAGGAGAACATAGCTTACATTGATTATTTATCACGTAGTAGTACACGGACAGAGCTCCGACTTTAAAACCAGTAAAAATAACTTTTACATAACCCAAACTAATCTAATATAACACTAATCTATACTATATATATATATATATATATATATATATATATATATATATATATATATATATATATATATATATATATATATATATATATATATATATATATATATATATTTATTTATATTATACTCCAGAGTAATATTATTATTATTATGTATATATATATTTTTTTAAAACTGCAGAAGCTCGTGGCCTTTTATAGGCATTTTGGAATCTGGCTGCTCCGCGAGTTGTGGAGTTTTTGGCCTTCAAACTCCGCGAGTCACAGAGTTTGATTTTCCAGCTCACATCATTTTGGATCTTTGCTTGTCGACGTTATTAAATAATAATATAATATATATATATAATTTTTAAGAATTATTTATATATTATATTTTATTTATGTGCATAGTTGACTTGTAATTTTTGCACCGTTGCGTCGCGCGTTGAGAGTTGACTCATGTCCCGGTTCCGATTTTTCGAACGTCCTTGCGTACAATTTAATATCTTGTACTTTACGTTTTGTAACTTGTACTCTTGTCATTTTTAGACGTTTTTCATCAATAAATTGAACCTTTTGAATTGTATCTTGTACATTTGAGCTTTTTGGACGTTTGTGTCTTCAAATCTTCGTTTTCGCCTTTTTTCTTCGCACTTATTTATTTAAACAATTACAATTTAAAATAGGACAATTACAACTAGATAATTTACATATTGGGAGGATATTGCTACTAAATATGTGTTCATTTGGAGCACTATCAAATATCCCCACACTTGAACGTTGCTTGTCCTCAAGCAATACATAACTTGAAATAATATAATACATCACACGAATCACTTCTTTATTCTTCACACTTTGTACATCAGTGATTTTGAGATGGCGGTATGAACAATGGTAGTAACGATGTGGTTTACAGTCCCACATGACTATAAAAATTTAGATCCTTTAGGAAATTGGATCTTTATGAAAACATTTGATCTTTTGAAAATTCATTCTAGCTTTTACCCTAGATAAGTTTTCCGGAATAACCCATCACCGGTGTTTCAAAATATTTTTGTGGGTTTTGTGGGTTTCAGATTTGAAAATTTTAGCTCAAAACTTATGGTTTTGTGTCACCCACTTGCTAACCTTTTATTAGTAAAGCAACACGTCTAGTTTACTTGTCCCGTATATTACCTTTCGGCAAACTACCGTCCGGTTGTAAAGGAAAGAGTTGAACAAGCAACTGTTAAGGCAATGTCTAATGACATGCTTTTGATTATGGTCTATAAACGTGTCGGATGCTAGTACTATCCTTTGTAGGAGCAATAGTAAAGCTTACCCTATAGTTTTTGGGTCTGGCACAAGGTCCTGTCTTTGACCATGCTATGCAACCACCGTTCTTACGGTTGACACCCGATTTGGTTCAGGTGACCTAATGAATTCTAGGTGAATTCCTAGGATTTTACGTTCAATGGTATTGAACGCATTAAAAATGGGTTTTCAGAAAACAAATCGGTTTTAATTTGATCAAAATATTTTCTCGTTCAAGCTCGAGTTTAGATATCATCGAATTCCATGAGTTTGTAATTCTCAATCTTTAAGGTCAATCTCTAGGATTGAGTAACATCAGTCTTAAAAGCTGATTTTTAATCTTTAAGGAGATTATCCTTTCTGGGGATCTGATTCATTAGTCTTATCAAGCTAATTTGCACGGCGCCCTCCCCATTTTACTAGACAGATCCTCTCATGGTTAGGATAAGTCTGACCACTTGGCGACCCTGTTTGATGCTGAGGTCCGTGGATTTCCTGCTGATTTTAGAGATGACTTTTCAAGATTTTTCGTCAACCTACAGCTGGTCTGGATGACAACTTCTTGACCTAAATCAAGAAGCGCGTGTCTTTTTCGGAAGACTTTACTTTCTTTAAATGATGAAATTGATTCATCGTGTAGATCCATCTTTCATTACAGTAAATCGGGTAAAACAGTTAATTTAGTCCAAAACAAAAGCACCTACAATAAACTTTACAGAAACATGTGATAGATAGTTTTTAATTGAATAACTTGGTACATTCTCCCCACACTTGGCTTTTTTCATGCTTCTTTTTATATCCTAATAAATAAATTCAAGCGTTTTAGTTGTTTCTCAATTTATGTCCTTTCCGAGGTAACGATAATTTCGGCATTAACACCTAGTTTTATCGTTCATAAATATGTATAAACATGATTTTGAATTCATTTAGTTTAAAATTTTTCAAATTTTCATAAAATTTAGAAAATAAACCAAGTATAAACCCGAGAGAATTTATAACCCTTCCCCACACTTGAGATCATGCAATGCCCTCATTAGCATGAAATTAGACTATAATTATAAATTCATGAGGGTGATTAGTGCAGAAAAGTGATAAAAAATACCCATTTTGTAATTACAAAGCTCATGGAATGATAGAGGGCGCGCCTCATCGTTCATTCCTTCTTGTTTTATCACACATGTTTTTCTTCAAAAACGGTTTCTTTTCTGAACTGTTTGCAAATATTTGAAAATGCGTCTTTTACCCTAATCGTGCATTTTTATTAACGAGTTATGCACTAACCCGAACCCCTAATTTAACGTTAAGTGGGGTTAGACTTCCCCACACTTAGCTGACGACATGTGAAGTTGGTAGAATAAGTTCCACGAATTAAAATAGTGAGCCAGTTATTTACATCTCGGGTGGTATAAAATATATCAATGGGTTTAAAGTTTAGACCCACCCGAATATCACTACTTAATTCTTTTTTAAGTGTAGCTTTTAGTAAATGGATATGTCTCTTTTCTGGTTCTTGGTCAAATGGATCGATATACACCGACATACATATTTCTATGGGGTGGACAATTCCTAACACTTCCTTTCGTTCATAGACCATAATCAAAAGCATGTCATTAGACATTGCCTTAACAGTTGCTTGTTCAACGCTTTCCTTTACAAGCGGACGGTAGTTTACCGAAAGGTAATATACGGAGCAAGTATACTGGACATGTTGCTTTCCTAATACAAGGTTAGCAAGTGGGTGACACAAAACCGCAAGTTTTGAGCTAAAATTTTAAAATCTGAAACCCACAAAACCCACAAAAACATTTTGCAAACACCGGTGAAGGGTTATCATTGAAAACTTATCTAGGGTAAAAGCTAGAATGAATTTTCAAAAGATCAAATGTTTTCATAAAGATCCAATTTCCTTAAGGATCTAAATTTTCATAGTCATGTGGGACTCTAAACCACAACGTTACTATCATTGTTTATACCGCCCTATCAAAATCACTAATGTATAAAGTATGAAGAATAAAGAAGTGATTCGTGTGATTTAATTTCAAGTTCTGTATTGCTTGAGGATAAGCAACGCTTAAGTGTGGGGATATTTGATAGTGCTCCAAACGAACATATATTTAGTCGCAATATCATCCCAATATGTAAAGCTTTTAGTTGCAAATGTTCTATTTACAAGTGATATTCGTTTAAATAATAAAAGGTGAAGACAAAAGACAGATTCGACTATTTGAAGACGCAAACGACTAAAAAGCTAAAAAGTACAAAGTACAATCAAAGTAGTTCAAATTATTGATGAGAAACGTCTCAAAATTACAAGAGTACAAGACGCCAAACGCAAAGAACAAGATATTAAATTGTACGCAAGGACGTTCGAAAATCCCAAACCGGGAACAGAGTCAACTCTCAACGCTCGACGCAACGGACTAAAAATTACAAGTCAACTATGCACATGAATATAATATAATATATAATTAATTCTTAAAATTATTTATACATTATATTATTTAATAAAATCGTCGGAAAGAAGCAAACAATCGATTGTGAGCTGGATTCCTGCTTCATGCGATCGCATGGCCTGAAGGCTATATTTCCATGCGATCGCATGGGCCACTTTTTCTGGCCACATCCCTATAAAAGGCAGTCTGGTGCTCGAGTTTAATATCCATATATCCTCTCTATCTCTCTATAATATATATATATATATATATATATATATATATATATATATATATATATATAATATATATATATATATATATATATATATATATATGTATATATATATATATATATATGTATATATATATATATATATATATATATATGTATATATATATATATATGTATATATATATATATAGGGGTAGGATCAAGAGGGAAGTAACCATTCGGGGGGAAGCGGGGGGATGCAAAATTTTTTTTTTTTTCGTTTTTTGAAAAAACTTGTTCACGAACATTATAGATGAGATGAAAATATGAACATTTAGGAGAGACACTTTGTGATAAATGTTTTTATTTTGGCAGGAAAACGCTCGAAGAAATAATATATAATAATTATCGTGTTTTTCGAGCATATGTTGAGGTTTTAGCTATTGGGGTATAGATATTAGGGTTTAGATATTAGGGTTTATAGGGTTTATATATTAGGGTTTAGAAATTTAGGGTTTAGGGTTTAGATTTAGGATTTAGATTGAGTTTTTAACACGAACGGTTTAGAGTTTAGGGTTTAGGGTTTCAGGGTTTAGGGTTTAGGGTTTGGTGTTTTGGATTTATGGAATAAACCCAAAACACCAAACCCTAAACCCTAAACCCTAAACTCTAAATCGGGCTAAATTTTACTTCACAAAACATGAAAAAAAGATGTTCATATTCTTCACGAACAATATTATCTTGAATGTTATTTTTGTCGATCATTTTCCCGCCTAAATAATAACATTCATCACGAAGTGTCTCTTCTAAATGTTCATATTTTCGTGTGATCTTGATGCCGGAAAAAAAAATTCCAAAAAAACGAAAAAAATATTTGTTTTTGCTTCCCCCCACTTCCCCCCGATTGGTTACTTCCCCATTGATCCTGCCCCTATATATATATATATATATATATATATATATATATATATATATATATATATATATATATATATATATATATATATATATATTTTTTTTAATTTTAATTTTAATAATAATAAGGGTATGTTAGCGAATATTGTAAGGGTGTAAGTCGAAATTCTGCCCGTGTAACGCTGCGCTATTATTAATCATTGTAAGTTATGTTTAACCTTTTTAAATTAATGTCTCGTAGCTAAGTTATTATTATGCTTATTTAAATCGAAATAATCATGATGTTGGGCTAAATATTTAAGACGAGGTAATTGGGCTTTGTAACATAATTGGGGTTTGGACAAAAGAAACGACACTTGTGGAAATTAGACTATGGGCTATTAATGGGCTTTATATTTGTTTAATTAAATGATAGTTTGTTAATTTAATATAAAGATTTACAATTGGATGTACCTATAAATAACCATATACACTCGATCGGACACGATGGGAGGGATATTTATAAGTACTAATAATCGTTCATTTAACCGGACACGGGAATGGATTAATAGTCAATGGACTTATTAAAACAGGGGTGAATTATATACAAGGAAAATTGGTGTAATTATAGTTTAAGTCTCCAATTAGTTGGAATATTTGACTTCGGATATAAGGATAATTTGACGAGGACACTAGCACTTTATATTTATGACTGATGGACTGTTTTAGACAAAAACCAGACGGACATATTGAATAATCCAGGACAAAGGACAATTAACCCATGGTAATAAACTAAAATCAACACGTCAAACATCATGATTACGGAAGTTTAAATAAGCATAATTCCTTTATTTCATATTTAATTGCACTTTTAATTATCGCACTTTAATTTATTGTCATTTTAATTATCGTACTTTTTAATTATCGCAATTTTATTTATTGTCATTTTATTTATCGCACTTTAATTTATCGCAATTTTATTATTGTTATTTACTTTACGCTTTAAATTAAGTCTTTTATATTTTTAATATTTTACATTAGGTTTTAACTGCGACTAAAGTTTTAAAATCGACAAACCGGTCATTAAACGGTAAAAACCCCATTTCTATAATAATAATATTACTTACATATATATTTATATATTTACAAATATAGTTTTAAAAATATAGCGTTAAACTTGGCTAGCTCCCTGTGGAACGAACCGGACTTACTAAAAACTACACTACTGTACGATTAGGTACACTACCTATAAGTGTTGTAGCAAGGTTTAGGTATATCCACTCTATAAATAAATAAATAACTTGTGTAAAATTGTATCGTATTTAATAGTATTTTGTAGTAAAAATATAACTATTTCGTATACACCTCTACGCACATCAAGCATTCGAATTAATTAATACGTATCGTAACCCATTGTATACATGTCTCAGACTCAATCACAACTCAAAGTATATATATTATTTTAGAATCAACCTCAACCCTGTATAGCTAACTCAAACATTACCGCATATAGAGTGTCTATGGTTATTCCAAATAATATATATAGATGCGTCGATATGATATGTCAAAACCTTGTATACGTGTTCCGATATTTAAAATACCTAAATAACAGTATTTAAATGACGATAAATAAAATTGCGAGAACTAAAATTGCGATAAATAAATTGCGGTAAATAAATGTAATAAGAAATTAACAGTTAGCTAGGAACAGTTAGCTAGGA